>NW_023144625.1:16708569-17203195 GCF_012932325.1 Thrips palmi
ACCGAGTGGCAACCCTACACCTGCATTCTGCAAGCACCCGCAGGCGCCGAGCACGAAGCCTATTGCAAAGCGCGCTGCTCGTTCGAAGGTTGACTAGGGTTGCCACCACCCACCGCCGTTCGCGCACACCAGCCTGCTGTGCCGCGTGGGAAAATACCAAACTGTCTCATCAGTTATGCATCGGACCTGAATGCGTAGAGTGAGTGTTTGTGTCTGCGACTGTGTTTGTGCCCGTGGCTGTGTGTGCGTTCGCCGGCGTGCGCGCATGATGGCGGTGGAACAACGCGATACCCCTACACTACTTCCCAAAGACCCCCTAACCCTGTGAACCAGTCCGGACTACTTTTTCGGTGGGTGTGTCGCTGAGAGTGTGTGCGTGCGTGAGTGTGAGGAATCTTGTGCGCGTGTGTGTGTGTGTGTGTGTGTTGGTGCGAGCGTGCTTGAGGTAGGACGGCGTCGGCGGGGACTATGGCGACACCGATAGCTCCGAAGGGGATATATAACGCCACCGCCTCCTCTGGGGCGGGGCGGGGCGTGGCGGGGCGGGGCGTTGGCGTTCCCACCCTTGCACCCCGCACATCAGCCGCCCCGGCGCGCAGGGCTGCGCAGGGCGCAAGGCCGGGCGCATTCAATCCGGGGTAAGTAGGTTCAAAGGACCCCGGGCAGAGATATTCCGGCAATCGGAAAAGGCGGAGTCGAGCCAGGCAGCGCCGCAGATGTCGCAGGGGGGGGGGGCGGCCAAGCCCAGGGCCCCGGGGGACGCCGCCACCGCGCCGCCGTGCCGCGGTCCGCCCTCACGGAACGGGGGGAACGGGGTCGCCTCCTCGCCGCCTTTATATTCGCCGACAACGGACTAACGGACCAACGGACGGCCGGCGACGACCACGCCGCCCTCTCGCGGCCAACCAGCCTCAACAAGCCCAGCTATCGGAAACGGTTTTTTAACGGCGTAAATCGGCGGCACGGCGAGGCGAGGCGAGGCCAGCGCGCTCCAGTTTCGAGTGGTCGACTTTCGAGTTCGAGAGTCGGCTGGCGGGCCGCACACCACTATTTTGGAAATGAGCACGCGATTGCGCGTTTGCGGCCGGTCACCGAGTGGCGCTTTAAAATTAATCCGAGTTTGATGGTGCGCGGCGACTCAGCGCAAAACAACAACAACAACAACAACAACAACAACAACAACAAGAGAGCGGTAAAACTGATGCGGCGGTGCGGCCCTAACGGACCAGCCCGATATGATGGCTGCCTGCAGCTCGCTGCTGCTGTGCCGCTGCACCAAGATGCGCCATTAGACGGGCAGGAGCAGGGCTTGTCGGCTGGCTGCTGGCTGGCTGCTGCCTGCCCGCTGCCTGCCAGCTCGGTCCGTGCCGCCACAGTAATGACCCTTAAACTGTAGGGGATGGCGCGCAATCCTTCTCCGAGACGTTTAAGGATGCGCCGCGACGAGCCCGGATCATTCCTGGGTTCGTCCTTTAAGTGCGCCAGCCGAAAAAGAAAAAGATGGAAGAAAATAAGGGAACGCAGCGCGCGTCTGCGTGGCATGGCTGGCATGGCCATGGCCAGCGATCCTACACTGCCAATCGCGGCGAAGGACGGAGCCCTCAGCCATGGCACAGCAGACCGACTCCGAGGAGGCTGCCTCTCTCGCTCGGCAGAGGCGAGCCGTGAGGGTGCGAGGGAGACGGAGCGATGGGACGTGCTTTCGGAATCGCTCTGCTGGCGGCCTCCCCCGGGCCAGCCGCACCGGCAGGGCACGGCCAGCCCACCCCCAGCCCCCAGCCCCCAGCCGCCCCCAGCCGCCCCCAGCGCAACGGCCCGCCACCAGCCGCCCCCTAAATATGTATGCACAGAGATCTGGGCCGGGCGGGGTAGGGCGGGGCGGAGCAGCAGGGCTTCGAGGACGACGCCCGGATGGGTCGGGGGCACAGGGGAGGTTCTTTTCGCGAGAGGTAGTTCTGTATGGCCGCGAGGACCGGGCCGATGCGCATGTCTGTCTGTCCGTCCGCCCGTCCGCCCGTGCGTGCGTGTGAGCCGGACAGGAGGGGCATGGGCCGCGCTCAACATCGCAGTGGTTAGGCAGGTGGTGGTTTGGTTACCCACCCCTCCCCCTCCCCGCCATTCTGGTCAACACGATCACGTCATGATCACACCCCAGGCGATGCGTATTATGCATAATGTTTCCATCGCCGCGCCCCACCCTGTAGCCTTTCGCGCGACCGTGCGTGCGTGCGTGCGTGTGTGTGCGTCTGCGTTGCCCTCCTCATCCCACACACCTGGCGAAATTATATTCGGCCGTCCTCAGACCGCTCCTATAAGCAGTAACCTGCCTCCGGGCGCCCCCCCCCCCCCCCTCGCCCTGTGGTGGCTGATGGTGGCCGGATAATGTTTCCGCTAAAGACGCCGTCCCAAAATGGAGGCTCTTCCGCTCTTTTCGGAAACATGAGAGTTTCTCTCTTGGTGCGATGCTCGCGCTTCGAGAATGACGGCGGGCGGCTGTCTCGCAGGCAGTGGGCCGGACCAGGCCGGGCTGGACCAGACGGCGGAGGGGTGCAGCCACGTGCCGGAGCCACACCAGCCGAACCGGACCCGGCGCTGCATACAAAGCCTTGTGGAACGCCTTGTGGAACGCCTTGTGGAACGCCATGAGGAACGCCTTGTGGAACGCCTTGTGGAACGCCCCGTGGAACGCCTTGTGGAACGCCCCGTGGAACGCCCCGTGGAACGCCTTCCCACAGCTCGCTCGGTGCCGCGGGTGCACTAAAAATGGCCGCCCGTTCCGGGGCGGTAATCAAAAAATGCGTTTTCGTCGCGTTTTGACGGAAGCGCTGCGGAAGACATGGGGGCCGCTACCCCGGCCAGAACGGAATTATAAATGCAAATGCGAAATACGCGCTCTCGCCACTAATTAATGCAAAGTAATTTTTTTATTCGCCGACGACGACGCCCGAGAGGAGTGGAGCGTAATTTTGAAGGCCGCCGGCCGGACCAAAGCCGCCAGGCCGCCAAGCCCAGCGGTCCAACTCGGTCCGGCCGGCATCCGTCTTCGCCTTGACTGCGCCGGCCGCCCCGGGAACCTTCCCCGCGGTCCACAGCAGAGCGAAGTCGCCATTTCAAGAGTGTGTCATTAAGGGATCTAACCGCCTGCGAGGTAGGCAAGGACTGCGGCCTGCGCCACGCGGGTGCTCGGCGGGCTGGCCGGGCCAGCCCGAGGGCCACCCTGACCCACGCTGCGGAGCTACACACGCCGAATCGGATCCACCAGAACGCCAGTCGAACCCTTTCAAAGACCATACCTGCCATTGTGCGGGGCGGCTACCTCTTTGTGTGTTGTCGTTGACAGTAGTTGTGGCTTTGAGGCGCGAGGGGCGGGGTGGGGGGCGGGGCGGCGAGCAAACCGGGAGTCGCGGGGTATGGAGCTCTATAGGTACACACACGCTGAGCTCTGTGTAGCCAGCCGGGGAGGGGAGGGGAGGGGGCGGGCCCGATTTGGCGCCAGTGCTGCAGGGCCCGCGCCGCGCTGTCTCTGTTAGTGGAATCAAACCAAATTGCGTTACTCCAAACTCGACGCAGCTGCCCCCCCCCTTTCTCCTTTTCCGTCCCATCGAGCCCGGCGCAGCCACGCCAAATAACGGCGCCTGCGCCCTTCCGCTCCGATGGCCGCGTCCACGTGACGAGCGTATTAACCACTTGCAGTGCAGTAGTCACGCGGTCTGCGCGTCGGCGTGGAGGGCCGGGGCTGTCGGGGGGCGAGGCACAGTGGGCCAGAAGACCGGTGGAGGCGGACAAAACTCTAGGCGCTTTTTGAGCTCCAGAGTCGCTGAAACGAACGTGCCGCGAGAGGAAGCGCGTTTTGTCTATCTTTCGCAATTAAAATTTTTCGCACGACGCGCACGCCGGTGCGACTTGCTTTATTTAAAAAAATACTTTCGATTTCTAGATCAAACGGGGAGAGCGGCTGCGACCCCGCCGGCACTTTTGTGCGTGAGGCGTCCCTTGCTGCTTCGGCTCGATCGTCTGAAGGTCTTTTTCATTCCTTTCTCGCGGAAACAAAAGCGAATTAACTTTTCCCTTTCTAATAACTAGTTCGTCTGCGAATTTTCGAGACGCTCTGTGCACACAAACTTCCCTCCCTCCCTCCAGAGTCAGGTAATATCGCAGTCCCTCGTCGATGACTGTTGAACGGGTCGCTAAGTTCCGACCCCCCCCCCCATTTTCTCCCCCGAAACTCCCAGTCCTCCTTTTATGTGGGAGAAGTGGAATGGAAGGGGTGCGTGGGGTGAATGAGCTGATTGGGGTGGGGGAGGCGATAGTGCAACTTCCGAACGCCCCCACCCCCACCCCCACCCCCACCCCCCAGCCCTTCCCGCCGAATGTAAACCACACCACGCTCGGGAAGTAGGGTTCTGATGTTGGCCCACCGGCACCCCCAGCCTACCTCCGTCATCCTACCCCCCTGGCCCAGCCTGCCGCAACCAAAAATATCCCGAAAGCCTAATTAATTTCACCGCGCTCCGCGTGTAGGCCCCTCTGGCAGCACACCCCACCCAGCCCCGCCAGGGACGGCCTGCCCCCGCCCCGCCTCGCCTCCACCAAAGACGCGCAGTCACTCCCATTTCACGCCTCCGTTCAACCGGGCCGAAAAAACGCCTTAAAAACGGCGCAAGCGTCAGCAGGCCGCGTCTGCAAACCAAACACGGCAGTGTTATGCCAACTCAGTCGCGGCGATCTTTTCCCAGCCGCTTCCGAGGGACGGATAAAAACAACAGGAGGTAGCGACGCGGTGGGGCCCAGCCCCGCCCGGCCGGCAGTGGGTGACCTGGGCGTAAAGCGTAAAACGCTGCACTGTTGTCGGCAGACTTATAAAATAAAACGAAAGCCGCGCAGACAAAGCCGCGCGTGCTGCCGCCACGCCGGCGGCGTGCTGCCCTCGGCGTGCTGCCCTCGGCGCCCTCTGCCCTTTGCGCGGCCCCGCTGCCCATCGCCCCACTCAACTCGGTGGGGGGGGGGACGACACGTCGCACTTCTCGTGCGGGGCGCCGGGGTGCCGCCGGGGCGGGGACGGAGGTGCGTCGCGAGCGTTGCGAGGCACACACGGCTCAGCCGCTTGCTCCCATCAAAGTACAAATGCGACAATTACTTGGCCGCTGGCAACTGCGGGACGTGCTCCAGCAGCTCGGGGCTCCAGCAGCAGGGATTCTTCTGCAAAGTCTGCGTCGCCATGCGGGGCGCGGGGCGGCGCGGGGCGGCGCGGGGTCGCGGCGTTCGGGGCTCGGGGCGCGTGTTGCCAAAGGGATTAGGCATCAAATGTGTGCCAAGCCTTGTGAGAGCGAGGCGCCAGGTGGCGACACTGCTAGTGCCGAGCCGCATATGTTTCGAGGAGGCCGAACCAACCCGAGAGGCACGGCACGCCAAGGCGTAGCCAAGGAGAGCCAAGGCGCGGCCGAGCCCTTGGCGGAGGCAGCGCGGAGCCAAGCCAAGACCGGGGCCCGGCCTCGGGCAGCCTCGGGCCGGGCAGCCGGGCCAAGAACAGCAGCACAGTACAAGAGCCGGCGAGGCCTTTTGAGGTGACTGGGTTAATGGCATTGGCGGTCCAAACAGCCTCGCCCCCGGCAAGTCGACGCCACTGCCTACGCCACTGCCTTCGCCACTGCCTACGCCACTGGCAAGCCGCTGGTCTATCTCAGGACCGTCCTTTACTCCGCCTCAAGAGCAGGAAAACGGAAGAAATGGCATTAATTCATTTTTACGATTATTTGCACGCAAAGCGCGCGTGGGGAGTGCGGCGTGCTGCTGGCTGGCGGCTGGCGCGAGGCGAGGGGGAGCGGGGGCCTCGGCGGGGGCAGGCGGGAGTGGGGCGCCAAGGAGCAGCTGATGCGTCGCATTCTTATTGGATGCCACATAATTTAAGCCGCTCCGAGAGGGCCGCCGCCGCCAGTCGCAGAGAGGCTGTCATTGTGGTGCTGTACAGGCTTCTCATCGCTCACCTTTAAAACTGGCCGTCGGCCGCAGTATCCTGACGCGAGTCCATCAGTCCCCGGGTTGGGTTCCCGGCCGCACAAACACACACTGGATAATCCTGATTTATAGTGTTTTCCTCGGAGGCCGGCGGAGGCCGGCGGCACACTGGCGCGGAGACACTCGCCAACAAAAAACGGAATAAATGTGTCACCGGAAAACGAACTGGGTCGTCACTGGTCCTAGCGGTTAGACTCGGTCACGCTCTCACGCGCGTGCGCTGCTGGGCGGCGTGCCGCGCGTCACGGCGTCGCGCACTGCCGGCTGCGTGGCGGGCAGGGCCTGCTGCAGGGCCTGCTGCAGGTCGGGACTCGGCGGCACGAGGACGCCGCCAAGGCGCTCGACGACGGCACGGCCGTGGTGGCACGACAGTGGCGCACGCCCCGCAGTGGCGTCGACGGCGAGGTCGTGGGGGCGTGCCGGGCGGTGTCCGCGACGAGCTGCAGCGCGATTCGGTCCAGGACCGGGGCGGCGGCGGCGCGGACGCGGAGAAGTCGAGTTGTCAGCAGCCCGAACCTCACTGGAGCCAAGCCAGCGCGCCAGCGGAGAGGGCCCCGCCCGGTCCGGGGGCCGCCAGCCCCGCCAGCCCGCCAGCCCCGCCAGCCCGCCAGCGCCAGCCGCCACCACCACCCCTGGGAGCTTCCGCCGGCCGCCGCCAGGGGCGCCACCGCCCCGCCAGGGCCCAGGCAGGGCCAGCCCAGCCCGGCCAGCCGCACCGCCCCGGCGAGCGCTGCGAGCAGCGTGGTGCCTCGCCTGCCCATGGTGGTGCCCATGGTGGTGCCCATGGTGGTGCGGGCCGTGACTGCCGTATGTCATTGTCACGACCGAGACAGCCAGGCAGCCTCAAATCCGCGTCGTTCTTCGTGACCACTGGCCGCTGGGCAAACGGAGCCGGAACTGACAGCAGCGCCCCCGCGTTCGTCGCGGCAAACACGACAACTAACTTGCCGCGTCAGGTCCGTCAGGTCGTCAGGCCGCCGCCACCGCGGAGCTACATTTCGCTCAATGGTTGCAACCAGCGAGGCCGTCGGCGCCGTCAGCCACTGGAGGTAGATGACCTAACCCTTCCCCATCCTCAATTCGGGTTGTTGCGACATCAACTCATCTCCCCCTCTCCCTCCATCTCTGTCTTTTTTTTTTTCGCTTTTTCTCTTTTTTCGATTTCCGTCACCCCAGCCAATCGGGTGCCATGTGCAGGCCGCTCCCCCGGGCCACCCGAGACCCAGAAAAATTGTGGCATCAATTAACTGCCACAGTCCAGTCCATTTCCATTGGTGCCGCTGGTGCCGTTGGTGCGGAGGGCAAGCTCGTCGCCGCAGAGACCGCGCTGGCCGGCTGCTCGGTCCGACCGGCCGCCGGCAGGGGACGGTCGCGCGAGCACAAAACGCCGCCGCGCGACGCCGCCCAGCCCGCGCAGCCAGCCGTGCGGTCGCCATGGCAACCCGAGGCGCCCAACAATCAGCATGCAGCCGGGGCGGCCGCGGCCAGCCGGAGTAGGGGCGGGTCCAGAGGGGGAGGGGAGGGGTGGGGGGAGGGGGAAGGGCCGTCGAGGCGTCCATGCGTGCGCCGAGCGGAGCAGCGCCGAGCAGCATCGCCACTGCTATTTCCTAGTGTGGGCCACTTCCACGCTTCAAGGTTCAAGGCCGGGCTTGCAACAAAGACTCTGTCAAGCAGCAGCCTCTGGACCATTTATACAATATGGATAGTATTTATATATTTTGCAAGGCGGTCAAGTTACATATCCATTATTTTGCTCTGATTAGCTTCGCTCTGATTATGTCGTTGAACAAATGTAGTTCTATGCCGGGAAGCGCAGACCAAAAACTGGTCCACGCTTCAACTGGAGCTCACACGCACGCCTTGAGGCGCGGGGACCTGGACCACTCTCGAATTAGCAGAGCGGCTGTATTTGGACTTGTGCTTGGTGTTCACGGTGTTGTCGGGCGGAAGGCGCCCGGCGGGTAGGCAACCCGCGGACACGCGCGTCAGCCGGTTTGCCTACCAGCTGCATCGCAGGCGCCTCCGGGTAGGCAACCCGCGGACACGCGCGTCAGCCGGTTTGCCTACCAGCTGCATCGCAGGCGCCTCCGGGTAGGCAACCCGCGGACACGCGCGTCAGCCGGTTTGCCTACCGCTGCATCGCAGGCGCCTCCGGGTAGGCAACCCGCGGACACGGGCGTCGGCCGGTTTGCCTACCGCTGCATCGCAGGCGCCTCCGGGCCGGGAAGAATTCCAACTCAACAGGAGAACCGCAGCAGAAAAGTAGGGACTGAAACTTGTCTCGTTATATCTTGACTAGACAAACCACCCGACCTGTGCCGTTGGGTGCTTGTACTGGGCGGCGGAGCTGGATAATTATATTCGCGAGCGAAGTCTCGGCAGTGCAAGGAAGACACACAGCGCGCCGCGCGCGGAGAGGAGCCAAGGGTTTTGAGTCGCGGCCTTGGCTGACGAGCGTTTGTTGTGTGTTCATATCCCCGCTCGGGAAGGCTTTTTTTAGCACTACCCCGTATAAGGAAACCGAACGAGTATTGACTGAGAAATTTGAAAGGGAAAAGAAAAAAATTTGAACTCTACACCCCCTCCCCAGTCTTAATGGGGAGGCCTCCTGCTTTACTTCGGTGTTCGGGATGGGAACCGGTGCTATCAGGTACCTGGGGTTAATCCCGTCAGCGACTCTAAGCGTTCGCCGGGGGACCCAGTAGGACCCCAAAGCTCAGGCAGCTGGGTGAGAGCACCCAGTACGAAGCTCTTTGAGGGGCGGGACGTAGAGTGAGACGACAGAGAGACAGAGAGAGACTCAGACAGAGAAGAGGTTTGGTGGGAGCTTCTTGTTTTCGTAGGGTTGGTTGTGTACCCCATGGTACCCCCACTGTCCGGCGCTCCCGTACCGAACATACAGCGTTTTAGGCCAGCTTCAAAGGACTTATCATCGCCTCCCCGACAAGTCGAGGAGGCACCACCCGCAACCACACACCGGGTGGTCTGGATTGATGGATCAAATACGCCATCGCTCCAGTGCCGAGGCCAACCCGCCGAAGCAGATTGCTTTTTAGACACCCACAGCGGAGTGGCCAGGTGAATGTGACTCTGACCACTACGCTATCACGCTTGTACGTCTGGCAGCGTGTTGGACGACGGGTTTGAGTTGCACTGGGAGGAAGGCGGTCGAAAAATGTAATGAAATGATGTGATTCGATCCCCGGACCCCGCTACCGGGATCACACGACTTTACGCTCTCGGCCACCACGGCCCATGATGGGAGGACGGGCGTGAGGTGGGTTCTTGACGCAACAGGACTCGACCGACCCGGTCAAAATTTCGCAAGAAGTTGGGGGAGTCGAACCGCCGACCCTAGCATTGGGAACCGACGCCTCTACTCCCTGGACCACCACGTCCCATGCACGGAGGGGGCTCACGTTCACGGGTTTGAACCGCACTGGGTGAGGCAGTAAAATTAAATGGAAATATTTGTTAGGAGTCGTACCTCCGGCATGTGGGTCTGTTGCACACGGCTCCGCTCGGATGGCCTCGAACCACCACCCTTAGGACAGTAAGTCGAAAAAACGTATGTGACGCTGGTATTCGAACGCCGGCCTGCGGTAACTCGATCCCACGTCTCTAACCTCTCGGCTATCACAGCAGTTGTGAAACGCGACGGATCATCTGCTTTCATTAACGTTCGTTGAATGATATTTTTTTTTTGTTCTCACGCGTGGCGGCAAGGTGGTGCGGGCTGCGCGTAGCCCGGCCCTTGCCGAGGGAGGCGCCAAGGACAAGGCAGCGGCGAGAGACGCCCGCCGGAAGGTCGCACTACTCGTCCATATTTCAGAGGCAATCTTGGCGGCGGTGGCCGCGGCGGCCGCGGTGCGGGGCATTACGTCGCTACTCGCCGACAATCCTGATTGATAACGCGGACCCTCGGCCGAGCTATTATCACGGGACCCGGCCGCGGGCTGCCTGCCTGGCTGGCCGCCTGCCTGCCTGCCTGGCTGCCTGCCTGCCCGGCGGCAGCGCGAGGGGTTATGCCGACCATAAAAGCCGTTTGCGGTTTTTATTCGGGAGGCCACGCTTGCAAGGCTTTCCCGGTGGTTGTTGGCGCGGCACGACACCCCGGACGCGAAGGACGTGACACTCGCGTCACGGCTCGCGTCACCGCCACACCCGAGGCCGAGGGGCCGAGGCCACAGTGTGCCACACCCTCGACAGCGCCTCGACAACGCCACGCCAACGCCGCGCCGCGGGCGTTGCGGCGTTGTGGGGCATCCGGCCGCCGCGCCCCACCAGCCCATTCCAAATCACTTCCGGCCGGCACCGCGGCCTCGATGTGCGGAGTGATGAGCGGGCCCGGGGCTCTCCGTCCCTCCGGCCCTCCAACAAATCTCGGCAGCGCGGCGGCCGTTCGTCCCGCCGAATATGATCCGCGATGCAAGCGGGCCGCGGCTTGCAGCGCGGATCCACTTTGGAGTCAAATAGACAGCCAGTCGGCGCGGCGTACGCGCGGTACACTGGTACGGCGCCGCGCCGCCCTCTGCCGCTGGGGAATCGAGCCATCCCATCCAATCACGACGAAAAACGGTGCGGATTCAATCATTTCCAAGCGAATAATTGAACGAGAGAGGAATAGCGAAAAATGGAAAGGAACCCACAGAGGGGCGCGGCGCCACCCACGTGCAGCGCGGCGGGAAGGTGTCGTGTGAGCCACACAGCGGGCAGTGGCGGAGAGGCGTGCCATTTATGACGATTGACGAGACAGGGGCTTCCCCGCGCCGCCCCCGCCGTGGCTCATGTGCCGTCCATGGCTCATGGCCACACCGCGGCGCGCGCCGTGTCTCACGGCCCGCGGCATGTCCCCGCCAGCCAGCCCCGCCATGGACGCGCTCCTTTACGACCCCGCGGCCCGGAAATCCCCGGAACGTGGCCGAAATATGGCCACCTCATTTCCAGCCACTCTGCACGCCCTGCAGCGCCAATTTTATCATTGTCCCTCTTTTTTTCTCGGCGATATTATTACTTTAGTTTTTTTAAGGTTGGTGTATTGGCCGCCGCTGGTTGAAACCGGCGATGTGGCAGCTCGGCGGGCGACTGGTTTGATGTAATGGGGCCTGGGCGATGTGGCCAGGCTGGGCCAGGCTGCCGTTGTCAAGGGCGCCAACTGATTCGTACTAATTGACATCCCGAGCTGTTCCGCCGTCTCTGCCTGCCTCCGCCTCCCCGGCGCGTGGCGGCGCGAGGCGGCGTGTCTCCAGGATCCGCGTCGCCGTCTCGTCGGCCCGCAAAATTAATCTCCCCGTACATTCCGTCTGAACCCCGGCCGCCGCATGGCACAGCAAAGCATCGCTTTGTCCTCACTTTGTCGGAAACGACTTGACGCAAGCCATACGTTTGAAATCGACTTCCTGATGGATCTCCAGATTCGCTAAATCGGTCCCGAACCGAACGTGTGACCCCACCAATGGATTGCTCTCCGAACGAGGAATCCATTGGTGGGGTCACACGTTCGGTTCGAGTCCTGTTGAGCGACTCTGGAGCTCAAAACGCGTCTGGAGTTTTGGCCGCCTCCACCGGTCTTCTGGCTGCCGACGGCTTGTTTGTTTGGTGCCTCGGGGCGCCGCGTCGGCGTGGCCGCGGCACCGCCTCGGCAGTGGGCCGGCAAAGTTGGTGCCGCGAAAGGGCTGCGACTGCCTCGCCTGCGCGGTGCGACGCGGTGCCGAAAAAGGGAGAGTTTGGCGGCGCGAGGCCGCGAGGCCGCGAGGGAGAGTGAGTGACTTGACTCGAGCACGTCGCCTAATCACATTCTCCGCCTCGTTCGCTCAAGCCCCGCCTGGCCCCGCCACGCTTCGCTATTCGCTCGCAGCCTCGCAGTCGTCGCCAAATTCGCCCTTGCGCGCCTTGCGGTCGCTTGCGGTGGAGGCAGGAGTACCGTGCAAGTTCCTCCCCGGCGCTCTGACGGCGTGCCGCTGGCTTCCCTCTATCCTGCTCTCGGTTCCCCTCACGCCCCCCCCCCTCTGTGTGGTGGCGCCTGGTCCAGGCCCCCGCTCCAGGAGAAAAAGACAACAGCAGTGCGGGTGTTTGAACCGGCGACCCCGCCGCCGTGTAGTCTGCAGCGGTCGTCTGGGAATCCGCACCGCACCTTCCGTCCTTATTGCGGCAACTACTTGCCGCCACCAGGGGGCGGGGCGGGGCGGGGCGGGGCGGGGCGGGGCGGGGCGGGGCGGGGCGGGGCGGGCGCCAATCTCGTCTCGAACGGGTTCGATTGTTCGTCGTCTAATGAGATTCTCCCGCGAAGGCGGCGGGACGGCAACGCGGACGGAAACGTGTCAGTGCCGCGAGTGTGTCGCGCTGCCGATAGTGCTGCCGACTGCCGATAGTGCTGCTGATAGTGCTGCCAAAGCGCTGCCAGCAGGCGAGGTGGTGCAGCGGTAGGCGGGTCACGTGGCTTGAAGGTGCCCGCCGCCGCAGCTGCCACCACCTGGCGCCCGCCTTAGCGCCTCCAGCGGCACGCGGGCGGCCTTCTCCAGCAAAGCGATTCCGAAGACGTCGCTCTGTCTCTCTCGCACTCACAGCGCCTAGCGTGTAGGTGCGGGCGAGACAGAGGGCGCTCGGCGGAAGCATTGCCATCGCCCCCGGCGCCCCCGGCCTCTGCTCCGTAAGATCCTGGAGGGGCGAGTCTGGAAGGGGCTCCAGCCTTCACCAATTAGAGCGGCCGCCTGCAGGCCTGCACCACGTGCCGCACCGCGTGCCACCAGTGTACCGCCACGTAGGTCCGGCCTGCTCGGGCTGGGGCCAAGGGAAGGCCACTGTAAGCCTGTAAGCAAAATCAACAACAACTTATTTGTAGAATCGCCCCGCGCACGGCACACTGCAAGCACACTGCAAGCACACTGCAAGCACGGTGCACGCGGCACGCCCGGGGGAAGCGAGGTGCGGCGCTCTGGGCGCTACACCGTCGGGGAAAGAGACCGTGCGCACCGTGTAGCCAACGAGGAAGGAATATCCCGGAAACAAAGGAGAGAGAGGGAAGAGGAAAAGAGAGAGAGAGTGACACAGCCCAGCCGGGGGCCTGCGGCGGCGTACCCGCACCGCGAGACTGGTGTTCAGGGTGCGTTCAGAGGGGCCCTGGCATGGAAAAAACATGGGAAGGGGTAGGGGTGGGACGGAGCGGGGTTGGAGCAAGGCAAACACTGCGGCCTGAAAAGAAAAGTGAGACTGAACCGCAAAGAGTGCGCAGCGCGGCGCGTTGGCTCGTCGTGCAGAATCCTCGCCACTCAGAATCGTTATTCGTATTTTTCGCGCGCCCTTCCCCCCTCCGTCCTCCGTCTTTCTCATTTTCAATATTTGCACCGGCGCCGCCCGCCGCCGCTGCGCAGTGCTCGCGCTCCACGGGAGCTTTTCACAATTTCAATCTTTGGCAGAGACGAACAAGGAGAAGGAACGAGGAAGTACGGCAGTGTGGGTGGGCCCTGACGGCCGCGGCCTTCGCCGTGCTTGGCTGCCTCGACCTTGGCCTGGCGCGTCAAAGCACGCCGCCGGCCGAACGGCGAACGCGGATCGCTCTGCAAATGACAACAACGGGCTGCTCGGCTCCGCGTTCGTCGGCCGCGCCAAGACTCGCGGCGAGACTGATTCGGAAAGGCAATCCGAGCGAGCCGCCCCGTCGGCCCCGTCGGCCCCGTCACTGCCCTTTGTCTTGACTGTACGTTCAGCTTTCAATGCATTCATTCATTTTTTTTTTCACTTTTCGTACCGGCGCTTTGATTGTTGGGAATATGAGGGCGGGCGTGGAGGTGCCAACATAGCGCTGTCGACGGCGACAATGACGCGCCGCCCGGCGCTGCCACACTGTGTGCCACACGCACGGAACAACGAGAATGCCGAGGCTGAATGCGACTGCCACTCTCACTGCCCGAACTGCCGAATGGACTGCTGTAAAGTGAGCGCGCGACGCGGTGCGAAAGGCCTGCCTGCCTACCTGCCAGGCTCGGACTGGCCCCCAAAAGGCCCCAGCGGATAAGTCCGCAAAAGGCCCCCGATCATCATTATGTTTTTAACCTTCATGACCAACTTTGTGAGGCTGCCGCTCCAAAACTAGTTGCGGTCAATAGCCTTCCCGATACAGGGCATGAAAGAGTAGGGTCTTAAGAACACTAGGGCGTCGAGGGAGGCCTTTTACGGCGACTAGATTGGACACAGTGGCCGCCCAAAGTCAGCAAAATCAGCAAATTTCCGAGATTCGACCACTTTTTGACCAACTTAGTCGGAAAATCGTTGCGGTCAAAGCCAAAATCGTTGTGGTCAACGTCTTCCCGATACAGGGCATGAAAGAGTAGGGTCTTAAGAACACTAGAGCGTCGAGGGAGGCCTTTTACGGCGACTAGATTGGACACAGTGGCCGCCCAAAGTCAGCAAAATCAGCAAATTTCCGAGATTCGACCACTTTTTGACCAACTTAGTCGGAAAATCGTTGCGGTCAAAGCCAAAATCGTTGTGGTCAACGTCTTCCCGATACAGGGCATGAAAGAGTAGGGTCTTAAGAACACTAGGGCGTCGAGGGAGGCCTTTTACGGCGACCAGATTGGACACAGTGGCCGCCCAAAGTCAGCAAAATCAGCAAATTTCCGAGATTCGACCACTTTTTGACCAACTTAGTCGGAAAATCGTTGCGGTCAAAGCCAAAATCGTTGTGGTCAACGTCTTCCCGATACAGGGCATGAAAGAGTAGGGTCTTAAGAACACTAGGGCGTCGAGGGAGGCCTTTTACGGCGACTAGATTGGACTCAGTGGCCGCCCAAAGTCAGCAAAATCAGCAAATTTCCGAGATTCGACCACTTTTTGACCAACTTAGTCGGAAAATCGTTGCGGTCAAAGCCAAAATCGTTGTGGTCAACGTCTTCCCGATACAGGGCATGAAAGAGTAGGGTCTTAAGAACACTAGGGCGTCGAGGGAGGCCTTTTACGGCGACCAGATTGGACACAGTGGCCGCCCAAAGTCAGCAAAATCAGCAAATTTCCGAGATTCGACCACTTTTTGACCAACTTAGTCGGAAAATCGTTGCGGTCAAAGCCAAAATCGTTGTGGTCAACGTCTTCCCGATACAGGGCATGAAAGAGTAGGGTCTTAAGAATACTAGGGCGTCGACCGCAGTTAGATCGGACGCCTGCCTGCCTGGCTGCGGGGGCTGGTGGGGCCCACGGCCCCACGGCAGGCAGGCCACGGCGTAAAGGCAAGACGCGGTGCCGCGGATCAAGGACCCCGAAGGACCCTGTTGCATCCACTCACAATGCAGAAAGAGGCACACACAGCACTGTTGACTGTTGCGTCAAGTGTAAACCTCGCGGTGATCCGAGTCACCGCCAGTCGCCGAATCGGAGGGTCGCTCTCTTTGGCTTTGTGTAGTGTCGGGCCCGGTCGGTCCTGAGGTGTTTTTCTTGCGATGTAGGGTCAGAGGGGAATGCGGCCGCAGGGAACCACAGAGGGCGAAACAGAAGAAAACTGGACACAATGAACACAACAGTATAATCCACTCTGCTTCTCCATAATAATTTTCGAATACTTTTCTTTGTTGCGAGATCGCTTTTATGACGCGGACCCGGTTTGCCCTCTCTGTCTCGCCCCCTTTCGCGCACTGGCCTTTGTGTAGTGCCGGACCGGAGAGAGAGAGCGAGTGAGAGAGAGACAGAGAGAGACAGAGAGGAGGACAGGAAGGCAAAGAAAGCCAAAGCTGAGCACTGGCAGGCGAAGTGCAACAAAAGTTGAGCCAGTGGGGCCGAGAGGGACCAAGAGGGGCCCTGCGGAGCCCCAGGGGGCGCAGCGGGGCAAGGGCGACAAGGATATCCTCTCCGACGCACTGGGGCGGGGCGGCCGGGCCCGGCGTAACCCGTACCGATCGGGCTAAAAGGGCGAGTGTACAAAGCGACGGCCTTGTCGGCGTGCTCGGCGCCCCGTGTCCACCGAGGGGGCCTCCATGGCGGCCTCCAGGGCCACGACGAGTGATTCGCTAGTGACTTATGCCCCAGGGTCTTCTTTGAGGCGGCTGGCGGCGTGTCGGTGCAGATGGCGCGGCTTGCGATAGCTCCCCCTCCTCCCCGACGGGGTCCTCGGCCACCCTCGGCCCGTCCTCGTGCTGCTCCAGGACATCCAGGACGCGGCGCCGTGGCGCCGATAGCGGCGATAGGTGGCGCAGGCGGCGGTCGCGATGGCGCGATCAAGACCTAGATCGTCTTCCCCTCGGACAGAGCGAGGCGACCGCCCCATGGTAATTCAATTCCCAACTTCGGCCGCCGGAGCCCCGCGAGAGATTTATCTTGTTTGCGGCTGCACTGGGGCGGATTTTAAGGTTTGACTTTGCCGCTGCAGTTGGTTTTGGTTTTGGCGGTGGTGGTGGCGGTGATGGTGGTTGTGATGGACGGTCGGCGGTCACTCTATTAGCGTTCGCCTTGCAAAACTACACAAAAGACAACGATGATGAATCGCTCCGCCGGTGTTTTCGGTATCTTTTGTTGGGGCGGACAAGGAAAACGAAAACGAAAACAAAAACAGGCCGCGGCGGGTAGCAAACAAACAGACGTGCGGTGTCATCCGTCTTGCGGCGATTCAAATGGACGACGCCATCGCCGCTCGCTTCCTCTGCCTGCCTGCTCGGGCTGCCCGCCTGGCTGCCTGCCTGGCTGCCTGCCGGGCTGCCTGCCGGGCTGCCTGCCGGGCTGGCCGACCGTGACACGATGAGGGAGGAAAAGCCCCGGCCTGATTGAGAAACGTAAAAGGAGGAGGGGTGGGGAAGCCGGCACTTGGGTGCGGTCGCGAGTTCCCCGATCAGGCTAAAGGCATACACATAAATTGGCCCGGACTCCTCTTGGTATCGAGCGGGCCGAGACGCGCGTAATGTCGGTTTGTTTTTCTGCTTCCTCGTCCCCGCAAGGAGGGAGGAGGGCCAGGCTGAGGCCAGGCGGAGGCCGGGGAAGGGGGAAGGGGGGCAGAAGGGCTCCGGACGGGTTAACTTGAAAGAGCGTCCTCTCGCGAGAGTACCCCACCCGGTTTGCATGCCATCAGATCGGGCCGATGGGGCCGCCTGGATGTATTCGGCACACGGAAGGGGCACCGACACACGCACGGAGTACGGCGTTCACTCATTTGCATGCCAACTTAAACTTTTTTCGGTCTTTCTGACGGTGCGCCACGATTATTACATTTTTAGATTCCCGAACGATGTCATTCTATTCAGCAAATAAAAAAGGTTGTGACGCTCACTGTTCACAAAATTTGTGGACATCCATGGAAAAAATGCGTAAAAAAATCAATAGCAAGATGTTGCAACATTTTGTTTGATGATTGTTGTTGTCTCCGGCGTGCTGCACAACTAGGTTACCTCTCGGCGTGTCCATGTCCAGTCCGCCCGCCAAGCCGCCACGCTGCGCGTCCTCCCCGTGACAAATGGACGGGGCGGTCCAGTGCGCCGCGCGTCTTCCTCCCGACCCTTCGACGGCGCGATGACCCCCCCCCCCTCTCCCCCTCCCCCAGGAGGCAATACACCCATCAATCCAGGCGGTCCGCCGTCCGGAACGAAAGTCAAAATCACTCGCCGTCCATCATGCCGATTAATTGCGGAACGGCTAAACGTCTAAACGGCGCCCTAATACCTCATCCCCCTCGCACTCGCGGCCCGGGCCGCGTGGGTGCGACAGAGACGGCGCCGGCCCCGCTGTCCGAGGCCGTCCTCCCCCTCGTGCTGACCGCCGGCCCACCGCCGGCCCGCGGCGAGGCACGTCTGGGCGAACACGCACGCGAAGCGTGTTGGCCGCGAACACGCTCTGGGTCGAGGAGAACAGGAGGACGAACTCGCCCCGAGCCGATAGTGGAACAGTGCAAGGGTACGTATCGCCAGGGTTTCGGTGCCGAGTTTTTACATGGGGTTGGTCTTCCCCCACACCCGAGCCCCGCCAGCCCTGCCGGGGCGTTGGCCCCGCCACACCTTCGCCGCCCCCCCCCTCCACGCCAAGTAGTGCATATTCGCTTTCCCTCTCTCTGGCAGTGCCCTAGCAGTGCCCTGGCAGTGCGACCCCATTTACCCCCATGAACACACTCGGCCTGCCGTCCCGGCGGAGTGTCGGCGCAAGAGATTAGCAGCGTGGCTGCGCGGCGGCGCGGCGGCGGGGCGTCAAGCCGGTAACTAGGGACTAGGGACGGCCAGGATGGAGCCGGCTGGAGCCGGCTGGAGCCGCCGGGCCGGGGCTGGAGGCGACAGGAAATGTATGACTAGGATTCCGAGTCCAAATGGGATAGCGAAGTGGTAGGTTCTCTTACCAGTGCTCTGGGTACAGCAAGTCGCGTCGCCGCCCCCGCCGCCGCCCCCACCCCGTCCGGGGGATGCCATGCAAAACACACAGTGGGGAGCTACGTGCAAATGGTCCTGCCCCCGATGGTGCGCGGCGAGAACGTTTATTTTTTCTCCCTTCTCTCTCTGTCCCTCCCTCTCTCCCTCTGTGTGTGTGTGTGTCCGTTCGTAGCAAACGTCGTTTCTGCCTGACCGAGCTCGTGTCGCCCGGCACGGCCGTGCCGCGGGGTGGGCGTCGCAAGATCGCCGCGTTGACAACCAAAAAGGAGGGACAGGACAAAAGAAAGGACTAATTGGATTGCAATCTTGTATTCTTTCATTACAGTGCAGTAGTGCCGACGCTTCAAGCGGCGTCCCTCCTCCAGCGGATCTGCATTGGCTCTCTTCCGCAGGGCGTCTCTTAAGTCTCTCCAGCGTCTCTCCAGCGTCTCTCCAGCGTCTCTCCAGCGCAGCGCACAGTGTGACTCCTCCTCGCAGACGTCAGTCCCTGGTGCACGCGGCAAAAACCTCATCGGCCTCTTCATTGATGTCTCCTGCAAACACACAGACACACGTAAACTAGCCGCAAGCACTCTGTCTCTCTCTCTCTCTCCGTCGCACACGCACACACACACACGCAGTGGCAGTGTCCACCCCGCCGGCCTTGCTTTTGCGACCCCGCGAGGCGAGACACGGGGAGAGGGAGCGGACGAAGAAGGGGCGGGAAAAAATCTCTTTGGGCTGCGCCGAGACTTACGACGGATCCCTCTCATCTGTAGATAAACATCCGTCTCGTCTCTCTTTTTCTCCCGGAGAAGAAAAGGGCGGGGGAGGGAGGTGACCCCTTATCTGGGCCACTGTATGTGTGATTAATGCCGACCTGTCCCTGCGCAGCACTGCGCAGGCTGTACCAGGGCTGTACTAGCTGTTAGTGTACGTACTGGGGACGGATCGGCTAACTCGGAGTTGGGGTTGCGAGTGTCATTCCAAGACGGCGAGGCCGGGGGAACTGTTCGAATGCCCAAAGTTCATTGTCCTTTTTTTCTTTTTTAAAAAAGTTGTCTTTGGTGGCACTGACTGGCCGCTCCACCTCGTTCGCTCGCAATGAAAACATTTAAAAATAAGGCTGGATTTATCGGTGGGTCGCGTCGGGGGAATGTGGGGGGGGGGGAGGCGTCTCGTCAATACTAGCGCCGTGCTCCACACGCCAAAAGGGGCCGCGAGCCGCTACGAGCCGCGAGGCGCCGACTTTGAAGCTTGCAAACATTTAACGAGAATAAAAGCCTTTTCATACTCTCCATGCAGATTTTATTATTTCCTCTTTGAGGTTGTATTTTATTTCACCGCTTTTTTTTTATTTTCGTGCCGCCTTTTTGGCGGGTAACAGCTTTCACGCGTGGCCGCAAGACAGGTAAGGGTGCCTCTTTTCTGCATCATCCTTTTATGAAATGTTCCGCTTCCTGCCCCGGCACGGCACGGCCTGGCACGGCCCGGCGTAGCCGCCACGCGTACTCCCGCATGAATGGCAGAGCGAAGCGCCGCTGTCGCGCGAAAAATAAGCGGCTCCGTGAAGAATCAAAAGACACACGACAGCACACGTGTCGGGGGAGGGGGGAGGGGAGGGGGAGGGGAGGACTCCACGTGCCTCGCGCGCCGCGCGCGCGCCACTCAAGCGCGTCTCTTCGGGCATCGAAAGGTGCTCGGGGACGAAATGGAGCAGAAACAGAGTCGCCCCTCTCCATATCCTTCCCAAGACACGCGCGCGCACACACACACACACACGCACACACACACACGCACACACACACAGACACTACCTGCACGACCACAGCGCCGGCGTGCCGCGGTGCGCTGTTGCAGGCGTCGCCAGGCGCGTGGCGGCGCGTGGCAGCGGGCGTCCCCCAGGCCCGGGCTGGCGCAAGGGCTGGCGTCCTCCCTGCAGGCCGCCGACGTGGACGGTCAGAGCGTCAGGTCGCGGCCGCCGCCCGCCGCCGGTTGCAGCGCGTCACGTATCGGATGGTGCGGACGCACGACCGGATCTTGTGGATCACCTCCTCCTGCAACACAGTGGAGCGGTAACGGCGGCGGCGTGGATGTCCTGGATGACGGCCTGGATGGCCCCCGCCGTGTTTGTCGACACGGCCTCGGTCACCTCCGCCATGTTTGCCCCCCCTTCCGCGAGTAATTGAAATGAACTCCCCCAGCGGAAATACATGGATTTTTTTTCCCGAAGCGTGCCCTGCTCATTTAATCTTATTTTTACTTTTTTTTTATTTTTACCGGGATGCTGGTATGACTGCCACAAACAATGAGAGATGAGCCTTTGTCCCCGGCGCCCCCTCCCAGCCCCCTGCCCCTCCCCCTTCCCCTAGATTGGGTGATAGCGGGCCCTAGAGTCACAGCTGGTGGCTGAAATTAATTAACATTGGGACCGCGCGGCACAGGCCAGCGGTTTGTCGGCTCTTTTCGCGGGAAAGCCGCCCAGCGCCGCCCACGGACCAGGGTTCAAACGCCACCAGGTCTTTCCCCCTTTTTATTTTAAAATGACTAATATTATATACACGCAGCGTTTAAATAATAAAATTGGACTTTATGTACACGCAGCGTGCACATAACAGAAAAAAAATTATTGACACGCAGGATTTTTCCCCTCAGACGTCCACCGACGGTGGCCATGTGGGACAAAATGTTCCTGCGTGCAAATAATATTTTGGCTTTTATTTAAACGCTGCGTGTCTCCAAGGCACCAAAAAATTATTGGCACGCAGGATTGTAAAAAGTCTTCCGACCGGCGACTGAGTCCGGCATGGCGGCTTGGTGGGTGAGTGGGTCCGTGCTTGCACGGGAATTTTTTGGCCCGGGTTCGAGACTCGCCTTCTTCTCAAAAAATTTCTGCGTGTCAATAATGAAAACCGGCGTTGTTTCAACGCTGCGTGTTTATAATAAATTCACATGTTATTTACACGCAGCGTGTCTGCAATTCCAGTTTTATTATTTACACGCAGGAAAAGTTTTGCTGCGTGCAAATAATATTTTGGCTTTTATTTAAACGCTGCGTGTCTCCAAGACACCAAAAACTTATTGGCACGCAGGATTGTAAAAAGTCTTCCGACCGGCGACTGAGTCCGGCATGGCGGCTTGGTGGATGAGTGGGTCCGTGCTTGTACGGGAATTTTTTGGCCCGGGTTCGAGACTTCGTCTTTTTCTCAAAAAATTTCTGCGTGTAAATAATAAAACTGGGTCTTGCAGACACGCTGCGTGTAAATTACATGTGAATTTATTATAAACACGCAGCGTTGAAACAACACCGGTTTTCATTATTGACACGCAGAAATTTTTTGAGAAAAAGACAAAGTCTCGAACCCGGCCAAAAATTCCCGTACAAGCACGGACCCACTCATCCACCAAGCCGCCATGCCGGACTCAGTCGCCGGTCGGAAGACTTTTTACAATCCTGCGTGCCAATAAGTTTTTGGTGTCTTGGAGACACGCAGCGTTTAAATAAAAGCCAAAATATTATTTGCACGCAGCAAAACTTTTCCTGCGTGTAAATAATAAAACTGGAATTGCAGACACGCTGCGTGTAAATAACATGTGAATTTATTATAAACACGCAGCGTTGAAACAACACCGGTTTTCATTATTGACACGCAGAAATTTTTTGAGAAGAAGGCAAGTCTCGAACCCGGGCCAAAAAATTCCCGTGCAAGCACGGACCCACTCACCCACCAAGCCGCCATGCCGGACTCAGTCGCCGGTCGGAAGACTTTTTACAATCCTGCGTGCCAATAATTTTTTGGTGCCTTGGAGACACGCAGCGTTTAAATAAAAGCCAAAATATTATTTACACGCAGCAAAACTTTTCCTGCGTGTAAATAATAAAACTGGGCCTTGGAGACACGCTGCGTGAAAATAAGATGTATATATATTATATACACGCTGCGTGTATATAAGACCCATTTTTATTATTTAAACGCTGCGTGTCTATAATGACTCCGTTTTAAAATTGTTTTGGTCAGTGCGCGGAGACGTCCTTGCCGCTAATTCCGTCGTTAGTACGCGCAGCAGCATCCGTTCCAGAATGGTCCTCTTCAAGGTGGTCGGGATGCTGGATGAGCACGGCTTCGGAGCACGGCGTCGGAGCACGGCGTCGGAGCGCGGCGTCGGAGCGCGGCGTCGGAGCACGGCGTCAGCCGCACGCAGCGCGCTCCATCGGCAACATCGATCATCGCGCCGAGCCGCCTGTATCGGAAGCCCCCGCGAGCGGCCCCACCATCCCCGCCTGCCCCGCGACGGCCTCCGCCATGTTGCAGTCAATTTTTCGCTCGGAAAGTACCATTCCGCAGCGACAAGCATGGCGGCCTCCGCGGCCTGCTCCGGGTGCCGCTGGCCGCGCGGCGGGGCGGGGCGGGGCGGGGTGCGGCGACGCCGGGGTGTTCCGGGAGCCGTTGATTGATAGACGTTACTCCTTCAAGGCGACGTCGCGGCCGTATCGGCGCCCTGGAACCATGCTGGAACGGATCCAAGCCGGGAATGCACGCGCAGTGCTGCGTCGCGACAACGACGCCCTCTGGGCCGGCAGGGCGGCTGCGGCGGCAACCCCGCAGCCCCGCCCGTCCGTCGCAGCAGCCGTATAAAGGTTGGACGACGTCTGCCCCCGCCACGCCGCCACCAGCATCGGTGGGCTGGGTCGGCGTACCTGGCCCACGGCGCCGCCGGAGACATGTGACAAACTTACAGGTGTCACTTTCCCCTTTCCCCTCCCTACAGCGTGCACACACACATACACACACACAGTCACAATGTCACGCTCCCACGCACACAGACAAGCACGCGCACCAACGCACTCAATATGGCCTTGCCCCCACCCGCGTGACCTTCTCACGGAGAGACAGGCGAACAGAAATAAATTCCTGGCAACTCTGAAGACGCTCCCTAGGGACGTCCCTGGTGACGAAACAAACGCACACACACACACGAGCAGACACGCACCTGCATCAGGTTGAAGCACATGGCGATGAGGGCCATGCCCATCATGAGGTACATGGAGCAGAAGATGAAGGACATCTCGATGCCGTCGCCGTCCGAGTAGACGCTGGAGCCGGGCACGATGTCGCCGAAGCCGATGGTGGACAGCGAGATGAAGCAGAAGTAGGAGCCGTCCAGCGTGTCCCAGTCCTCCCACTTGGAGAAGAGCACGGCGCCGCCGCAGACGTACCTACAGTGCATGCACACGCGTCAGTCGTTGTTCTGGATCCGGAAGGAAAGTCGACGGTACACTGCAGTTCGGCGAATTTATCGACCAGTCACCCAACAGGCGCACGTGGCGGCACGGCGGTGCCGAGGCGGCCGAGGAAGGCGTCTCGAAATTAACTGCCAGTGCACGTCAAGGCCCCCGCCACAAGGCCCCGCCCGCGCCGCGCCGCGCCCGGTGTCTCTGAGGCCCAATCTGATGGGGACGCTTATTTACTGCCGACCGGTCTGCAGTCATCATCCGCGCCATGCTGCCGCCACCGCCGCGCTTCAGTGCCACCTGGCGGAGGCAGTGTACCAGTCCGCGCAGCGAGCCGCGCCAACCGAACAAAGAGCGCGGTGGTGCGGCTCGCTGCAAGGCCATGGCGAGGCCATGGCGAAGCCATCCCCAAACTGTCGCTTCCCGCGTCATCCCGAACAGGAAAAGGGGCGTTGTCACAGCGTTGCATTGTCCGGGGCAATTAGAGAGCCAACGCGCCCCGCCTCGGGACCCCGCCCCGCCCCGCCCCACCCCACCCCGCCTCTGGGTGCGTGCGCGAAGAGTTGCTCAAAGTCGACCCCCATCCCCGGGCCGCGGGCCGCCCCCTCCCCCTCCTGCATTGTCTTACATTAATTATGAAAGCCGCGGCGGTATTCGTAAACGACCTGCTGGTGTCAGCGACGCCGGTTCGACAAGGCTCTGCGTAACGAAGGGCATCATTAGTGACGCCGCGTGTTGCCGAGACCTGAGAGAGTGGGCCAAATATTAAGCGATGGACGCCAAACATTTTTTTTCCCTTCCACTTTTTTTTGTGCCCGCCGAAGACTTACTTTGCAGGCGCTGCACATTTTGTTAGTACTATTATTTTCCTCTTCCGTAACGAGTTTCAGTCCGGCGAGGCGAGGGGGTTAGAGGGTGGGGGTGCCGGCGCGGTGTGGCGTGGCGTGTCTTCGTGGCGCCCTTATCTGCCGGGACTGCCGACGCTTCAGTTCATCGCGACTGCGGCGTAAAAATATAGGCAATCTTTGCGGCTTCTCTCTCTCTCTCCCCCTCCTCCTCGTCCTCCACGGAGGCCCCGGCCGCGCTCAAGCTCTCGTCGAGGAAATCTATTATGTCAGCAAGCCACGCGCCTCGGAGCTCCGCCAGCGAGGCTTGGAGCTTGGAGGGGCGCAGCGAGCAGAGAGCTGCACTCTCCCGCGGCGTGTTCTCCGCCGGCGCCGCGTTCCTCCAGGCAGGCCTGCCTACTTCTTGTCCACCGGGGAGGCGCGCGGTGCTCGCGGTGCGCGGTCCCAACTTTCCCGCAAGGGAATGGTGCCGCGCGTTCCCAGCAACGTACCCCAGGGGGCCGCGCCGCGCAAGCAAGCAAGCAAGCAAGAAGTAGCACCCAAATCTGGGATTTTCGCCCGAGTCGTGTTTCGCTGTTTCGCTGCAAACTCGAGCCGGCGAGGAGACTCGAACCCCGGGCCGGCGGAGGAGGCGGCTGTTTTTCGGCGGCAGCCTCCTCCGCCCGGCCTGCCCCAGGGCGTGCATGTGCGGGGCGGGGCGGGGCGGGGCGGGGCGGGGTGGGGCGGGGCTCGCTGCATATTGATGCCGCCAATCGGATTTGAATATTTCACCGCGTCGCGGGGAAGGCAGTGGAAGGTAGGGCGGGCCTAGGGCTGTGCGGTTAACCGGTTAACCGTTATTGCATTCGGTTATTTCATTAACCGGCCGGTTAAGTTAATGCCTTTTCCGGTATAGGTTAACCGAATAACCGACAAATACGGTTAACCGGCCTTCGGTTAACCGGTTTTAACGTCGTGCTTAGTTGCATAATTGTTTCGGGAGGACCCCTATATACTTAATTTAGTGGAGTTTTCATTGGTAAGAAACCGGTATATAATCCAAAGGTAATTGTTTTTCTAAATTGCTCCGATTACTTTATCGTGTTACACACCGATTCGTTTTGTTATTTAACCTTTTTAAAAACTAACCGGTTTTTGAGAAATTGCAATAACCGGTTATTGTGAGTTCCTTTAAAAACCGGTTAATTTTGACAAACCGGTTAACCTGGAAAGAATCCGGTTATTTCAGTAACCGGTTATTCGGTTAGAATTCCAATAACCGCACAGCCCTAGCCGGGCCTGGCCGTCTGGGCGGCGCGGTCACGACGACGCTCCAAATTTGTGGCGACGCGCTGCCAGGCTGCGCCCCTGGGGGGCAACACGTCACGGGAAGGGGGAAGGGGGAGGCATTGCCGATCGGCCCCTAGGATCGGCCGCCGCCCATCGGACACGTAACCGGATTCCGGTTTTGCTTTTCGTTAATCCCCCAATTACCCGAGCGAGGCGGCGAGGCGAGGCGGTGCGGTGTGCGCGGTGCCGCGAGGCAGGCCGAGGCAGGCCAGCCCTGTCCGCCCGTTCGCTGCGGAGCGCCAAGCAGCGGCCGGAGACGCGAGAAAGTTTTGCCGGCGTGGCGGCACTCGGTAGAGCTACTCGGTGGAGGTACTCGGCGGAGGTGCGCCCGACTGGCACTCCAAAGGAATAATGAGACTCTGTAATGACTCGCTAGCCCCCTGGCCCTGGCCTCGCTCGGCGCGCTTGGCGGCGGCGCGGCCAAAGTTTGGCGGTAAATGAATTCCCATCATTACATGTTGTTGAGCCTGGCAGCCTGGCGCGGCGTGCCTGCCGGGCCGAAGCGCCACCGCCAAGCCACCGCCACCTTGGCACTGCCTTGGCACTGCCGCGGAAAATGAAGCCAGGCCACGCCCTGGTGCCGCCACGGCCGCCACTCTCGCCGACGACGCGCTTTGGCCGCCGTTTGGCTGCCGAACCTGGTGACCCACATGCGGAGCGTGGAGCTGGCTCATTCACGCTTCGTCCTCGGCGCGCCGCTTACCCGACCATGATGGCGAGGCAGAGCGTGACGGGCACGGTGACGGTCTGCGGGTCGTAAGTGTCCCCGCTCTCGGACGAGCTGTTGGTCTCGTCGTCGGCCTCCTCGCCGTCGTCCACCTCGTCCTCTTCCTCCTCGGCCTCCTCGTCGGACACGGTCGTGCCCTCCTCCTCTTCTTCCCCCTCCTCCTCATCGTCGTCCTCGTCCTCCACGTCGCTGTCGGCGCTGCTGCCGCTCTCTTCCTCCTCCTCGAGGTCCTCGTCGTGGTGCCGTCGCCGAGGTCGTCTCCCCTGCCGCCGCGCCGCGCCTCGCAGGCCGCCATCGTCCAAGTGCCGGCCCCGCCGCGTGGGCTGGAAGCCCATCTCGAGGTCCGTGTCCTGCAAGAGGCAGTGTGTTAGCTGCATCATGCCTTCCAGCCCTTCCAGCTGCCGCGTGTTACTGCCTTACCTCGTTCAGCTCCACCGACCGGCCGCGCGGGCCGCGCCGTCCGGCGCCCCAGCCGCCGTTGAGGTCCGCGACGGGCGTCCTGCCGCGCGGGTAAGCCGCGCCGCCCTGTGGACGCAAGACTCAGTTTGAGCACGGCGATGGCGGCGTGGCGGCCAAGCGAAAGAAGAATCATATTATTTCCGCACCGCGTCGCTGCTGCCTACATTACGCAGCGCCGCCAAACTTTAAGTTACACGAAACGCACAGCCCCGCGGTTTTGATTTCTCAAGTCAACTTTGGAGGAAAAATTCCCGCGGTGGTGCGGCGCTGCTCGGCACCGCCACGTCGGGAGGAATCGCAATGAGAGTCCTGCCGAGACGGGCCGGTTCGTCGACGGCCGCAGATGTCGCGCGTGGCCGGGTGGCCGGGTGGCCGGGTGGCCTCACCTGCCTGCCGAAGGCCGACCTGCTCCTGCTGCGGCTCCGCGGCGACGACTCCCAGTCGTCCTCCACGCCGAGCTCGTCCCTGCCGTAGTCCACGCCCACCTTGCGCGAGCGCGACGACCTCGGCGTCGACCCCCAGCACCGCTCGTCCTCGTCCTCGAGGTGACGGGCGGGGCGGCCCCTGGGGGCGCGCTGACGGGGGCTCGGCGGCCCCGAGGGGTAGCCGTCATGGCTGGCGTGCCTGGCGTGGACCCCCGAAAGACTGCGGCGCGCGGCGAACTGCGCGGCAGGGTGGGCGCCGGGGGTCCACGAGTGGTTGTCACCGAAGTCGGCAGCGACCGGCGGTAACGATTTTACGCTGTAAACATGCACTGGTTCAAATTTAACACATGCGCTTTTTAAAAGAAGGATCTTTACCATTGTCAAGACGTTACCTGGAGTGCCTGGACACGGACATGTTGCCGTGCTGCATGGCGCGTGCCAGGCGTCTGCGCCGCGCCCCGGGGCAGCCCTTGCACAGCCACAACTTGGCGTAGGTCCACTTGAAGGACTTGGCGAGGATGTCCCCGATGTTGGACAGGTACAGCAGGAACAGGGGCATGCCGATGATGGCGTACACGACGGTGGTAATCTTGCCCCACTCGGACCGCGGCGTCACGTTGCCGTAACCTGAACAGCGAGACGAGGGTGAGCGCCGGAAGAGGAAGACAGCTTCGGCTGAGCTCGAACCCGAAGAGGAACAAAAAGCAACAAGAAGCAGAAAATAAAAGTTTGAAGAAAATGCGTCACGATGGACTGCAGCGAACACAGCTAGTTATGGAGCACCGGCGTCGCGAAGTAGGTCAAAATGTCGACAAATCGATGGAATTAAATCCCCCGCTTTGTTTCTATTTCTACAATTTTTTGCCTCATCTCACTTGCTGGAGCGTTCATGGCCGCGCTTTTGGCTTGCTCTGCTCCGTGCGAGCGGGGGGAGGGGGGAGACGGCGTGGTAAGGCGAAAAGAGGGCACACCTATGGCAGCCATACACTGTCTGCTTTTGTTCGGGAACCAAAAAGCTTTAACGAGCTTTGCGGCCGGGCCATTATACAAAATAATTGGCAATGCAGTGGAATCGTCGTTCTTCATGAGGGGTGGGGGAGCGCCGCCCGTGTGTCTGTGAGAGGTGTGCCTCCAGGACCCGCAGGACCCCTCATCGCGCGCCGCGGGAAAGAGAAAGGGGGGGGAGTGGTGGAATCTGGAGGGGAGACGGCCCCACAATAAACGAGGTGCCGTCTTAAAAACGTAAAAGTAGGAATCGCGCTGAATCAGAGCGAAATGATATCGAGGCACGAGAAATGAAGCGACTAAGTGGTCCTCGCCGGAAACTCTGGGGCCGAACCCGTCTCCGCCCCGCCCCGCCTCGTCTGTCAAAAAGTATGAAAGTCGCCGCGGTCCGAAGCCAGGCTGAAGCCAGGCTGAAGCCAGTCGGCCCAACTTGTTTGAAGCGAGGACGGGTTCGACTAGCAGTGCAGACGCGTGCTTTGTGGTGCTTTGTCGCCACGGCCTCGGCGGCCTCGACGCGGCGGTACAGCGGAAAATGGTTGATCGCCGAAGCCCCTCGGCGCCCCATCGGCGTGTGGCGTTTCATTGTGACGCGCGACGTGAGGCGAACCTTCCACCCTCGGCCAGGCAGGGCCGTAGGCCGCTCCCACGCCTCGGCAGCTGCTCGGTGGCCCCGCGGCCCCGCGCATCCAAACCGGGGCTCAAAATGAAATTACATCTTGACCTTGCTTTCGCCTTTCGCCGTTCCCCTTCCGCCGCGACCCGCTTCCCATTTCCCACCCCACCTTTCCGAAGCGGAAGTATTGTTTATTTTTATTATTCCGCCTTCCCATTTTTTTGTCCTCGCCGAGGCCGTGGTGGCGGTGGTGCGGTTTTCGGGATACAATTTCAGTCACCTCTTCATGAACCGCGCGGTCGCCTTGCAGCGCAGCGCGATGCAAAAAAATAAATTAAAATGAAAAGTGTGACGCAAGCTTTGTCAAAATCAGCGAGAGGGGGCGGGGGTCGCAGCAGTGCCGCGGCGCCTAGGCCGACAGAGGCAGCGGGCGGAAAGACTCGAGCCTCCTCTGTTGACGGAAAACATTCGGCCGAGGAGGAGTCAGCACGGCGAGCACAGCGATCCTGTCGTCATGAATATTTCACTGTCATCGCGAGCGTCGCGCGCGTCGAGCGTCGCGGAGGCGTCGCGGAAGTCGCTGCGTCAAGTGGTCGTCGCTCTGTCTCTCTCGCACCTGCACTGGGCGCATGTGTGCGAGGGAGACAGAGCGACGAGAAAGAGACGCAGCAGGACCTCTCAGGGGGGCACAAATCGAAGCCCCAAGGTGGGGGCACACCAATCGAAGCGCCTTGATAGGGGAAGACAACTCGAAGCCCTCTGGCAGGGGCCTCAAATCGAAGCCCCAAGGTAAGGGGCCACGAATCTTAGCCCCCTGAAAAGGGGGCTCGAAAGGGGTGCGAGAGGGACGGAGCGGCGCGAGGGCACTGCCAGGGCACTGCCAGGGCACTGCCAGGGCACTGCCAGGGCACTGCTCGCGCTGCAGACAGCAGCAGCCGGCGTGGGATTGATTGGTGTCGACAATGCAAGGCAGGGCGTGGGGCTGGCGCGGCCTCGCTGTCGGGGCGGGGCGGGGCGGGGCGGGGCGGGGCGGGCTGGCCCGAGTGATGCGAAGGTATCAGCCGACATTGTCTGGCTTGGTGCTTCCCCGCCCCGCCCCGCCGAGATGAAACAAAGCAGGTCGAGCCGTATTACTCAGGCGGCGATTGGTCGAGCCATTGGGCGTGCCTCGGTGTGCCCGCCTGGCAGCCCTTCAGGCAGTCGCCGCGCTCTCCGCACCGCCCCGCACTCAGTGCGTCCGTCCGGCCGGTAACGAGTGCGCCGAGCAGCACAAGCAGGCCATAAGCACCGGCAATTTCGCTTCGGTCGCGATCCGGCGAAACGAAAACGGATCCCCTGCTTCGGCCGCTTGGCGTGCCATTTGCCGCGACCGAATTATGTCTGGAATGGAAGTCCCATTCCGGGGATTGACGCGGAGACGCTGGGGCGGGGCGGGGCGCGGTGCTTCCGTCATTTCCCCCTGGCCATTCCCGCGCGACTCGGCGGCCTGCCTGCACTCTGCGCGCCGAGGATTTAAAAACAAAAAGGGCAACCCTTCCTGCCTGGGCGAGTCCTGGCCGCGCCTTCACGGCCGGCCGCCTCCACGCCCTGCCCGCCCTGCCCGCTGCCCTGGCTCACTGCCGGTGCTTCGCTGCTGCAGCGCTGCCTCCGCTCGCCACGCCGCGGCCCAAATAATTCATTTCTGGACGAAAATCCGTCGCCATTTTCCTCATTTTTCTCGGGGACGCGTGCGCGTGGCACCGTGGTGGCACCGTGGTGGCACGCCGCGCACACCGCCAAATGTACTCCTGCAGTGCTGTGCCCAAAGCCCAACGTATTAATAATGTGGCTCCGGGCCAGCCCCGCCGGCCCCGACGGTCCCGACGGCCCCGACGGCCCTGCCAGCCGTGGCCCCTGGTCTGGTCTCCGAGGCTAACTTGAAGGAGACACCTTCCTTGCAATAAGTCACCCCTGCCGCGCCATCAGTCGAGGCGGCCCCTTTACATAGTGGGGGAATCGCGCGCTCGCACGCGGGTTCAAATCCAGCTTCACTGTATTTTTTTTTCAGTGTGTTGTTGGCGGCCTTGGCAGCGAAGGCGTGGGGGCAGACCACTGCTCATCCCCGCCGCGCGGGCTGGCACAGCGACGTCAGTATCAGTTATCGCCCCTCCGACGCGGCCCGGGAATCACTTGGAGCGCTGCGGCCGCTGCAGCATTGCAGTGCACTGCGACGACGGGGACGTCCCGCAGCGAGGGCCGACTGGGCCGCCGCGACGCACTCCACCGCGCGGCGGGGACTCCAGTGAGCGAGACACCGTGAGGGAGGCGGCTTTGAACCGCCGTCGTGTCGCTACCGGGACGACGTCCCAGCCCGTGCCCCAGCCCTCACTATTTATTGAACAGATCAGAATTAGACTGGCTCGTCGAAACGGGATCTGGAAAGCCACGGTTGTCTCTGTTTGGAACGCGGAGGGTGGGGGCGCGGCAAGAAGCCCCCTCGACTCCGACGACGGCCGGCCCCGCCAGCGCCGCCAGCGCCAAGGTACGGCCTCGCTTAGGGCCGCGAAGGTGCTCCGCGATTTGCAGGTATGATTAATGCCATAAAGAAGCTATTAAGCCGTCCCCCCGGTCGGAGGCGGGGGCGGGGAGGGGAGCGGGTGCGCGGCGGCGCCGGAGCGGGCAGCCTGGCGCCAGGGGGCGGGAGCGAGGACGGCGAGGACGCGCAGGAATGTGGCTCGACTGCAACTAATTTGGAAACCGAAAAGCAGAACCCGATGCCGAACGCGGCCAGGATGGCGGCCGTGATGGCGGTGCGCAGGATGGCGGGCAGGAAGGCTGCGGCGGCGGTCGGCCGGGTACGACTCCCCTCTTTAGGTGTGTGCAGGTGCGCCATGTTTTATGCATGCCTCGCTGCGTGGCTGCGCCGCGAGTCCCTCAGCCACATCCTGGTACTTCCGCCACCACCGGGTGTGCCTCCCTCCGTCAGTCATCCCAAACATACAGACAGTCTCACGACCGCCGTTACAGCTTTCACGAATAATGTTGGATTCTGGGAGAGTTGTTTGTCGTTTTAGCAGTGGTGTAAAGGGCAACCCGTGCTCTGGCAGGCGCCTACTGGGGCATCCGGGCCTGCCTTGGGCGTGCCCGGCCCGGATACCCCTTGTACCGCCCTTGGAATCGGTCGACGAAGACGACGTGGGCAAAATTGTTTGTCTCGACTCATGTATCTTCTGTGACGTGGTCGCCTGGGTGTGAAGGACAGGGCGCGCTCGTGTGTGTGTGCGTGGGTGCGTGCGTGGGTGTGCGTGTGTGTGCGTGCGAGTGAGCTGGTGGTGAAAGGGGCTGAGCTGACAGAGGCTCGGCGGGAGCAGCCGAGTGAAATATGGATCTTATGACCGATTACCCACGTTTGGCCGACAGCACTGAATCCGGGCGCCGGGCCGGCCGGGCGGAGCCGGCTGAGACGCGGGCATGCGAGTGTTTTGTCTTTCAACACTACATATTGCTCTAAGCAGCCCGCACTCTCGGCGAACACAACACGCGAGCGACGCAAGCCCTTACCGATGGTCGTGATGACGGTGAGGGAGTAGAGGAAGGCGCCGGAGAAGGACCAGTTGTCCGTAGACTTGCCGCTGTCCGAACCCGCCCCCTTCATGGTGCGGACAAAGTCTTTCTGATATTCCTCGATCAGCTTGTTGGCCTGCAACACACTCTCATTAGCCTCGGCCTGTGCATGGCCCTGCATCGGCCTGCTGGCCGCGCCGGGCCGCACCCACCTCCTTGATCCAGACGTCCTCCTCCAGCGGGATGATGAAGCAGCACGTGACGTTCCAGAGGCGGTCGGCGGTCGCGTTGCGCAGCCGGTCGGCGTCCTCCGTCTTCTTGGTCACGCTCTTGGGGTTCTTGCCCTCGATGTGCTGGAAGAGCAGGGCGCCCACGATGGTGTAGCCGACGACCAGCCCGATGATGCCCACGTTGCTGAACATGAAGGCCACGAAGTGGCGCAGCGAGTCCTTGATCTTCTCGCCGAGCGGCTTGTGGCGACGCGACGACCGCTTCCGCTCCATGGCGCCGGAGCGGCCGGAGCGGCCAGAGCCTGCAGAGCCCGGGGCGGGCCTCCTTCATGCCTGCCTCGGCCACCTGCGGCATGCGGCCGCCAGACCGCGCGCCTGGCCGCCGAGGCCTCGGCCGCCTTGGCCGCCTTGGCCCGGGCCGCTGCGGGTAAGCGATGGCCTCGTTGTTGGCCACCACGACGTCATACATCGCGCGGACAGCGCAGCCAGTGCCGCGGACAGCCTCGGCCCATCACATCACGGCCTCGGCCACCTCGAGGGCGCGCCGGCCTGCCGCCTGTCGGCCTCGGTCAGTGGAATCGGATTGGACTGGGTCGCATCTGCAAGCAGAAAAAGTTGGCATCAGGCATCGAATGAGGGGCAGGTGCGGGTGACGTCGGCCCGGAAACCCGGAAACGGAGACCGGAAGGAAGCAAACACGCGGCGATGGTCACGGAGGAGAATAAAAATGTCTAAGAAGGGACAGAGACTAAGGGCGCGAAGGGCGAGAAGGGCGGGGGAACCCTCCAGCGGGCACCAGGCCCTTTCCCACCAAGAAGGGCTCGGTGGGGTTGCGGCGTTGTGAACGCAGCTGCTTCTGCTCTGCGGTTTCAGCACAAAATAGTTGAGTCGGGCCGTGGGCTGGCAGTGGGTTGCTGGGACGCCAAGACGAACCCGGACTGCGGTCGGGAGGGACGGATAGCCTTGCCGAGCCTTCGCCTTGGCGACGTCGGGACTTTAATCACTGGCGGCGTATTATCGTGCGTGCGGAATAAGAGGACGAAGCCCCGCCAAGGCCGTCCAAGGCCGTGCCCAAGGCCGTCCGTGTGTCCTTGGCGTCCCCCAGACGTCGGCCACCTCGTCGCGAGGCCGCGACCGCGGGCCAACAAATGGTGGCCGCTGTACACCACGGCGACCACATGTGTGGTGAGGCTGGCGGCCTCCACGAGCGCACCGAGATCTCACGCTTGCGTGCGCGGAGGGGGAGGGGGAGGGGAGACCCCGGCGGGGGGCACGGCACGGGGTCCTGGAGTCAGGCAGGCTGGAGCGGAGCCCCGCTTGAGCGATGTCCCACATCTGCCGGCGACACATGAGCAGTGGCGGCGGCTTCGTGGCCCAGGCCAGCCCGCAGCCTCGCCCCGCCACGCCCCGCCACGCCCCGCCACGCCGCGCCCCTCGTGGGGCCTGCTGCCCCTCGGCCTGCTTCCTTCTGATGTCAGTGGGAATGGTGGCGCTCAAAAACCAATCCTGCGCGCCCTCTCCAAGGCCGTCCCTCTTGCCGCTGGCAGACGAGTGAAGTGCGTGGGGTCTGGCTCTCTCTCTCTCTCTCTCTCTCTCTCTCCCTCTCTGCGCCGCCCGCCGCCTCCGTGCAGCAAGACTTCTTGCTAAAGCGCCCAGCACACGCGCACATACACTCTCCCACACACACTCACACACGCGCGCCAATATAATGCCTCTTCAAAGCGAGCGCCAGGAGTGTCGGCTAGCATTGCCAGCAGTGGCTGTCTTGATGTCTTTCTGCGAAGCGCGCCGTCAAAGCCTTCGCGGAATTACGAGTTCTGTGTCCCCTAAACGGTGGGTTGAAAAAAATAACGACTGTAAATTCCATCCCCTTAGTAAAGAAGAGCATGGTAAGGAGGCCGTTTGATTTGTTTATTCGAATGTCACCGCCTGCTGGATCGAACCCTCGCCGTTAGATATGAAACCCAAACAGCGGGAGTTAGGTCGAGTTGACGCACCCCGGACGTAAAACCCTGGCCAGCCTGGACTCGTCCGGTGAGAGGCAGTGTGGTGGTCAGGGCTTGGGGCGCTCCGCTGGCCCGGCTCGCTCGCCGGGACGAGCGGTCAGTCGAGAATTGCTCCGTGCAGTTGCCGAGGCGTGAGGACTGCTGTGATAGAACTGTCGGTTCTGTCCGCCGCCCTCGGCGAGGGCCTCCGGCGAGGGCCTCACCAAGACAGAGACGCGGCCGGGGCGAGCCAACGGGCAGGATTGTCCAAGGCGCTGCTGCGGCTCGGGGCGGGGCGGGGCGGGGCGGGGCGGGGCGTGGCGGGGCGGGGCGGGGCGGGGCGGGGCGGGGCGGGGCGGGGCGGGGCGGGGCGACCCCCAGTCCCGATGGTCCGGAAGACGACGCTCGGGACCTGAACCGCGTTATAAAGGGAGTGGCCCGGAATCTGGAGACCGCGGCAAGCGGCGCCAAGGCATCCTGGATCCGCTGGCCGGGGCGCCGCGGCAAGGCGCGTCTGCGTCAACGTCAACAGCGTCCTGGGGGCGACCGGTGGTGCCCGGTGCTGGCCGCACCGCGCCGCCTGGGTGGGTGGCTGGCTGCCTTTTGCGGCCAACTGGCGGCTGTTTTCCCGGCGCTGCCTGCCAGCTCCGCCAGCCGGGCGGCCCGCCGAGCTGGCAGCCGTCCCGAACTAACTGTGTGCGGCGTTTGGACAGCAGCGCGATTGGTGCCATCCAATCAACCGGCCGGCAGGCGGGACAGCCAGGGCGGCCAGGCAGGCACTCGGGGCATGACGCCGCCCTGGACGCCGCCCTGGACGCCGCCCTGGACGCCCCAGAGACGTCGCCACGAATTAACAACAAGCCCTGCACGGCGACGCGGCGGCGTCTCAGCCGTCCGGACGGCCGCGATGACGCGACGACGACGCCACCCAACGCCCGGCACGCCCTCCGCTTTTTCTCGTTTTTCATGTCCGCGTTTTTTTGACTTGTTTTTGTATTTGTTTGCGCAGTGGTTACGAAATGAGAACTGTCGATTCCGGGAAAGTCGTATCGGCAATAACGCAGCAAACGGAACGGCATGCATCATGTGGGGCCCATCTCTGAAAAAACCAAACCGCCCTCTGAAAAATGCCGAAAACATCAAACTCGCATTGGAAAGCCATTTTCCGGCGGACAACCGTTCACCAGCAGCAGCGGCAACACATCCGCCGAAAAACAGAACGAAAAAAAAAGGGCGCAAGAGGAGACCGGAGAGAAGGGCGATGGGCACGCAACAAATGGAGGAGGCCTGCCAGGCCACTGCCAGGCCACGGCCAGGCCTGGCGGGGACGCGACGCGCTCGCGCCGCCCGAGAGAGCGAGCGGAGCGCGGAGCGGAGTCACTGCCAGAAACAATGGATTCATATCGCCGGAATTGCCGAAATGACCGAAATGGGCGATGAATTCAAATCGAACGCGATGCGCCGCCATTTGTTCGCCGGCCCGCCTTGAGTTGTTCCGCCTTGAGCTGATCGGGTCATTGCTGCAGCCGTTGGCTGGCGATGACGTCAGGACGTCAGGCGGCTTGCCTTTCGGCTTCGGCTCGCTTTCGGCTCCAGTCTCTCGCTGATGACCTCGGCCGAGCCGGCACCAAACCCGCGTGGCCCAGGACGCAAAATTGGCTCAAATCACTCACATCCCCGGACCGTTTCCTCTTTGACTACGTTTTTATTCCACCCCTCAAAGTATTTCTCCGTCCTTTTCATTTGTCTCTTTATTTTTCTGGTTTTCATTCATTGTTGACCCGATTTTTCATGTCGTATCACAGGCGGGAGGCCCGTGCCCGGCCGTGCCCGATCCGGCCGCGACACTCGCGCACGTTCACCGCGAAATGAAATCAAACGCCCGTGTCCACTTGGGGGAGCGGGTGCGGTTCGCTGAATCCATATTTGCTGTCAGCTCAAACGCTTTTTTTGTACCTCGCACGACGTGCTCGCGACCTGGCCACTCGACGACCTCCTTTCCCAGCCCTGTTTGCCCCCATCTCGAGGCGTGCGATTCAGGAGATCGGTTCGTCGCTCTGTCCCTCTCGCACCCGTCCGGGGCCGTCCGAGCCGTCCGGGGCGCCCCATCAGTGAGACAAAGAAAGACGAAACGGCCCTTCAGAATCGCTCGGCAGAACGTACATGCCGTGCCGAGCCGAGCCGTGCCGAGCCGAGCCACGCCGAGCGCTAATATTTGCCCGGGAGGTGCGACCATCACGGCGAAACACACACGCACACCTCCTTAGAGAGGGGAGGAGGGGGAGGGGGACGGAGATCAGAAAACAAACACGAGTTTCCGAGATTTTGGCGGTCAAATCAGGGTGCGGTCCATTATTGTGAATGGCAGAAGTTGTTTAGCACGATCAGTCCCCGCGAGGAGAGAGGGAGGGGAGGGGGAAGGCCAGTCCTCTGGAGAGTATCAGGAGCGCGCCATGTTCAATATCTCAGAGCGAAAAGTTAGTCATGTATCATGTCGGAAGACTCCCGGCTGCAATCCAAACTTCTAATGGTGAGGATTCCGGGATTGGTAGGTGCTGGGGCGTGTGAGGAGGCGGGGAAGGACGGGGGGGGGGCGAGAGAGGATGAGGGACAGAGACAGACGGAGGGAAAGAATGCAATAACAAAGTATTTTCGCCGTGTGCCTCGGATGAACGAGTCGCCAACTCACGTGTCTACCGGCGCGGCCGGGACGGGGTCCGGGACGAGGCACATCTTCACCAGGCGCGGCGGCGCGGCGCGCGCCCCAAAGAGATAGCTCTGTTATTGGCTCGAGCGCCCCGGAGGAATCCTACAAGTATTTGCGCCACCGGGGAGGCAACACAGAGGGCAATAATTCTGCGCCATATCTCTCCGCCCCCGCACGGCCCGGCCGGAGTGCGTGGAGACGGACAAGTTGGGCGCACTAGAGCACATCGCATTGGCGTCGTATTGGCTCCGACTGCCTCGACTCGACCAATCAGCGATCACTTCCTGGGAGTGGCTTTGCCGCTTGCTTCGCCATGCGCTGCGCGGCGGCCCCACGCTCGTGCACTGGAAACTCGAGAAATACCGGGTACTTGTGGTGCTGGGCGTTCCCGTAGGTGAGGTATACAAGTGAGGGGTCGGTCTGGGGAGAACTCAGACGTTGAGGGGTGTTTTTGACCACCACCAGCTTGGACGCAGTGGCCGCCCAACGTCAGCAATTTTGGGTTTTACATGCTTTTTCGACATGTTGACAGGTTTGCAGGGCTGGTGCCCAAATAATTTCCAATAATCCCAATAATTCTTACTAACCACCATAATCACTTATAATCCCCAACGGCCATCCCTGGGAAGAAGATGGGTGTGCGCGCGGGAAGCGCCTGCCGCAGGCCATGTCTCGTTTTGCAGTGCAGGCGGGCATGTGTCGGGCCCGAAATGGCATACGATCATGTGTGGTCTAGCCCTTAATGGTAATGGTAATGGTAGTCAAGCAGGCAGTCCCGCCGGACGGCGCGGGCAGCGGGCTGCCTACGCCGCGGTCGGCGGGCGCTCAGCCGCGCCCTCTGGACTTTGGACTTGGCGCTCGACGCCAAATTGAGGTGCTGGCCGTTCATTGAACCATCACCGAGTGCCGTTTAATTTATTTTCATTATTATTTCACGCTTTTTTTGGGGGCGGCGGCAGAGGCTCTGGATGGAAGTCCTCGAGAAGCCGCAAAGTCACCTTGGCGGGCGCGCAAGCCTCTTATTAAACGTCAGGAATCCTCTCACCCTCTCTCTCTCTCTCTCTCTCTCTCTCTCTCTCTCTCTCTCTCCCTCTCTCTCTCTCTCTCTCTCTCTCTCTCTCTCCCGCACCCAGGACGACTCCCCTGTCCCCTGTCCCCTCCCCGACGGTGAAGACGACCCGAAAATCCTTCGCGCCCATTCGCTGCTGGGACGTCAGGGTTTACCAAAAAAAAGGGAGAAAAACGAAAATTATAGTCTGTAGAGGTTAAACGGGACTTGAGTCTGCTCGGCCAAACACGCACATCGCAAGAGAAGGCTCCCCGGCCTCGCGGCCATGGCCATGCACTCCAGCTTGGCTCCACGCTGCGACGCGCTGCGACGCTTTCAAATTAAAACAATGTCAAACGCCAGGACGGGACGCGGACGGGGCGACGCGTGCCATGTCGCCTCGAGGACGACGACGGCCTCCACGAGGGCCTCCACGATGGCGCGCGCGACCCCCTCCTCCAGTCGCCCGCAGTTGCCAACAGAGACGAAGGACCACGAGGACGCGGCGAGGGTTCGTGGACGGGATGGGAGTCCCCATTTTTGCGACGACTTTCTCCGATTTTCATAAGTCTATTATTTGGAGGCGTTATTGAGCTGGCCGGGCCGTGCTGAGTGCATTTCACCGTTCCCCGCCTTACCCCGCCCCACCCCGCCCACGCCGGGCCGCGGCTGCCGGTCTTCTTGTGTCCTCTATTTGAAAGACGGACGGCGCCCCAGAGGCCTGGACCTCGGTCGCCCTCCAGCGTGGTGGCCCCGCCTGGTGGCCCCGCCACGCCCCACCCCGCCCACGCCGGGCCGCGGCTGCCGGTCTTCTTGTGTCCTCTATTTGAAAGACGGACGGCGCCCCAGAGGCCTGGACCTCGGTCGCCCTCCAGCGTGGTGGCCCCGCCTGGTGGCCCCGCCACGCCCCACCCCGCCCACGCCGGGCCGCGGCTGCCGGTCTTCTTGTGTCCTCTATTTGAAAGACGGACGGCGCCCCAGAGGCCTGGACCTCGGTCGCCCTCCAGCGTGGTGGCCCCGCCTGGTGGCCCCGCCACGCCCCACCCCGCCCACGCCGGGCCGCGGCTGCCGGTCTTCTTGTGTCCTCTATTTGAAAGACGGACGGCGCCCCAGAGGCCTGGACCTCGGTCGCCCTCCAGCGTGGTGGCCCCGCCTGGTGGCCCCGCCACGCCCCACCCCGCCCACGCCGGGCCGCGGCTGCCGGTCTTCTTGTGTCCTCTATTTGAAAGACGGACGGCGCCCCAGAGGCCTGGACCTCGGTCGCCCTCCAGCGTGGTGGCCCCGCCTGGTGGCCCCGCCACGCCCCACCCCGCCCACGCCGGGCCGCGGCTGCCGGTCTTCTTGTGTCCTCTATTTGAAAGACGGACGGCGCCCCAGAGGCCTGGACCTCGGTCGCCCTCCAGCGTGGTGGCCCCGCCTGGTGGCCCCGCCACGCCCCACCCCGCCCACGCCGGGCCGCGGCTGCCGGTCTTCTTGTGTCCTCTATTTGAAAGACGGACGGCGCCCCAGAGGCCTGGACCTCGGTCGCCCTCCAGCGTGGTGGCCCCGCCTGGTGGCCCCGCCACGCCCCACCCCGCCCACGCCGGGCCGCGGCTGCCGGTCTTCTTGTGTCCTCTATTTGAAAGACGGACGGCGCCCCAGAGGCCTGGACCTCGGTCGCCCTCCAGCGTGGTGGCCCCGCCTGGTGGCCCCGCCACGCCCCACCCCGCCCACGCCGGGCCGCGGCTGCCGGTCTTCTTGTGTCCTCTATTTGAAAGACGGACGGCGCCCCAGAGGCCTGGACCTCGGTCGCCCTCCAGCGTGGTGGCCCCGCCTGGTGGCCCCGCCACGCCCCACCCCGCCCACGCCGGGCCGCGGCTGCCGGTCTTCTTGTGTCCTCTATTTGAAAGACGGACGGCGCCCCAGAGGCCTGGACCTCGGTCGCCCTCCAGCGTGGTGGCCCCGCCTGGTGGCCCCGCCACGCCCCACCCCGCCCACGCCGGGCCGCGGCTGCCGGTCTTCTTGTGTCCTCTATTTGAAAGACGGACGGCGCCCCAGAGGCCTGGACCTCGGTCGCCCTCCAGCGTGGTGGCCCCGCCTGGTGGCCCCGCCACCCCCCACCCCGCCCACGCCGGGCCGCGGCTGCCGGTCTTCTTGTGTCCTCTATTTGAAAGACGGACGGCGCCCCAGAGGCCTGGACCTCGGTCGCCCTCCAGCGTGGTGGCCCCGCCTGGTGGCCCCGCCACGCCCCACCCCGCCCACGCCGGGCCGCGGCTGCCGGTCTTCTTGTGTCCTCTATTTGAAAGACGGACGGCGCCCCAGAGGCCTGGACCTCGGTCGCCCTCCAGCGTGGTGGCCCCGCCTGGTGGCCCCGCCACGCCCCACCCCGCCCACGCCGGGCCGCGGCTGCCGGTCTTCTTGTGTCCTCTATTTGAAAGACGGACGGCGCCCCAGAGGCCTGGACCTCGGTCGCCCTCCAGCGTGGTGGCCCCGCCTGGTGGCCCCGCCACGCCCCACCCCGCCCACGCCGGGCCGCGGCTGCCGGTCTTCTTGTGTCCTCTATTTGAAAGACGGACGGCGCCCCAGAGGCCTGGACCTCGGTCGCCCTCCAGCCTGGTGGCCCCGCCACGCTCCGACCGGCCTCAAGCAAGCCCCCCCGGGGGCCCGGCCTCAGCCGCACTCCAGAGCCGGGGCCTCCACGCCCCACCACACCGCACCACGCCCCGCCACGCCCCGCCACGCCCCGCCACGCCCCGCCACGCCCCGCCACGCACCAGCTCCGCCACGCCGAACCGCGCGTGGTACCACAGGATCACCTTCTGTCTTGCGCACCAAGCCCCGGGGATCTGCCCGGCGCTGCCCGCCACGCTCAGACCAGCCGAACCAGCCAGCCGGTGTCCCCGGGGCCCGGGGCACGTAGGAGCAGATCTGCAAACCGCCTTCCTGGCGCACAGCCCCGCGCTGCCCCGGCCTGACCCTCATTCTCATTACATGCTGGAATATTATTGCATCAAAATTCCATTCATCAGCGCGGCCCGGCAGGGCCTGGCCTGCGGAAGGCCCTAGACGGGGAGGCCGTGCTGCGCCATGCCCCGTGCCAGCCTTCACCATCCAGGACCACGCGCCTAATTCTCCGCTTCCATCCCCCTTCAGCCCAAAACGCAGTTTTCAGACATTCGTCTACTTCCGAGCACTACTGCAGTCGTTGAACTGTCACCTACACTCGCTCACAGTCAGATCTAGCCAAGCCGAGCCAAGCAGTCACCTGCACAGTCTCCCAGCCACCCGAGGTCGGGTGAACACGCGCAGGTTAGGTTAGGCAGCGCGGCTGGCGCGGCCCTCCGGTCCTATTTCCCCCGCGAATTGCGTGCGCGAGGCGGGGATATTTTGTGCGCGCAGAAACTGGGTTTGTTACCTACTTGGGGACCTGGTTGGCGGGCCCGCCGCGCGGAGCACTGCCGCGGAGCCCGCCGGAAATGTACAAATCAGAAGCAGCTTGCTGCGCGGCGCTGCGGGAATGCGTTCCCCGAACGAACCGGCAGCCGGGCGAGCCGGGCCACAGAGCGGAGACAATACGTCGCGGCAACATGGAGGCGACGCGACGTCGGGGTGCAGGCCGAGGCCGAGCCGAGGCGGGCAACGCGGAGGCGCTCAGGACCTCCACAGCACCGGCGGCACCGGCTTTGGCAAAGCGTGCTGAAGCCACTCAGAACGATTGCCCAGGCATTCTGTCCAGAGGCCGGGCGTCGGGCGCAGACGGAGGGACGCGACGACGGTGCCCGATGCCGCTATTTCTAACGAGCATCCTCCAGCCCCGCGGAGGGCGCCGCCGGCCGCAGGGCTCGGCGCCGTGGCCTTTGGACTTTTCTCTCTTCCCTTCCTTCCGGCGGTCGCCTCAAGGCCTCAAGGTCTGAGGGCCAAAGGTCCGGAGGGCCGGAGGGAAACAAAAGGGGTGGGAGGGCGCGCCGCCACCGAGCAGGACACAGCCCAGTGTCCAGCGCGTTTAAGTTTTGTTGTAAAAAAAAGAAACTTTTTTTCCGCGCTTTCTCAGTTTCTCTCCAAAGTGTCCTTGGTGCCCCAATCAGGAAGGCAATTGTGCCCACATGTTCTTTAACTGCCCAATCACAATCCCCATCTGGACTTTTGTATCCTCAAAAACCAAGAGCATAAATCAAGGAAAAAAATTAGACTACCAACAAGCCCTTGCTGGATTTCCCTCTACAACTGCAGCTTCAAGATACGCAAATTTCCTCGTAAACTTGTCAAAGAGCACAATTTATAGGACCTACATGACCCTCATCAAGAAATCAAATCCTCCTCAACCAAACTATCTTATGCTCTTCAAAAGAAGATTGCAGCACAGATTGGCAATTGAAGAAAGCTACGCCAATCTAACCAACACCACTTTGAATTTCCACCAAACCTTTCAAATCAACTGAAACCCCAAGATGAACAAAAACAGAAACAAAAAGAAGATCCTACAAGCAACCAAGAATACTTGCAAAAAAAAGAAGAAAAAAAGAAGAAAAAAAATGAACTTTTAAAATTTTTTTTAATTGAATTATTCTTAAAAAATAAATTATATTTCCATATTTTTATCTAGATATGTAATTTAAAATTTTAAAAAAAATATATCACAAAATTGTACAAACCGCACCACAAACATCTGATATAAAAAATAACATGAACACCGCATGCACAATTTATTGACAAAAAATTTAACTCATTCCTGGCCCTAATTGTAAATTAAATCCCCCCAATAAATACTTGTAAAACTCAAACTCTGTCTCTCTCTGTCTCTGTCTCTCTCTCTCTCTCTCTCTCTCTCTCTCTCTCTCTCTCTCTCTCTCTCTCTCTCTCTCTCTCTCTCTCTCTCTCTCTCTCCTCTCTCTCTCTCTCTCTCCCCCTCTCACGCAGCCGGGCGTGCGGCGACGAGCGTGAACTTTGCCGCGCGAGATTCCCCGCGAGGGTTGCGGCCGATCGGGGATCGTCGCCACGCTGCGCCACGCGCCGTGCCGTGCCGCGCCGTGCCGCGCCGTGCCGTGCCGTGCGCCTGGATTCTTGGCCCTCGCTGCGGCACGCAGGCACCGGCGGAGCCGCACTTGGAACCTCGATAAACGTGCTACAACCGGTTTTAAAAGTTCTCGTTTTGGAAAGTATACTCGAGCGAAAATAAACGTCGAGGCGAGTGAAAATGGTTTTTATTCGAAAATACCGGCGCTCCGGCGGTCCTTCTGAAAGCGCCCGTCGAGCTCATCGCAGCCGTCCCTCCGCCGCGTCCGCCGCGCCGCTAGCAGTGAGGCCACGGCGCTTTCATCGCGAGGCGCGGCGCGGCGGCCGATGCGGACCGTCGCCGCGGAGTGCTCTTCATTTGGGCGCCGCGTAAAACGCCGTCAATGTTGCAGTCCGGCCGAACGGCGACGTTCTCTCTCGCTCCGCCTGCAGACAGCCTGTCCGTGTCATTCCCTCTCCCTTCCCCTTCCTCCGACGGGAAATATATTTACGGTACCGCGGGCCGACGCGGGTTGCCAACCTACAAAAGCAAATACCGACGGGGGGGGGGACTTGTACTTCCTATACAATTGCCAGCCAGCACGATGGGGATGGTCTTTAGAAGCTGAAGGCAGAGCGGGCTAGTTAGTCCCGCCCCCCGCGGTCTTACTCCCCATTGCTGTTGACCGTTGCCCGTTTTGCGGCGGTTTAATGGCCGAGTGGCTGTGTGTGTGTGTGTGCGTGCGTGCGTGCACGCGTGTCCTTCGGTCGGTCTGGACGGCCTCGTGGATTCGGATTAGGCCAACGGGCTTAGAGCGGCCATGCCGCCGCGGGGCCGCGGCCGTGACGAGCGCCTGGAGACCCCCGCACAGTGGGCCAGAAGACCGGTGGAGGCGGCCGAAACTCTAGACGCGTTTTGAGCTCCAGAGTCGCTGAACAGGACTCGAAACGAACGTGTAACCCCACCAATGGATTCCTCGTTCGGAGAGCAATCCATTGGTGGGGTCACACGTTCGGTTCGAGTCCCATTTAGCGACTCTGGAGCTCAAAACGCGTCTAGAGTTTTGGCCGCCTCCACCAGTCTTCTGGCCCACTGTGCCCCGCCGGCCCTGCCGCGGCTTCGCTCTCGGCTTCGCTGCTTCCCGGCTTACTTCCCCTGCGGTGGAGGCCCGGCTGCTCCCCCGTCCCGGGACTTTAAACGGCTCGGCCCGTTGATTTTTTAGCGGTGATGTCTATTGGGATGCTACGTCCCGCCCGGTCCAGCCCGGATTAGGGGAAGGGCTGGGGGACCATTAGCCTCAACAAGAGTGCGCACACGGGGCCAGGCGGGGCGGGCAGGGCAGGCATCACCGAAGTCAAAGGGACTCGGACTTTGAGCGGCAAAGCACCAAAGGCTCGCCCGGAGTCCTGCAGCGTTGCAAAAACATAGACCCCCACTCGGCACGGTGCAGCCCAGCCGGGCAGCCAGGCCAGAGCGGCGCGGTATACGCGTGGTGTTGGTGCCTGAATTTATACGCGCGTGGTCGCCAAATCCAGGCATGCGGTGTGCCGTGTGCATGCACTCCGACCCGGACCGGACCGGACCGGAACCGACCGCCCCAACCAAACCGAAGGGCATTACGAGCTTATTATTACACGGTGCGATATTGATGGCGAGCAGACTCGGAGGCGCTGCGGTCGCCGATGGTCCGTGCGGGGCGGGGCGGGGCGGGGCGGAGGGACCCGATCCAAGGTATGCCGGGCCGGGTCCAGCGGCGGGGCGGCCAGGAATCCGGTAATAGGACAGCGGTGGCCCCGGATTGCGCGGCTTGCGCACTGTAATGTTGGTCTGCTGCGGTGATTTTAATTAGAATGGAACAGCCAGCCAGCCAGCCAGCCAGCCGCCCGCTAGAGCTGCAAAACACATTTTCTATCTCAACTCGGAGACGGTTGTGTTTCTAACTGTTGAAAGCAGGCCAAAAAAATTGGGACGGAATGGAAAGCAGTGCTGCTGCGCCTAATATTCTTCGCGTCGTCTCTCCCCGGACCTGCCCTACGCCACCCTCTCCCCCTTCCCCCTTCTTAGGAGACCCCCTACGAGCTCTGCGCGAGGCGAAATCGTTTCATGAAATTCCAATAGGATGCGTGGCGGGGCGCGGCGGGGGGGGGGGGGCGAGGCATTGCAAGCTTCCAGAGAGTTTTCAATCTCCAGTGGGCCTGCATGCCGCGACTACCAAGGCACGGCCCGGCCCCGGCCCGGCCCACTCGCTGTTGTGCCCCGGGATCATTATCAACGCGTCCACGACGACGACAACAACACTGTTTAGAAAAGTTTATTTTTGTTTCCATTGTTTCCGGAGGCGCTGGTCATTATTCCAGAGGGCCTGCCCCGGCCTGCCCCGGCCTGCCCTGCCGGGGTGAAGGTTCTTGAGAGAAGGACAGAGAGGGAGGTGGTGGCACCACTGACCCCGTCTTCGTCGGGCCGACGCCGCGCGGCTCTGGCGCGGCTCGCGCGTTGATTGGCGTTCGGAACTCGTTGCGTCACTGGACCGTGCTGGCGCTGGCTTCCACCACACTACGCGGAACCGCCCCGCTCTGCCCGGCGCGGTCGCGGAGCGGTACGCGGTACGGCCTCGGGGACCCGGGCGTGGTCCGGGCGTGGGAGTGCGCTCGCCCGGGAAATTCAATTGGGTTTGCGCCGTCCCCTGATTTCCCGGCAAGCCCGGGCGGGCCGGCCGCCGCGCTGGTGGCGCTGGTCAAAGCCGAAACGGGAGGGAGGCGGTGCGGGCGGACGAGCGGTGTCCTTCCACGACAGCCCGAGTGCATCGCCGCGCACCCGGGAGCACCCTGCCGGTCCTGCTGCGGGCCTCAGCAGCCTCGGCCCACCCCACCCCGCCCCGCCCCGGACAAAGGCGGGGTCAGCCGTTGGAGCCGAGATCAAAGTGATCAAGGAGACGGGGACGGCGTGTGCAGACGGCGGGGCGGCCTGAGCGAGACGGACTGCGAAGACTGGCAAAAACTGCAGCGAGACCAGGACCGCGGGGCCGGCGGGGCCGAGGAGGAGCAGGCACACTGAGAGGACATTCTGAGCGCCGAGGTTCCCGATCTCCCGCGGCCACTTCGGCCGGCCGACGTCGCTTTTCTTCCTGGTCCATTTGGTAATAACCGGCCAGAGGAGATGGCGCGGATCCGACCACCAACATCTCACACCGCGCCTCGCATTCATTTTATTTTTATTTCCCTCGCGTTAATTATTATCGCCGCGTCGCGTCCCTTTGTCTTCACCTGTTGTCCCGTGTCCTTCCCCCCCCCTCCCCCTCCGGGTCTTGATTCCCGCGACAACGGACGGCGCGTCGTCTTTCAAACAAACCGCGCAGCCGAGCTAACCGGGAAAAATGGCGGGGCCAGCGCCACGTCCGCGCCTCCTCCCGCCCCGCCTCCACCTTCTCGGCCTCCTCCTCTTTGGCCTGCTTGTTCGTGGCGCCGTGGCGCGGAAGTCGGCACGCCCTGCACGCCCTGCACGCCCCGTCGTTAGCCGCGCCGTGTTTTCCGGGGCCTCTCCGGTCCAGCTGCGGTCCTTCCCACACGCCGCAGTGCCCTCACGGCCCTCACGGCCCGCACGGCCCGGACACGGCGGCGCCGGCGTGTTATTGTATTTTGACCACGCCTTCTCTCTCCTTCTCTCTCACCCTTTTTGCGCGGGCTTTCGTTTAGCAGGGTGGGTGCGGGTTCGGGTTCAACAGCCCTGGCCGCGTCGAGCCGCGCTGTCACCTGGCCCTGGCCTCGGGCCCTGGCCCGGCCTGGCCGCACCGACAGCGATAACTGTCCGCGCTACTGCTTGTAGGCGTGTAGCGGCCGCGGCGACGGCACGGCCATGCGGATAAATGGAAAGTGGTGACAGGTGTGTGGCGGACGTCGGGCCGCGTCGGCCCGGGCGGACGATGACGGCTGGCGCGCGGCCAGGGCGGCCAGCCTCGAACGCCGCCATCATTCAGAAGGCCGACTCCGAACAGCGACATCTCTTTCCCTGTCTTTCCCTCGCGCCCTCGCGCCCCCGGCCGGCCGGCCGACGAGCGCGACGGAGACAAAGCGACAAAGGCAATGTTGGGTATCGGTCTGCAGGTCCCCGACGTACGCAGTAATTGAGCTGATGGGGGGACGGGGCAAAGACAATCGCAAACACTTGTGTCCGAGACCACTGCACTACACGGCGACGGCCTCCTCGGCGCTCTGCTTTGTGGCGGGGAGGACGTCCACGGCCGGTTACCCCCACCCGGCGGCAGCAGGGGGTTGGGTTTGGCCGGGGCGGGGCGAGGCGGGGCGGGGCGGGCGGTCAGATTATTTTCCAGAGATTGCGAACAGGGCCCGGCGCACAGGCCGCGGCGCTGGCCAGCATGCTCCAGGTGCGTCCGGGTGCTGGACCCTTGTAAAGTCCTGCCAGCTGTTGCAGGACACGCAGGACACGGCGACGGCCGCGCCGCAGTGACTACACTGCCGCCAGAAAGCCAGAAAGGCCTGGGGCACTCCGCCACTCACGTCTTACGCGTGCTTTGCTCGCGATCAAATGAGCCTGACGCTGCCCGGCGCTGCCGACGGCCGCCTCAGATTGCCTGGCAAGGCCAACCTCGGCGCGGACGGCAGTGCTTATGTTTCAAATTTTTGTGCAGTGCACTAAGTACAGCGCGTGTTGCGGCCAGCAGGCCAAGCAGGCCGCGTCCGGCTTGGGCGGCATGTAAATGAGCGCGAGGCACGCCGCTCTGCCGGCCTGCCGCCCTGCCGGCAGCCCGGCCCTGCAGCCGGCTCGGGGCTGGAACAAGCCCTCCGTGTCGCGGGGAGATGTTTATGCATGTGGCAGCACACCGCACACCGGGCGCCACGAGTCGACTCGCAGTCACTCGCCTCGCGGCGCCTAGTCCTCGGCCTGCTCGGCCTGCTCGGCCACGCCGTGCGTGCTGCGCTGGCTGCGCGCCGGGTTCCGGCCAGAGCCGAGACTCGAGCTGGGCTGGGACTCCGGGACCCGAGACTCGCACTCGGCTGGCAAGGAGTCTGGTTGCGCCGCGGGGCGGCGGGACGGTGGGACGCGCCCGCACGGGCCATATTTTCCCGCTCAGCCCCCTCCCCTCCCCCCCCCCCTCCCGCGGCAGTTTCGGGGCCTAATGCGTGTTTCATGGCCGCCTCGCTTCCGGGGCATCGATTGGTGCGCTGAATTTCTCATACACGCGGATTGGCGTCGCGGCGCCGCGCACCTTGCTTGCTCCAGGCCGCGTCGGCGTGGGCACCGTGGGCGTGATCCACAAGGCCGAGAACAAAGTGCCCTTCATCAGGTCGTAAATCGAGCGAGTCACTCGCCGGCGGCCCTACGCCCACGCCACTGGAAGCCCCAATATCGGCGACGCCGCCACTGCCGGGGCTGCCGGGGCTGTCGGGGCTGCCGGGGCTCCTAGCTCGGCCTGCTCGCTCGCCGGGCCGCGGGGGGCGCAAGTTTGTGGAGCGGGCATATTGGCTTGTTCAGCGCGGGGCGGCGCGGGGCGGCCGCGGTATGGCACGGCAACTTGAAGGCTGAGACTTGAGAGTGTCAATATGCGGACAAGGACTCCACCCCGCACCGCCTGCAGCCTGGAGCGGGGCGGTCGAGGGCGGCGTCGTGGCGGCGTCCTGGCGGCGTCCTGGCGGCGTCCGCGCGCTGCATCTTCGGGGACTCCAGAATCGCTCCCAGTTTGGCCTCGAGCAGCATGCCGCGCTCCGCCTTCATTACCTCTTGTGTGCCGTGCCGTGCCGTGCCGTGCCGGGCGTCTCGTGGCCGTCGGCGCGGACGTCGAGGAGGGGAGGAGGAAGAGGGCGGTAGCGAGCATATATATGTAGCGGCGCCGCGGGAGTTTGGGCCAACTTGCGCCGTGTGAGACTGTGAGACTGAGACCCGCAGCGCCGCAGCACTGTTTGGGCGCCGCGGGGGACAGCGGGTGCGCGACGCCCAGCGGCTGGGCTGGCTCGGCGCTCGGCAGGTGAAGCCGGATCGGTTCATTGTCCTTCGGGCCTTGGGCCTTCGGGCCTTCGGGTAGTTGGAGCCGCGGCAACCAAGCCGGGTGGAGCGACGCCCCGCAGCGCCCCTGCGACAGCCTCCCGGGTGAAGGCTAGGGCGGCGAGGGCGGCAGAGGCTGGGTCTAGCTCTGGGTCTAGCCGCGGGGCAACGCAGAGCGAGTACACTTCCCGGAATTCATTGCCGATGGATTTTATAGAGCTTCCCAAAGTCAGCATCCCAGCGATGCGGTCTCCGGTGCTCAGACCACCCAGACGGAAGCTCCATTGTGAACGACGTGGCCGTCAAGGGAGTCCTCCCTTTGAACGCCTCGCCCCGCCGCCGCGCTCCTGTCGCCGACGGGACGGCCACGTCGCCACTCCGGGGACTGGCGCGAGATCATTACGGTTTTCTCGACTCACCGGGGCCGCGGGGCCGCGGGGCCGCCGAGGCTTTATTCTGCATAATTGCCCCCGAATTGCAGGCCGGAGATGAGGACGGCGATAAGGGCGGCGGAGAGCGTGAAGCGGGCGAGGGCCAGGCCATCGCCAGGCGCAGCCGGGCGCCTTGACGGAGCGGGGCAATACCACACTTGTCATTATTTGCACTCAAGCGCGCTCGCGCCTCGCACTGCCTCGCGCTGCCTCGCACTGCCTCGCGCCCCCGGCCGGCCGGGGAGAGTGATAACAGTGATAAGACGCGAAATATGAGCCGGCCGCGCTTCCGGCCCGTGGGGCACCGCCAGGGCACCGCCAGGGCGCCGCCAAGGCACCGCGATGACGCGCTATCGGCGCTTCGTGCGCACGGCACGGCGCCTGCGGCCGCCAGGGTAGGCCGGCCCGCCGAACGCAGGTGCGTCGCGGACCCAGCGCGGCAGGCGCGCTGCTGCTTTTGGAGACCACGTCCTCGCCGGAAAGGTACCCTCCGTCCAGTGCGTCCTGGCATGGCCAGGCAAGGCCGTTAGGGGAGGCGTCGGGCCGCTGGGGTGCCTGGGCCCGTTCAAGACGGTGGGGCGGCGGGCCGGCTATGTGTTGGCCGCGGAGTATCGTCCCTGTCATTTTCCATGTGCGGAAAAGAGTTACCGCCCGCCATAACCATCGCTCACTGACATCGCCCCGGCCGCACTGCCGCCCGGCCGCCGCGCCACGCCGCCACGCCCTGCAGTGTTGCCATCTTAGGGCGAGGCTTTCCGAAAATCAATACGTTTCTGCCAGAAAAGCGGAAGGCAGCCGTGAGCAAGTCAACGCGGCGCTCTAACGCGGCGCTCTAACGCGGCGCTCTAACGCGGCGCTCTAACGCGGCGCTCTAACGCGGCGCTCTAACGCGGCGCTCTAACGCGGCGCTCTAACGCGGCGCTCTAACGCGGCGCTCTAACGCGGTGCTCTAACGCGGCGCTCTAACGCGGCGCACATGTCGAAACGTCTGCGAAATTAGTCGGTCCGGCGTGGCGTGGCCCAGCAGCGGGGCCTCGTTGGGCGGGACAGCAGCCTAGCTGCACGGGGCGGGCGAATCTCATAGTGCCGAGCGCGGCGCCGTGATGAGAAACAAACATTTGCATTATTCTCCGGCAGCCTTGGCGCGGCACAGCTGCAGTGGCGGCCGGGGGCCGGGGGTAGAGCCCGGGGCAAAGCCCGGGGGCAGCGGCAGCGCTGCAGCAGCGGATTCGCGGCATTAGTGGCGTTACAACGCCGCCTCCGTCACCGCGGCCATCACCTGCTGCACACAGCCGCCGCCGCCCCCGCCACCCCCGCCACCCCCGCCGACGTCACCCGGTCTGACGGCCTGACGGGGCCAAATGTGCGCGCACCGCCATGGCGGCCTCGTCCATAGCGAGGCATGTCTTATGACTCGATTCACCCGGACGGCGCGGACGGATGCGTGGGGCAGCCATCCTGCCGCCATGCAGCCCCCCCCGCCCGCCCCGCCCCCGCCCGCCCGCCCCGCCCCGCCCCGCCCCGCCCGCCCCGCATGCCCCGCCCCGCCGTCCATTCCTTTCCTTTCCGCGCGCGCATCCACCCACGCGGGGCGACGGCGACACGCGACACGCATCCCGGGCAATCCATCACGCACAGTGTCGCGCCTGCCCTTTCTGTTTCCCGCCAAAAATAAACGTTTTGGAATTTGTCGCGCCGGGCCTTCCCCCTCCCCCTTCGCACACCTCCGCGTTTGCACCCTTTCTTCATGCTAACCCCTTTTCCCTCCTCCCCCCCCCGCCCCTGGACCCCGTCTAGCCGGTGACTGGCGCCCTGCCAAGCCACAACCCGTCGCGCCCCACCGCGCCCCACCCCGCCCCACCCCGCCCCGGGGACGCGCGTTCGCTTTGTGCAGCCTTACCTCCGCACCTGCATCGGTAAACACATTAAAAGCTGTACGGGCGGCCGGACACGGCGGACACGGCGGACGCGGCGTGCACCCAGGTCACACTCGGCCGCACAAACACACGGACACGGCCGCACACACACACCCACCCACACACACCCACGCACATTCACACGTACACCACTCTCACGGACGCTTTGTCACAGCGTCAGCACTTGATGGGGCGGCTGGACGTATCCAGCGGGGCGCATTGCTGCAGCGAGCGCGGCGAACGCGGAGGGCAATGAGGCCGTGCACAGCCTCGCCCCCCCCCCCCCCAAGCCCCGCCCCCACGCCAGGCACCACTGCCATGATGTCGCCAACGACCTCTCCAAAGCGGCTCAAGTGGATTGTACGGGAACCGTTTTTACGGTCCTGCGTGGCATGGCGGCCTCCCCCTCCTCCCCCTCCCCCCAATCACAGACTCGCTCGCCCACGCCCCGCGAGCGCCCCGCGATAAACCACGCCTGTTTGGTGCCTCGTCCGCACGCGTGTTCGACACGGGCGCGCCAGCGAGCGGCCGAACCGGGGCCGAACTGAAAACACGTGGCGGGAAAATTAACTTGAGGATTTCTCAAACTCCTTCCTCCTTTCCGCGGCTGTCGAGGGGCTCCATTTAATTTTTCTGCCGCGCAAAAGGGCCGGTTATTGCAGTTTGAGTTGGGGGACGCGGCGGGGCGGCGCGGGGCTGCGCGGGGCGGGGCGATGCCGAGGTGAGGTGAGCAGAGCACGCCGCGGCGGTCGGAGTTAGAGAGGCGCCGCGGTCCCGAGCTAGGTACAGAGAGGCGACTGATGCATCTTATCTTAATTAAATAGCGCGCTGAGCTTGCAATTTGCGACTCGGTGAGATGGAGTGAGAGGGACAGACAGTGGAGCGGGGGGGAGAGAGAGCGAGAGAGAAACAGAGAGTGGGCGGGAGACTTGCTTTCTGCCTTCCTCGCGCGAAAGCCGCGCCGAAAGGACCACCCCGCATTCCTCGGGTTAATTAGCACTGCCTCCTTACGCAGCACCGCGCAGCATCGGGCGGCGAGAACAGGTGATTGTGAGCGTGCGGTCGCCCCGCCCCGCGGCCGTACATCAAGTCCGTCCGTCTGTCCGCCAGTCCGCCTGTCTGTCCGTCCGTCCGTCTGTCTTTCCGCACGACTAGGCCTATTAGTGTGCCTCGGCTTTGGTGTGAAAGCCATTAAACTATTTCGCCAAACGCGCGCGTCGGCCGGGCCAGCAGTCTGTAAACGCTTTACACACTTCACACGCAGTTACTGGCCGCGCCGCCCCGCCGGCGGGGCTGGTTCGCATCACCTTTGCCTTTTTGTCGGGCATGTCGGCCGTGGCGGCCATGGCGTCTGTGGCGTGCTTTACGATCCGAAGTGTTGCAGCAGCGATGCCGCTTCCCGGTGGTTCCCGGACGCCACGCAGAGCGACGCAGAGGTCAAGAGGTGCTCGACGGCCGCAGCGCTGCAGCAGAGCAGGCGCTGTCGTAACCGGTGACAGTCATAGGGCCGCGAGGGAGGACGGCGGCGTGGTGCAGTCGTGGCGTACACGCGCACGCCGCCGTCTCCCGCTGCGGCGCGGGGCGGTGCGGGACGGCGGTGCGGGTGGTCGTGATGCGTGATCCTGCGTTATTTCGGTGACCGTCACGGCGGGGCTGGCGGGGTTGCGGGGGCGGGGCCGGTTGTGATGTCACGGTGGGCGGCGCGTCCAGTGTGACGTAAGGGAGGCGCCAAGGGCGGTGGACGGCGGCGGACGGCGGCGGACACATGTCAGGGCGCGTCGCCGACACGCCCCGGGCCGCAGACACCGCACGCCACGCGCACGGGGTGCCTGTCATCGCGGGGCCTGGCGGGGCCCGGTCCTTATTGTGTGGACGAAACGCGGCCGGGGGAACGGCCGGCGTTGACCTGCCCGAGGCAAGCCTGAGGCCGAGCCCGGGGCCTCGCCGGGAAGGTCATGGTCGCTGGAGGCAGCGCAAGGACACACGTCAAGTGCGTCAGGCAGGGCCGGCCTCGGCCCCCGTCCCCTTCAAATGGGTAACCGATGCCGCTGGTATTCGAGCTTTCCAAGCCAGTCCAAGGGCGCCCTTTGCAACGCCCACTTCGATTTGGTTGCGGCCAACCATCCGAATCGAATCCCACCGCGGGTTTTTCTTTCTCCCTCTCGCTCTGCCCGCTCTGCCCGCTCTGCCCGTCGACGCGCGCTTTGACCTCAATAATGAACAGAGTTAGTTAGGACCACACCCATCATCATCCTGCACGTGTGAGCGTGTGTGTGTGTGTGTGTGTGTGAGTGTGTGTAGGCGTGCTGATGCCAACACAACACTAGTCGGAGCGTGTCCGTCCCGTCCGCCTTGGGCCGCGGGCCACCGCAGGCCTGCAGGCCGCAGGGTTGCCAACCCTTGTTCTTAATGAGGATTTCCCTTCCCCGCGGCCAAGCAGGCGAAGCTCTTCCCTCGCCTCGACTATCGCCGCGTGTCAATCACGCCCTTTCATCTATTCTGGTTCGCGGTGCAGCGCGGTGCAGGGCGGTGCAGCGCGGTGCAGCGCGACACGGTGTGGCGCGGCGGCCTGAGACAAAGTGCGGCACGGCGCCGCGTCCACGCGCACGCCGCACGCCGCGCACGGCGGCAAGGGCCGCGTGATGGACAGGCGACAAACACGCCGAGTTATGAGGCGAGCCGATGAGCGATCGCCCCTACCGGGGCCAGGCCAGGCCAGGCGGCCAGACAGCTCCCCTCTGATTGTTTTTCTCCCGCGCGTGCGTGACTGCGTGACTGGGTCCCTGAGGCGCGGGCCGCGAGGCGCCAAGACATTCTGGCGGTGTACTATAGACACTAGACACTCCCGCCCACACGGCCGGCCGGCCGACGCGGAGGCCGACGCGGACGGGGAGGATGCCGATGGGGCATCGCTCGGGCTAAGCAACGGCCGCAGGCTAAACACTTACACGCCACGAGGACAAGCAGGCCGTCAACAACTCGGACAGACCGCAGCTCCCCGGCCCCACCACGCGCTGGCGCGTCACCACGGCGACGTCGAGGCGACGTCCAGGGAAGCTCCACAGGTGCGGTTCACGACGGCGTGCGCCTTGCCGCCAGGACTGCGCACGTCACCGACTCGCACTGCTTGTTCGCGGCGGCGAGGGCGCGGGGGCGCGCGACAGCGACGCGCGGAGACGGCGGCCACGACGGCAGGGCGCCGACGACGGCGACGTGAAGGGGGCCGTGCGGACGACGCGGCTCGCGGGGCGTGCGGAGCGTGCGGGCGGAGCGAAGCGAGGACCACGACGCCGGCGTGCGCCAGACACGGACGCACTGCAGCCAGCGTCCGCGCGCACCGGGAGGGGCCGGGCCAGCAGGGCCAGCCCACCACCGCCACCTCTTAACTTAGGACTGCGGTCTAAAAATATTTCCGGGGCGTGCCGGGGCGTGCCGTGCTGCCGTGCTGCTGTGGGACGTACAGGACCGCGACGCGAGCCTCGGCCGCACAGCTGAGAACCTGCCCCGCCGCCCTGCCCTGGCCGAGGCCCTGGCCGCCCTGATCCTGTAAGGGAAGTCCGAGCCCCGTCGTCACACCGGCCTGCACGTCGGCGTCCTCGCGGTCACCGAGACCTCACCACTGCGACCGATTTGAGTTCGGCGCCGCGAGGTCGTCGTCGCGGACCTCGTCCTGGTCGCGGCCGTGGTTGCGTGTCGCCGCGTGTCGCCGCGCGGGGGGCGCCGCGGGGACAGCGGCATTGCATTGCGTTGTGTGCCGTATAAATAGCAGGGAAATATAATTGAGATGCCCCCGCCCCGGGAGGGGAGAGGCGCCGCGATGCTCGCCGCCATGCTCGCCGCCATGCTCCGCCGCGATGCAGCCCACGGCACGGCGGCGGTGCACTTCTCGCGATGAGCGTCCCCGCAGCGTCCCCAGTCCCCACCACCTGCTTTCTCAGGAGAGAAAGAATGCGAGGCAAGAGGCCGACCCGTATTTGAACGCACGCCTCTTGCAGCTGTTGATACTTCCATCCCAATTTTCCCAGCCCCCGGGCGAAAGGCCCGTGTAAAGTGGTGTGTGTGTGTGTGTGTGTGTGCGCGCGCCCCATTCTTTCTCCGCACCTGCCCCCTGCCCAGCGGCCTGGAGGCTGATTCCGGATCGGACGGGGCAACCGTCGCTCTGTCTCTCTCGCACCCATGGGAGTTGAGTGCGGGTGCGAGAGAGACAGAAAGCTTTGTTCGGAATCCGCGCCTGCTGGGCTTTATTTACTGGCGTACTGGCGCCGCGAGCGGTTCTATGTTGAGCGAGTGGAGTGGCGAAGGATGACCATCTGCCGAAGGATTGGCCAGCGTCTCGTCCGTCTCGACCGCGAGCAGCGCAAGCAGGCCACTCGTCAATCCGCTCATGCACCCCCCACCCCTCCCCACCACTCCCTCCCCCGCAGCTTTTGGCCAGCGGGGTCTGGACTGTGTCGAACTGCATTCTCCTCGCTCAGCGCCTAAGTCAAGGTCCCCCAGAGAGTGAGGTGACTATTTTTGGAACAAAATTAAGCCAAGGCGGGGGCTTGGGTTCAAAACTTGTGGTATATCCTAGGTTTGGTTCAAATACTTTATTCTTTGAATTAAAATTTTTAAAATTCTTTGATGTTTTTAAACATTTCTTAAATATCGCTGATGGATTTCAAATTTCCACAAAACTGAAAATATCACATGGCAAGGAGATCAGCAAAAAGGGATCATAAAAGTCAGTTAGAGATTTTTAAAAGAGTTTAGTTCCTCTTCTCAGGGTTTTCCGTATGGTTTGTATGACACCAGTGGGAACTAACTTCTCATCAATGATTTTGTACAGTAAGTTTTCTAGAGAGAGTACTCGAGTTTGAAGTCTCCTTATTTTATGAATATTTTGGTCACAACCTTTCACTCGTTTAGAGACAGTATTTGGATTTTTTTTAACAGTTGAAAAACTTGTTTCTTGTTTTGAGATTTTCTCCTCATTTCTGGTAGTTTCTCTTGAGGGACAGTCTTCTTTCAATGCAGACATGATGGATGAGGCACTAGAAAGCAAATAAAAGGAAGTTAAAATTAACACCAAACCTAGGAATATCAATATACAAAATACAGTTTGTGTTACCTTTGAATCGGCATTTCATTTGGACACACATCTAACAGAGGACCTGACACAGCAGGGAAGGCTGGAGCTTCTTGTGGTTGTGCGGCATTACATGGATCACAATGTTTTTCATCAGGTGTCATATTTTCTTTGAACTGATCTTTATTTGTGGAGCCATGTGGAGATTCTTTTTGTAATTTTTCAACTTGCAAAAGAAAAATTCTTCGGCCTGCATTCAAATCATTTGGCTGCACAGACGATGGCACATGTGTCAAATGTTTTGGTGTTTTCTCAGCATGTGGCGCGACTTTATAAGTTTGTGACTCTTGCAGTGACTCTGGTTCTTTTACAAGCAGTGTTTCTTTAAAGCACTGCGCAACACTATCAGGAGCTGGTAAGATAGCTTCCTGGGCATTATCTTGACGTGGTTCCTTTTGTAACTTTTTAACTTGCAGAAGAAAGATTCGATTAGGATCAGCCATTGTAGGTCGAGGCACTGGAACTATTATTTTCTCAGACCTAAGCGTCTCAGAGGAATTTGATGTCCTGAAAATTAAGAAACATAGTTTAACTAAGGAAAGAAATCAATTGGTCAAACATTGTTCATACAATAACAAATAATACACACCTTTGAGCTAAATGGGCATTGAGAAGCATTTGCATTAGCGGTTCATTGGTCACTGAGCTTTCGTTGCAGAACGTAGGTGAAATGCAATGAAATGCTGAGTCTGGCTTCTGAGTCATTTCGTTAATGTCCCTAATTTTAACATTTGGTGTATTATTGTCATTTTCCTCCGTCATTTCTAGTTTTCTTTGTTTGTCCAAAAAGAAGACCTCTGTGGTTTTTTGCGTCTGCCACAAGATTACCAAAAAAGCCAATGGACAGATTCAGTCTACATCAATCAGTGCCACTTTTGCAATGGTCCTGTGGTTTTAAGGAAGGAACAAACACAGCTGGATAGTCATGTTTACTTTCCAAACAAATGGAAATAAGGTTAGGCGGGTGACTAACTCGTCACTAGAACAGGGAATGGGGAATACCACAGAACTCAATCTGTTGAACCACCGTCGCAAAACGAAACGTCACAACCTGTCATTCCGAAGCCATTCTAAAATCAAAGTTTTGAGAGGTTGCGTCTGCTGTCTGCTGCTGTCTGCTAGAATCGATCGGCTGCTAGCTTGTTGCTGTTGGCTAACCTGTCACTGTAAAAACTCGATCTCCGTGATTTGACTTAAGCGGGATGCCAAATACGCTTTTCTCGATAGAAATAATAATTCTCATTCCGAAAAGTGCACTTTCAAAATTACCGAGGCACAGAGGCAAAAACACGTCATCGCGTCACCGACACTGTATTTGCGTGGTGACGTTGGCGAAACTGTCCCCCCGACGCGCATGCGCACTGGGCCTTGGAGCGGGGAATAACTGAGAAACGACCTCTCGTAGGACCGCGGCCGCGTACTTAAAAAGTTGCAAATTCGTCATTTGACTGGTCCGTTCCATCCACGGTTGGAAAGCAGAGGCTGGTTGCCGTGCGCGCGTACAGTTGAGCTGGTTTCAGAAGCCTGTCGCATCGAGTCAGTGGTGAATAGTGAAATTGAACAGTGAACTTGAACAGTGGTAAACATCAGACTTCAATGGGTGACGCAACGCTGGCCACCGTGGTGAAGATGCAACCAGCGCTTGTACTCTGGAAATGGACTTTTGCGTTTGTGTGGTTTGTGTGGGCGATGGCGGTGGCAGTGGCTGAGCGCCTGGCGCTGAAGCTGAAATTATGGAAGAATGCCTCTGGAGAGACAGAGCCAGTCCATGGTGCGGCCCGGGCGAGAGAGCTCGGCCAGCCTCTAGGCCAGCCCGCCGCAGCTACCCCGAGGAGTGTTAACTACCACTTCACTCGGAAGTGCAACTACAAGTGCGGATTCTGCTTCCACACTGCAACGACATCCTTCTACCTCCCTCTGGAGGAGGCGAAGAAGGGGCTGCGCATGCTCAAGGACCAGGGTGAGTCGAGGCGCCGCAGCGCGCTGTCCGCCCGTTTCGACAATCGCCCGCACCGGCACCGCGCGTCGCGCATCGCAAGGCGCAGTGGCGGTCGGTGCGAGCGCTGCAACCCTCGCTCTGGTGACCTTGGGTGCAGTGCAGGCAGAGGCCGGCGCCGGCCGGGGAATCGATCCGTCTGTGGTTAGGTTAGGTCGCTAGATCTCTCCTCTCCAGGATGCCGGCCGCACCGAAACCGGACACTGGTCCTCCACTGTCTTTTGGCGGCGCGGCGGCCTTGGCCTTCAGCACGGTGGCGTTTTCCTAAAAAACCGGGCCGACCGTATAGCCTGTACATTCTTAAAGGCCATGTGGACTCTCCGATTCCGAATATAGGCCAGACGGCGTATCGCCGCGGAAAACACCAGTGCTTCAGCAGCCGTCCGGGTCGCCGTGCGCGTAGGCAGCCCCTCGTGCACGGCTGGCGGTTGGGCTGCCGCTCAGCACGGCGGGGTCTTCCCGTAGACGCGTAGGAGCGGACCGGACTCTGCACCGCACGCTCTGTCTCTCTCGCGCCTGTACAGGATGCCCTGTGAGTGCGACAAAGACGGAGCGACGGAAACGGCTCGCTGGCGCATCGAGTGCGCCTTTTCGATTTTCAGCGAGGGGAATAGGGCGGATGCCACTGCACTGTCGAGTCGGCATGCCAAGGCTGGTGCCAAGGTGTGCAACTTGACCCTCGAGGAGACGGCCGCACAGATAAGACGGGCGAGGCACGTCGTGCGTGGAGGAGGCCGGTGCGGTCACCCCCCCCCCCTCACCTCCACACACACACATTTTGAAAACGGCCATTTTCATTTTGACAGGAATGGAAAAGATCAACTTTTCCGGCGGCGAGCCGTTCATCCACGACCGAGGCGACCACCTGGGGGAGCTCGTCAGGTTCTGCAAGCAGGACCTGCGCCTGGAGAGCGTCACCATCGTCAGCAACGGCAGCCTCATCCGCAAGTCCTGGTTCAACAAATACGGTAACTTCACCATTTTTAACATTTTTTTTCTCTGTTTGAATTCAACTTTTTTTTGCATTTTTTGTAACATATCTTGAACTGTTTGTAGGGGACTACTTGGACAACCTAACCCTTCTAACCTAACCTAACCTAACATTTAAATTCAACTTTTTTTTGCATTTTTTGTAACATATCTTGAACTGTTTGTAGGGGACTACTTGGACATCCTGGCCATCTCGTGCGACAGCTTCGACAACGAGACCAACGACCGCATCGGCCGCGGCCAGGGCAACCGGGACAACAGGCACGTCAACAAGCTGTACCAGATCCACGACTGGTGTCGCGAGCACAAGGTGTGCTTCAAGATCAACACCGTGGTCAACACGTTCAACAAGGACGAGGACATGGCGGAGAACATCCTGGGCCTCAACCCCATGAGATGGAAGGTTTGAATTTGCGACCTTTCCCCAGAGCAGCAGGTTGAGGCGGGGTCGCGCAGTATTTGTTTTCTCTGATTTGGTTTTCATGAGCCGCGCGGAATGTTTAGGGTGGGTCGTCTCGGTGCAGGTGTTCCAGTGCCTTCTCCTGAAGGGCGAAAACTGCGGCGAGAGCGCGCTCCGGGACGCGGAGCCGTTCTACATCTCGGACGAGGAGTTCCAGGTCTTCCTGGACCGCCACAAGTCCGTCCCGATGCTGGTACCGGAGGGAAACGCCAAGGTACCTCACAACACACTCGTACTTTTTTTTTTAGTTTTTATTGACATTTTTTAACTTAATAATCTTTTTTTTTTCTTTTGTTGCATGGTGTAGATGCGTGATTCGTACCTGATCCTCGACGAGTATGTAAGTATCCGCTCTTAAAAGGTCGCTGGCGGCTGGGCGTGTCAGATAAGCTTGACCCAAATCTCGGTGTTGGCAGATGCGCTTCCTGAACTGCACAGAGGGCTGGAAGAAGCCCTCCAAGTCCATCCTGGACGTGGGCGTCAAGGCCGCCATCAACGACGCCGGCTTCGACGAGGCCATGTTCCTCAAGAGGGGCGGCGTCTACAAGTGGACCAACGAGGAAAAGAAGCTCGATTGGTAGACGTGGCGGGCCCCCTGCCGGGCAACCAGTGGACTCAAGACGCAAGGGACAAGGGTCCTACAATACCCCAACCCACACCGAAGCCATGGGCCGGCGGCCCCGCTCTCGGGCCCGTCACTACCCCACGCACTAGTGGTTCCATTCGGGCGCAGGGTATTGTCAGAGCCGTCTCCCTCCACTAGGCTTGACAAACTTCTTGTTTTTTATTTTGTTTTCGCGCCTCGCGTTTCAGGATTTTCGCACTACCTCTCTAGTTAAGACTTAAGCTTATTCTTGTCGTAGCTTACTTTTATAGATGCTACTCGTACCTGTTGGTCTGTCGGTGTCTTGTCTTGCAAGGGGAACAAGCCTGTTTTTGGCGCTCTTTTAGACGTTTTATCTGGAATCTTTATTCCGCTGGTGAATTCCCCCACGTCGTCTGCGTCATATTGAATGTGTTGTTGTGGACTGTTCCGTTCCTAGGAAAAGTGGTACTAACGGCGAGTGCTGCTGGAATGTTTTTCAGTGTAGAGTTCCTTTTTGCTCAGTATTATTATGTCTACGTTATCATAATAAAACACTAATTCAAGGTAGAAATAAATCGTCTCGTTTATTTTACATCAAGTGAGCAAACAACATAAATTAAGCGAACGCCTTCTCCGGCGATAAAATAAAGGTGGCAGAAAGCGAGCGACGTTGGTGGAGTGACATTGGTCGAGCGACATTGGGCCGAGTGCAAGGGCAACCCGCTCAACCTTCACGCCAAAATGCAATAACGATAAAAGGGCGAGGTGCAGGCAGCCGGTGCACGAGAACGAGACGGGCTCAGCGAAGCGCGCCAGCCACGCTAGCGCGCCATCCCGTTGTCATCAGCCAATTGGCTGCCACAACGCCCCTGAGCCATAACGCGTGGCGGCTGCCGCGTCGGACGGCCGGAACCGCACGACACTGCTTCTTGGATGCCGTCGATGTCGCTGTGGTCGCCGGGCGCACTTCGCACCTCGCCTCAACGAACCACTAACGGCTTCCTTTCAATTCGTTTCGAGTTTGAGATCACAGACACAGTTGCCGTCCTCTGGCAGGCCCGGCCCGGGCGGGCGCGTGCTCCTGCATGGCCGGGCCTGCTCGGTGCTCAGCCGAAGCGCACTGAACCGAACGGGAAGACGACGACGCCGCTGCGCCGCTGGCCGGGCACCTTGGGGTCCAGCTTGACGTAGCCGCCGGGGAAGGCGACGTCCACGTTGTCGCCCTTGGTGCCCACGTTGACGGAGCCCCCGGGGAAGGCCACGTCCACCTTCTTGCGGCCCGTCACCTCGTTCCTGCCCACGTTGACGGAGCCGCCGGGGTACGCGACGTCCACCTGCTTGGCCCCGGTGGCCGCCGCCTTGCGCACGTTCACGGCGCCGCCGGGGAAGTTGGCCTCCGCGACCTTCTCGCCGTCGCTGGCCGCCGAGCGCGTCGAGGACGCGGCCAGCGCGCCGCCGCCGCCGCTCAGCAGCCTGGCGATGAGCGCGAACAACTCGTTACCGGGGTTCGGCGCGGACCCCGAGGACGACGTCAGCGATGACGTGGACGAAGACGCCTTGTTGACGTTGACGGTGCCCGCGGGGTGCTGCACGTCCACCGTGCCGAGGCCCTTGTTGACGTTGACGGTGCCCGCGGGGTGCTGCACGTCCACCGTGCCCAGGGCCTTGTTGACGTTGACGCTGCCGAAGGGGAACTGCACGTCGACCTGGGGTCGCGCGGTGGCCGTCACCGCCAGCAGCACCAGCACGGCAGCGACATTCTGCAAAGACACGAGGCGACCGTCGTTAATACACCTCTCCTTTTTCTTTTGCTGGGCCGCACCGCACCCGCGCACAGCGCGAGAGTATCACGCCGTTTTCCAGGCTGTTTGCGCGGCTCCATGTAGGCGGCCAAATAAAACCCCGTGCGTGCGGCCGTGCGCATGGTGCCCGACGGACGGCGCGGCGCGGCCCTGGAATTTCAAGTGCGTCCCGGCCCGGCCCGGCCGTCCCGGCACCGCGGTGGCGCGGCGAGGCGGCACACTGCGAGACGCCGCGGGGTCCGCGTCGTCCACGCGGTAAGGCAATTGGCATGGAGAGCTCTCGTGCTCTCGTGCGCCAAACGCCGTCCTCGCACACACCGCGTTGCTCGCCGGCTTGATGTATTCCGGCGAAGATGACGCGCCTTTTCGCGATGCGACGCGGAGACGCGCCGCGACGGCCATCCCATTTCCATCCAGCGCGAATGATTCATTCCGACCGCCAGGTGTTTGTTTCATTGTCTCGTTTTTACGCGTCTTGTCGCGGAACCGGCGGAAATTAATCACCTCCGGGATCGCAACCGCGATTGTCGCAGAGAAAGTCGGGATGCAAACGGAGAGTGAATGACGCCCGGGTCGCACGGTCACGGTCGCGGTCGCGGGGAGAAAACAAGGCGACTGCCGGTGTTTTTCCGCTTTTTTCGAGCCATTTTTGATGCTCCTTGTTTCGAGGCGGTGCGAGCGCGCGGCCGGTTTTACCGTTCGTTGCCTCCGAATCAGTCTGGGTTCCAGATCCAGGTCGTTTATCGGGGTCGATGTCATGTTGTCAAACAAGAATCCCCCCAGCACGGGGTGCCCCCGGCCGCCATCAGCATCACGCTGCAGCAGCGGTGTCGCGGGGCTCTCGAGGGTCCGCGGCTCATCCTTCGGCCTGCAGCGTCGGGGACCGAGTCGGAGACCGCCTCGCGGGCGTCACTTTGCCGCCACCAAATACGAGTTCTCGTTGACGGCGAGCTTAAAAGCTTGAGGCCGCCGCGTCGCGCGCCGCGTCCTTCCGCCGGAAGCGCAGTGCCTGGTGGGCCTGGTGGGCGGCACGCGTCTTTGTCGCACGCACGCAAGCGGGGAGCGAATGAGTGCGTCGCACGCGCGGCAGCACGCGGCAGCCAACCGACTCCCGGAGGATCGTTTAGTCGCCGTCTCTCTCGCACTCGCGGCGCGGCCGCCGGAGCGCGAGAGAGACAGAGGGAGGCTCCCGAACCGAGAGCGCGTCCTTGCCCGCTCTTGCCGCGGCAAAGTGGCTTGGATTTCCGTGCGCCGCGTTCAGGCAGACCGGCCTATTGAATATGAATGCCGAGTGTGCGTGTGCGCGTGGCTTTGCGTGCGAGCGACCCAATACCACCCCCGCTGCTGCCGCTGCAGCGTGCTGGAAAGAAGAAACGAAACGACGCGCCGACGCACCACTGCAGGTGCGACCATTCGGTCCAGGCTCGTTCCAGGCGTGGCTCGTGGAATTCCCCGCGCGGAATGAAGCAGGCCGCGCTGGCTCCGCTGGCCGTCCGTGGGATTCTGCCTTGGATTCTGGCATTCCGTGCCGCGGATCTGTAATAGTTTCGCCGGGACACCATTACGGGCTACTTTGGCGGCCTCGGCCCGAGCAGTGCGACGCCGCAGTGTCACGGCGCACTGGTGACCAGCAGGTGACCAGGCGGGGCAGTGTGCGAGAGAGACAGCGACGAAAGCCCTGTTCAGCCTGCTGTGACAGACGACGATGACGACGATGACGCCCAGCCCACCGCGGCGACCTCGGCTTCTAGACGCGCGCGCACATGCACACACTCACACACGGCCCGTTCCCATGACGGGCACGCAGCGTGCCGCACACACGCACACATACGCGGAGGCCTCCGTGTCCGTCCCTTGTGGTCCCTTGGCGCCCGTGATTACCGTTCGAGCCGCGGCCTTCGGAGGGGAGGGCCGGGTCCAAGTCGGCTTGGCGCAGCTAGAGGTGCAGCTTGGCGGTGAAAGCGCTTGACGGCGGCACGCGACGCAACCCGCCCCGCCCCCGGGACTGCCATGCGGGCCCACCCCGCCCCCGCCCCGCCCCGCGCACCGGCTTATCAGGCTGAGGGCCTCGATGGCCGTGATCGTGATCGGGCTGTTTGAAAACGCGTGCGTCGCGTCCGGGACAGCGCGTGCGCGCGGAGAGGGCCGCGCGTTGCAGCACCGAGCGCTGCACGCGAAGCAGGCGAAGCAGCCCCACGCGTCACTGGCGGCTCATCGTCCCCGCCCCGCCCCGCCCCACCAGACCGCAGACGCACACTCACGGTGGCGCCCCTGCCTGTCCCCCGCCGCTGCCCGCTGCATTATCTCCCCATCCACCGGTCATTGACGAGGGAAACCCGCTCGCGCGGTTTTGTTTTGATACTCGTCTGGCACAAAAAATATATTACTGCTGCTCCCGGCCGGCCTGCCGGGACAAGGCAAGCCCAAAGCCCAGCCAAAGGGTTGCCGATCCCGGAACGCGATTCCCCCCCCCCCCCCCGCCTCATCTGCCGCCGAACTCATTATGCGTGGGATAAGTGAGATCGGCAATCGTTCTGCTCATTCGGTTTTTTCCTCGGCTCGGCCAAGGATGGCGTAGCCTTCAGCAGGGATGGGTCTTTGGGTGGGTCCTCGGGTGGGCCCGGCGAGCCCCACGTCTCACAGTGGGCCAGAAGACCGGTGGAGGCGGCCAAAACTCCAGACGCGTTTTGAGCTCCAGAGTCGCTAAATGCGACTGGAAGCGAACGTGTGACCCCATCAATGGATTGCTCTCCGAACGAGGAATCCAGGGGTGGGGTCACACGTTCGGTTCGTGTCCTGTTTAGCGACTCTGGAGCTCAAAACGCGTCTCGAGTTTTGGCCGCCTCCACTGGTCTTCTGGCCCACTGTGCGTCTGATCATTGCCGATAGCCACTTGGGAAACGCGGAGGGAAGTCCTGCCGTGAGGGAAACTGCCGCCCGCTGGCACCTTCTGGGGCTGCTGTGCGTCAGCTTGCAGGGGGAAAATTTTCCATGATATTGGCAAAACAAACAGACGGTTGGTGGCGTGACTGAAGCGGATTGCGGCGCGAAGCGATCAAGTGCTCCTTATTCAAAGTCCGTGCGAGAGTAAGTGGTTGTTGCATCACACTCGCAGTATCCAGCAAAGCGGTCCTATCAGCCGCTGATCGCTAATGTGGACGCGTTCTTGATCTTAAATTAAACCACTGCGAAATAGGAGCCGTTTCGCGATGTGGTGCATGGATCACAACCCTTTCCTATGCTACGAATTTTTGTTATTCAGTTTTTGGCACCTCTCAGTTGGGCCCGAAGCTATAGGTGCCAAGTCACGGGGTACTCACCAAGCACAGGGTGGCTGCCATGGTTTCTGCTGGTTGGTCCTTCGGGAGGTGCGAGCACTGCCGGCACTGCCACTGCAAGTCAGGTCCAACGGCCCACTGGCTACTGACTGCAGCGGCGGAGCGCGGAGCGCGGCCCAGGTGGAGCCAGGTGGAGAGGAGTGGAATCGTCAGGGCGCCGCCGGCGCCGCCGCCACCCGGGGAACCCGGGGGGGCTGGGGGCATGGCCATCCTCTCCGCCGATCCGCTCCGTGGCTCGGCAGCTCGGCGGAGGGGAGGGGAGTCGAGTCAACGACACAAATCAACACGCATCGGTATCGCCGGGTATCGCGTATCCCCGGGACTTTTCGGCCGGCTTCGCCGATCCGCGAGTCATCATCTGCTTTTAGTGCTTCGTCGTCTGCTTTCCTCTCTTCTCCTCCTTCCGCGTGTCGCGGTGCACCCCCTGCACGGCGCGAAGATGCTGCCGCCACTCCGCCCGGCGTAGCCCGGCGGGGTCAGCGCCACGAACGGGCAGTGCGGCGCGCCTGTTTGAACCGCGCGCGCTCCCGCCGCGCAGCCGTGCCGGTTGGGCTGCCGACCCTCACGGCGGAAGCAGATAGGTCGTTCGTGAGAACGCGATTCTCAACGGAGCGAGTGCTGTTCGTGAATGTGCAGCAGAAGTTCCGGGGCGAGGGATGACACCAGTGTGAGCTTCTTAAATTGATATGCGAGGCTTACTACCCATCCAGTCCGGTGCATCCCCCATCCCCCACGCCCCTCTCCCGTTTCTAGAGCCATTGACCTTGCTCACTTGCTCTCGTTACTCGCAGGCACGGGCCGTGCCGATGCAACCGATGCGTTTTCGTAATCGCATTTCATGGCAAGCTGCACACGGCACATGAACACGTCCATCATTGTACAGTAGCAAACTTGGGCGGCGAAAAGTGCAGTCGCGCAACGGCCACCCCGATAGCGGTCAAACTAGGACTTGTGCCTGTTGAACATTCGAGAAAACCGTAGTCTTAGCATCACATAAAAATGTTTATTGTGGTGCCTTGCAATCACTTCCATTTTCTCACGCGTTACCACCGGGCCAGAGTGGTCAGAAAATTTGTCCAGCGGGCAGTTGGGCTCGTTCCACACGAACTGTGTTGGAGCCCTGAAGTTTTCTTGCAAATGAGAAGTCATCTGGCCATTCAGTAATTGAAATGTTTATTTTCGAACCGAAGTGAATAAGATAATTGTTGAAAATGGCCCAAAATCGGGAGATGATACTTGCCAATTTCCAGGTACGAGTACAATGCATTAAATGCCTTTCTTCAGTGTTATGGAATCGATGCAAATTATGTTGATGTTGTGACAAAAGGTTAGGTTCACTCGTATTTTCATTGTTTATGGTCATCGGGTTCTTGCACCACGAGAAGCTGACAACAGTTTCAAAACACATTGTGGTAATTTGGATGACCTAACCTGTTCTTTGTCTATTTTAACCACGCATTATTTCTGCAAACGAAAAAGACATATACTATCATTGTCATAAATTTAACAGTTTGAACTCTTATGTTCTCATTTGTGACAATGGGGTCAGAACACATTTGTTCTGCTGTATAAATTTCGATCACGTCATCGTTGTCTAGTGTCTTCCATATTTTCCAACCCAATTTAGACTAACTAGACAGCAAAGATTTGCTCTTGAAATGCTCAATCATTTAACATTCTTTTGTTCGTGATTTTTTTTTAAGGCTTGCACTGGACTGGATGATGTTGGAGAAGCAATTTTTCACTTGGAGGAAGCACAATGGGACCTGCTTGTAAGTGTGATTTTACAGATTTTTTTTTTTTTTTTAACTTTGAATTTACTCTAATATTTTTGCTTGTTTCTTCTTTAACAAAGGCTGCTGTCAATAGAGTTATTCCTCAAGAAGCTCAAGAAATTGTACCAGATGCTGTGGCTGTGCCAAACCACATTCCTGTCAATAACTTGATGGAAGAGCCGATGGATGTGGCGGGACCAATTAATAATCCCTTTGATCCTTATGTTCCACCCTCACCACCCCAGGCATCTCCCTTTATTGAACCAGAGTCTGCCAGAGACTTCTCTGTAATAAGACCTCCCATGCGGAATTTGGATTTAGATATGCCAGATATCATGCCATCTACTTCTCGTGGTAGTGCAAATTATTACACTATTAAAGTCCAAAGTGGTATCATTGAAAGTTCATATGAGACTTCTGAATCAAGCACAGTTGGTAAGAGAAAATGTTGATGGTTTTTCCCTATGCACCCATTTTTGCCCTTGTGTTTTTTACCATAAAAGTACTTTTATCCCTATTTCAGCTCATCTTAAGAACCTCATTTATCAGAGAACTAACATACCCCCCAAAAATCAGTGGCTTACTGGATGCAGGGAGCTACAGCAAGTGGATGATGATAATATTCTATTGAAGTCACTGGGTATTCCGAAAGAGTTAAAGTTACGCCTGGAAGACAGTAGAAGGTAAGTTATTGTCCAATATTATGCCCACTACTTGGACTATCTGTATTTCAATGTTTCTTCTATTTGACACTTTACAGTTATCGTGCACGGCACACAGCTACTAGTGATGAGTCAGATACACCCAATCCCATGTCAAGGACTTATATTTTAAATGTGACACATGAAAAGAAGAACTCCAAAAAGACTTATTGTTTGCCTTTTCCTGGATCTCACACAGTTCTCCAAGTGAAGAATGATGTGTATACTTTCACTGACATACCTGCAAGGTACACTTTCAAAAAATCAGGGACAGTTTTGTTGCTGTCAAGGGTCATTTTTGGAATTTATTCATTCATACCGAATTTATTCTAGGCACCAAATCTGGTCTGGCTGGCCACATGACACTACTGATACAATTATGCTGTGTGAAGCAAATCTGAATCTCCCTGAGCATACCTTAACTCTTACTAGCACTTATGATAGTGCTGCTTCTAATTCTGCTTCTCGTGCAAAGGTGAAATATGATGAAATGTTTCATACCATTTATATTTTCAAAATTTTGAAGTTTTCTATTATTTGTGTGATTTATCTTTTGTAGGTCTCAAAGTTAGGAGCAGATCAGTTGAATAAAAATGATGAAAGTGATGCCTCATCTGAAGAATTTGAGGATGCGACCGAATCATTACCTGATGATGAAGATCAAGAAATATTTATCGATGAGATGCCTTCAAACAAGCTTCGTCCATTAGGTAAGGAGATCCCTATTTTCTGTTAACCTATGTAATGTAACTGTTTGAAATTACATTAATTCTAATTTTGATTAAATAGTTCCTCCTGATGCGACTGATGAGATGGCAGGAGCAATTAATTTTGGTGAAGAATTCACCAACAGATATGGCACAGCTTATCCTGCATTTTATCCTGGTTCACTTGATGACGCTATCAAAGACTCCTGTCTCAAGCCTGCAAGAGATGTAAGTGTGTTGTAGGCCTCTGTCCTTTTTGTCTCTTAGACAAAGCAACCACATGTTTTTTTTTTTTTTTCATTTCAGAGAAAGCTGCTTGCAATGTACATTCACAACGACAAAAGTGTTTTAGCCAATGTGTTTTGCACACAACTACTTGGTGCAGAATCTGTTCGTGGCGTACTTTCAGATAGTTTTGTGGTTTGGGGGTGGGATATAACTCATCCTTCAAATAAGACAATGTAAGTTTAGTTGATGTCAAGTTCATATTTTACCAATAATTTCTACTTTTAACAACTCCTGTTTTTACCAGGTTTTTGAACTCAGTAAACCGTTGCCTAGGTAATTTGGCTGGGCAAAATATATTTTGTATATCTGAAGACAAGTACCCTATTCTTGTTATCCTCATGCGAAACCGCTTAAACACTGAGATATTTAGGATCGTTCATGGTATGGTTTTGTTTCTTTATGAAGAATACTACTTTTGTTCAATTTTCTTCAATTGTGTTAACTCAATTGGTCTGCAGGTAATACTGGTGTGAGTGAGCTGTTGACTTGTTTACTTGAAGCAAGTGATGTCTTTAGTCATCAGCAATCTATAGATCTCAAAGATGAAGAGGAGAGAGCAGCTCGAGAGATGATCAAGGTAGAACAGGACCGGGCCTACCAAGCTTCCCTAGCCATGGACAGGTATGTTAATGATTTGCTTTAAAATATTTCCTAGTCCTGAAATTTAGAAAAATAACTGTTATCTTATCTTCAGAGCTAAAGAAGAATCTAAAAAGCAACAGGAGTTGTATGAGGAACAGGAGCGTGAGCGTAGCCAGCGAGAAAGAGAAGAACAAGAAAACATGCAAGAGGTAAAATATTTGCATTATGCTCGCCTACTAGCCACAAAATGGTAAAGAAAAGTTAAATAGCTTACTTTAATGTTTGCCATTCTTTTAGGCTGTCCGCCAACAGCTTGAAAATCAGCTGCCTCCAGAACCAGAGCAAGGATCAGGGGACACCATTATCAAGATACGTTACAAATTACCTGATGGTGGTACTATTGATAGACGTTTTCTCGCCAAAGAAAAACTTAAGGTGAATTCTTAATAAGGTTTTTCACTTTCTGCTGAAAAAAAATTTATGTCATAAATGTACTGTATCTCATACTTTTTATTCTCTTGTGTTTACAGTATCTTTTAGACTTTTTGACGGTGAAAGGTTACCCTAGTGAAAACTACAAAGTTATTGCTTATCCTAAACGTGATGTGAGTAGTTTGTCTCTCCTTAACAATTTATGTCAGTAACGTTATTATTATCAAAAAATTTCATTTCCCTTCAAATTATGTTTTCAGCTATCTCCCTTTGACCATCAGATGTCTTTGGCAGAATTGAAGCTCAGCCCTCAAGAAACACTATGGGTTGAAGAACGATAGTGTTAGTTTTTGGAAGCCTGCATATATTTGGTTGACTTATGACAGCACTCAATTTTCATGTCAACTGCATCAAATTTAATGTCTCACCTTTTTGAAAAGAAAATGTTACCTGGTGCCCATGTTCTTCATGGTCTCCATTGTGATGAGTTACTGACTTCCAGCCTCGGAGTCTGTTTCTGAGCACACCTCTACCTCTATTTTTATTTTTTTCCAGTTTATCCAAAGTGATGTTGAAGAAATGTGAATAAATTTTTTTGAATGTTTTGTCTGTAGTATTTCTAAAAGAAATCTTTTTTAATAAAATTATTGCAGATACTCTTATGGGGTATGTTGCCGGTCCATCTTTGAATTTTGGGGGTCTAGTTTAAGCAGAAACTCCCTGGGATCAAGGTATTTTTATTTTCTCATTAATTTTGAAAGTGTATTGAATGTTTAGAGGCCTGATTGATGATTCGATTTATTTTTTTCATAATTTATTTGGGCAAAAGTCAAAGAAAGGTGGGATCAAAAAGCACATGACAAGAGATTAAAAGTTCAGTCCTTAGGAGTACCATCATTTGCATTGCTTTTGCGATGAACCTTTTTGTATAAAATTAAGTCAGCCCATGGTTTGTTTCTTTTTTTTTCTTTTTACAAATTTTAAAATTTATGTACATTACAATGTTAAAAAAATCTGTTAAAAAAAATAATTCTTCCTTCATGGCAGAAATTAATGTTTTTAACTTTATATAATTGTGAAGTCTTTAACTTATATGCTGATTAGGTTGTAAGAAGAAAATGATTAAAGAGAGAATTTGCAAAGTTAACATTGTTGCTACTTTCATTGAGCCTTTCCTTCCTTTTCTTAGTCTTAAATGTGTGAGCAATGGCTATCATGCTCATCTGCTCCAGCACCTCTTCTAGAACACACCGGCGTAGCGCAGACACCTCCGACTACCGATACCAATGACAAGATGGCCAGTCACGACTCGAGGGAGAGAGGGGGGGGGGGATTGGATTCTCAAGGACTCCCTGGAGCATCCGGCAGTCCAGCACAAGCGCCATGAGTAAGCCCAGGGAAGGCGGAGGCATGGCGGAGGCGGGACCAGCGCTTCCCTCGCCAAGCGCGCGAAGCGCCAAGCGCAAAGCTGTCACATCGGCAATCTACATGCACGCGGCGAGCACTTGCGTGCTTTTCCGCAGCGCGCACCAAGCTCTCGTCCAGACACGCGAAAGAGTGAGAAAAGGCAAGAGAAAAAAAAATGGGCGAATCTTCTCAATCTGAAACAAGTTCTTTAAAAATTGGCTTGTGAGCACTGGCCAAAGAGGCGGCGTGCAAAGAGAACCCTACTCATCGAATTACTGTGCAAGAAGGAAAAACGGGGAAAAACTGATTGTGAGGGCACTGCACCCACTTCCACACCCAGTAGCCAAGGCGAACCAAGGCCACCTGAAACATCGGAGGGTCGAGCAAACCGGTGCTTTCTAGACTCTTTCAAAAATATGTGCGTAATTTTTTATTTCTGATCAGAACTTTTTTTTGTGGGAAGTGGAGCCGCTTTGCGGCCGCGGCTACACCGGGGCGGCAGGGAATAACCGTCCAGAAGGATCCCATCTTGTCCAGCTCCAGCGCGGCGCAGCGCGGCGTCGTCACCATCCCTATTTATATCGGTTCGTGACTAGCCGCGCTCTGGACGGACCCCAGCAACTCATCCGCGTCCCATCCCATCCGCATCGGGCTGCTGGCTGCTCGGCTAGGGCAACCAATCATGAAAAGAGACTCCAAAACGCATTCCGCGATCCGCGATCCTCCTTGTGTCGCCTGGCCGCGCGGCAGCAGGCTTGCTCCTATCCGCGGCACTGCTTTCGTCGTTCTGTCTCTCTCGCACTCATGGGGCGCCCCGTGCGCGCACGCGGGTGCGAGAGAGACAGAGCGATGAAAGCAGTGCGGGGGATCGGCTTGCAGGAGTTGGTATAAAGGCGGCGCGTGCCGCTCCGTGCTCCAGTCGCTCGTTCTCCGCCGACCTCCTCCTCCTCGTCTTGTTGCCTCCTTTGGCCGGACACAAGCAGACGACATGCAGCAGACGACGGTGAGTCCCCCCGCGTTCGAGGAGGCGAGGCCCTTCGAGGTGCTCCGGGCTCCTGCAGGCTCATTCTGAAGATTCGTTTCGTCTGTCTCTGTCGCACTCGTTGGCCTCAGGGCTGGGGGAGCGAGGGAGACGGGGCGACGAAACGACTTCGGAATCGCTCGGCTCGTTTCAACTCTGCGCGCTGCGTGCGATGCGTGCCCCCAGGTTTTGGCGCTGGTTCTTCTGGCGGTGGTGGCCGCCTCCTTGGCGTCGCCCGCACCCCCGGCGCCCGGCCCCGAGCCCCGACCTGCCCCGCGCGCCGCCCCCGGGCCCTTCCCGGGCGCACGGGCAGGCCCTGCAGGCCCTGCCGGCCCCGGGGCGCCCCGCCCAGCCCACGCCCCCAAGGGCGCCAAGGGCGACGACGACCTGAAGGGCGCAGAGTCCTACTACAGCTACTACGGCTACGGCGGCTACTACCCGTACTGGGGCTACCCCTACGGCTACGGCTACTACCCCTACGGCTACTACATCGGCTGAGGGACGCCCTGGTCGACCCAACTCCTTGCTACCAAGTACCTCCAGCCCGCGGATCTACTAACACCTCGTGCCGATTAATCTAATTCGTGCCATAGGCAGCTAGACACTCAATAAATCTTGTACCTTTATAGAACTGCATTGAACTTTATTTTCCTCTCGGGACTGCCTCGGCGGGCCCACACCCACATTTCGCAATTAATCGGTCGTTTCATTGGCTACGATTGCCGCCGCTGTAAATCTGCCTCTCTGTGTCTGGCTCGCGGGCCAGGCGCGGACAGACCCAGTACCACACTCAATACAGGGCGATGGGAAAGGGAATGGAGAGGGGGGGGGGGCATTCTCCCGCGCCGAAACGGCAGCTGCAGAATTGCAGCTCGCATCAGTCACTCTATTGAGCACCGCCGCGCGCCGCAAATACACTTGCGTCTTCTTATTGGCTCGGCCACGCACCTTTTCTTTAACTTAAATCGGGTGGAGCCGCGAGGGGCGGGGGTAGTGGGGGTAGTGGGGAGGGGCGCAGCTTGATCGCAGCCAAGTTGGGGGTGACTGGCGGCACGACGCGCGTGGTCAATGCTAATTGCTCCATTTTTTCGCTTCCAGTTTGGAAAGGAGGAAATGTCTTTTGTTCAACTGACAGCCGGGCCTGGAGCCGTACAGATCTTGGTGTGGTGGAATCGAGGTTTGCGTCAGAGGGTCGCATCTGGTCCCACGTCACGATACCATCTTGCCGCCCCCTGCCGACAGAGGTCTGGTAAAGCAGGGCAGCTGCTGGTGTGACCGTGTGTGACGAGGCTGAGGATCCGGTGGCCCGGCTAAAAGGAGATACACCTCGGTGTGCCGGGGCCGGGCCGTGGTTTGGCGGTGTGGTGGTGCGGGGCCGGCCTGGTCGCGGACACGGCCCTGCTTGGCACCACGAGGACCGCGAGGACGGGGCACGTCGCGGCGGCATTGTTCGGCCTGTCGCTGCCCGGCCAGGCCTAGAGGCCCGGCCCCGCCGCGATGTCTCCGCGAATAACTGATTGTCGTGTACCGACGGAACGACGGACATCTAAATGTGGACCGCGAGATAAGCCGCGTGGCGTCGCGTTTGTCTGGCGGTGTAGTGGCGGCGAGTGGCAGGCCTGGCGGATGAGCAGAGGAGGACTCACGCCGATTCGATTCGCCCAGAAAACGGACTGCCCCGCCCACAAAAAACAACCAATAAAAACGAAACCAAAGCAAGAATTGACTTTCAAATTCACGACAAAGAGACATTAATTTTCCGTGGACATGCGGAGCAGCGAAAATGTTTCCATTTAAAAGACCGGCGTAACCGCGCCGTGCGAGCGACACGACAGCAGACGACACGACAGCAGACGACAAGAGACACACCTCTTCCTGGACCGCGCGGCGCGCGGGTCGCCATTCCTCGTGGGCGCACGGCCAGCGCGGCTTACATCCTGGGCGCTCACTTCCACGTTTTAATTTTCACTGCCGCCTTTCGATTCTCAGCTGGCTCTAAAATTAGTGACTTCTCATTCCGATTCCGATTTCCGACCGACTATCCCCGCCCCTTTTCCCTTGGTCGTGTGCGTTGGCCGCTCTGTTCGGGGCCTGGCACAAGCGCGGATCCGGGGGGGGGGGGGGGGGGGGCAAAAGGACAATTGCCCCCCCCTCTTGACCCCTAGATAGCCGCCTGAAAGGTAGGCAAAAAGCACCAATTTGCCCCTGTAAGTAGGCAAAAAGTGCTACTTTGCCCCCCCCCTTGGGCTGACTCTGGATCCGCCACTGGCCTGGCAGCACTGGCAGCGCGTCTCGGCCGGGCCGCTGGGCCGAGTCAGGCTGAGTGGTGTCTGACGTGCACCTTGCCGCCCCTGGCGTGCCGGGCGTCAGGACCCTGGCGGGGTGGAGGGCGGGGAGGGGGAAGGGGTGCCGGCCGGTCCTCGTCGGTGAACCAGCGCGCAGCGCGCGGCGCGCGGCCAGCCGGGCCGGCAGGGAAGCTGCAGTCTCTGACTCGTCTCGGCGGAGTAGGCAGCAGGAGGCTCGGGGCTGCTCGGGGCACATCGAGGGTGCCGTCAGCAAGGAGCTACCCGGAAACACGCGCAGCAGCCCGACGAATCGGGGGGCGGGGCGCAACCGACTGGCCCACTGGTACATCGACACACCCCTATCCGCGTATCGCTCGGGCGCTCCCCGACTTCCTGGTGCTGCCCGACGAGTCCCCGGTGCTTCCACTCGAGGGTGACGGCGTCGACGACGACGGCCCCGGCCTGCCGACGGTGGCGCGGCCCTACCTCAACGGCGGGGATAGCGCACACTGCAAGTAAGTGCGCCGCAGTGTCAACGATTCATCCACCATGCAGAACAGAAATGTACATATTATGTCTCGCGCTAAAAAAAATATTTTTAAAACTGCCGTCGTAGATGATTTGATTTGCTGAGCAGAGACTAAGATTTGGGATTCAGACGAATCAAGTCTTGAACCAGCCAGGCAGAAATAGATGAGTCGACCTGACTCCGTTCCTCGGTTCCCCTCGATGAAGTAAAACGCAAAGTGTCGGGGGCGAAGCTGCTTATTTGGTTAGCGGCTTGTTTTCCTAGGGCCGTGGCGCCGTGGCCATCGGCCGGGCAGCGCTCTGTCTCTGTCGCACTCATGGAGCGTCCTGTAGGGTAGTGCGAGTGCGAGAGAGACAGAGCGACTGTTCGGAATCGCTCGGCAGAAGCCTTTGCCGGTGCTTCCCTAATCCTCTGACCAGCCCGGCAGTCCAACGTACACGCGTGTTACTGAATAAGCTCACCTGCCCCGACCGTCCCCCCCCCCTCTTTTCCCGCCCGGCTCGGCTCGTATCCGCGCCAATCCGAGCGGCGCGCGGCCGAGAGGGAAGTCCCGAATCTGAGGGGACTCATTCATGTGGTCGATCCGTGTGTTCGTGTGTCCGGGGGCATTAACCCAAATCATTACTGACAAATGCCGCGAGTGTGTGGCGTGCGTGGAGTCGGCCGCGTGGCCGGCGTGCCTGGGCCTTGGCGCTGCGACTGGCCCTCGTCCAAGTCAAGCGTCAAACGCTCGAGTGGCGCTCGGCTGCACTCCGTCACACTGTCACGCCATTTCAGAGCGGAGAGCAGCTTGGGGGTTGAGAGGGGTAAGAAATTCAAAACGGGCCAATTGCTGAAGGCCGTCGAGGGTTTTAGCAGTGCGGGGCCGGGCCCGGCCGGGCCGCGCGGGTGGATCATCGGGGCGGGGCGCGGGGGGCTCGTCGTTCGATTGCCGGTGCCAGGGGATCGCAGTGGATCGGCCCGTCCCGTCCGTGTCCGTGTCAGGCACGCCGTCTATCTTGCGGCCCCGCTTTTGTCCGCTGTGGGCCCTGCGCGGCGCGGGGCGGGGCGGGGCGCTCTTGTGTTGGACATTGTGAAGCCTTGCATCGAGTCAGCCCAGCCGCGACCCGTGTCAGCACACCACGGGGTCAATGGGTTCGGCCCGGAGGGGTGGGGTAGGTGGGGTAGGTTGGGGGGGGGGGGGACGCCTTCCACGCCTTCCAGGCTGGCCGGCCCGTCGCGCGGCCGCGCGGAGCGTGCTGCCTACCAGCGCCTCGGAGCGCCTAGCGCCGTGCGACGTAGGCAGCGCGCCCGCTCGCCTGTGCAACGGGACTGCCTACCTCGGCCCGCAGGGCGGCCGGCGAGACTCCGCGCGCCACGGCGATACCCCGCGCGGACGTACCCCGCCTCGCTGAGCCTCGCTGGGGCTTCCACGGCGACCGGGACACACTGCGACACCGCAAGGCTAATCTCATTGACGCCATCATCGTCGGGGTTTTCGGCGGGCGGTTGTTTTTCGCTGATGCTAGTCAAAAGGCGCGTGTCGGGATGACGCGTGACTGGAGTTCTGGAGCCAGCGAAATTTCACGCCGTGTCTGGAGGGTGGAGGGGGTTCCTTTCCTTTCGGCGGCATCGCATCAAAGTTTCCCGTCAGGTAGCAGGCGGTCGCGATGGCACGATGGCGCAGCCCGATGGCGTATACATACATCGTGACGTGCCAAGACGCGCCGCCACGCGCCGCCACCCCACGTCAGCGCCACTGCCTCACACATCACGCATCAACTGAAACAATGTGTGCTCCGTGCTTGGCAGGATGGAGCAGCCCGTCGCCGTGAATAGCTCGAGGCCCGGCAGCAGCGGCGGCAGCAGCGAGCACCGAGCAGGGCAACGAGCGGGGCGTAGTCATTTGGACCACAATGACGATGATGATGTACTGGCCGCAGAGCCGGCAGAGCCGACAGAGCCCGCTCCGCCGGGTGGTGGGGGTGCCGACGCCGCGGACTTGGCCGCGGGGCCGCTGTCACCGCGGGAACAGCCCGGCCAGCCCGGCCCTGGGCGTGTGCGGACTCAGCCCCCTCTGCGGCCAAGTCCGCGGCCAGACTGCGGCCAACAGGTCGGGCGGCAGTCGCAGGCGTCCCAACCCCGGCAGTTTGACGCCCCGGCCCTCCCGGCCCTCGGCGCGGCACCCCTGCCCCCTGCTGGCGGCCCGTCCGTGGGCCCGTCGAGTGGCGCGTCGGCCCAGAGTGCGCAGAGCTGTCATATCGGCCACATCGCCGGCGAGGAGGATGGCGGCGGCGCGGACGGCGACGCTCGCGGCCGGTCGCCCAGGTTGGGCCCGTCGCTGAGCAGCGGCTTCCTGAACGCCATCGAGGCGCGGCTGGGCGACGCCATCTGGGACGCCTTCCCGCTCTATCTCCGCGCCATCGGCATCACGGTCCAGATGGGCCGGTCCGTGGAGGAGACCAAGCGCCTCATGGCCCGCCACCTGCGCGCCAACGGCCTCCAGCGTCACGGCGTGCCAGACGTGCTGGATGGCGGCGGCGAGCCCGGCGACGGCCCCGCGCCGTGCTGGGAGATCGTGCAGTCGCCGCTCGGAGGCCGCGGCGTCATCGCCACCCGCGACCTGCACCCCGGCGACCTGGTGCTGGTCGACGCCCCGCTCGTGCTGGGGCCGCGCGCTGGGAGCGACCCCTCCATCCCGGCCGTGTGCGTGGGGTGCCTGCAGCCGCGCGCGTCCGAGGCCCTGCGGGCGTGCTCGCGGGGCTGCAGGCTGCCGGTGTGCGCCTCGAGCGCGCTGCAGGGCACCGCCTGCGAGGACGACCCCCGCCACGTGGCCGAGTGCGCGCTGCTGCGGCGCTGGGGCGTCAAGGGCGACGCCGGCCGCTGGTCCGACGTCCTGCTCCGCGTCGCCTCCGCCGTGCGCTGCCTCGCCCTGCCGCCCGACCAGAGGGAGATCCTGGCCTCGATGCAGAGCCACTACGGCAGGCAGCACGCCTCCGAGGTAACAGCCCGCAGAGTCCGTGATCGTGGTCCGCCGCCGAAAATCGCAGAAGTCATGCCGGTGCTGCCTGCAGGTCGGCACGCTGCTGGAGTGCCTGGAGAGCAGCCCCAAGCCGGAGGAGGAGCGCTTCATGCGCCTGGCCTGCTGCGTGATGGACGCCAACGCCTTCAGGATGACGCTGCCCGCCGCGGAGGACGCGGCCCGGGACGCCGCCAGGCGCGCGGCCGCCGCCCACACCGGCGAGGTCAGCACAGCTAGCACGGCTAGCGCCGCTAGCACCGCCAGCGCTAAGCCTAAGAATACGCTTCGCCTTAATGAAGTGCAACAGGTAATCAACCACCGGGCCGTTTTGCCTGCCGGCCTGCCGCCTTGCCGCCGAGTGACGGAATGACGAGTGTGGCATGGTCGAGGCACGGCGTCGCGGCGGACCTGCGCCCCCTTGGCCCTCGACGTGGCCCTCGACGTGGCCCTTGGCGTGGGGCGCCGGCCGTCCTGCAAGACGCGTTTCCAAGCATGACGGCCCGCCAGCACGCCGCCAAGCACGCCGACAGCATGGTCCTTTGGCACGACAGCGGACTGTTTCTAATTCCCCTATTCCACCCCGTGTTTCCCGCCTGTGTTTCCCTTCTTTCCCCGCTTTTCCGACTTTCAGACTTTCATGTATTTTTAATGTCCCCCAGACGTGGACGCCGTTCGTGGGCGCGCTCCGCGGCCTGTACCCGCTCGGCGCCCTGCTGAACCACGAGTGCACGCCGAACACGAGGCACGCCTACGACGCCCGCGGCCACATGGTGATCCGCGTGGCCCGGCCCGTGGCCGCGGGGCAGGAGCTCACCGTCACCTACTCGGCCCTGCTGTGGGGCTCGCCCGCGCGCCGCCAGCACCTGCTCCGCACCAAGCACTTCCTGTGTGCCTGCAGTCGCTGCAAAGACCCCGCGGTGAGGACGAGCAAAGCAATGCGAAGCAATGCGAAGCAACCGCAACGTCGCGTGTGCTCAAACGACCTCACTCGTCGGGAGTTCGCATGTGCAGCGGGTTCTTTAGTTCTTTACCGCACTTGGCGTTTTAATGAAACGGCCAGCGCCGCGGCCCGCGGCTGGGTGTGTTGTAACATGCACCCCTCCCCCACCTCGACTCGGTCCCTCAAAAGTTGCCCTATCTTGCCGGTACGGAATTTTACGACGTTAGGTCATTATGATACGGTCAAATTGCGACCGCAGTCCGCCCTGTGCGAGAGCCATGCTCCGCCCTGGACTAAAGTGTTTTTGTTATTTTTTGTCATGGGTCGAAATAAGTAAACAATTTGGGTGGGGGAGGGCTTGCTGGTCTCGCCGCTTCCCTCCCGTAGTGACCCCTGCCCGGCCTCGGCCGCCCCGGCTTCCAGGAAGGCGGCACGTTCCTGGCGGCGCTGCCCTGCCCGTCGCGGGGCTGCGGGGGCCCGGTGCTGCCCACCGCGCCGCTGTCGCTGACGGGGCCCTGGCGCTGCGCGGGGTGCGCGCTGGACGTGCCCGCCGAGCGCGCCACGCTGCTGCAGTCCGTGCTGGGCGGCCTGCTGCAGACGCTGTACCTGAACCCCGCCGTGCCGCCGCAGCCCGGCGCCATCCTGCGCTTCCTCCAGGACAACCGCCACCTGCTGCCCGCCACCAACCACATCACCGTCGAGCTCAAGTCGGACGTGGTGTGGTCGCTGGGCCGGAAGCCCGGGATGACCTTTTCGGGTGAGGGAGCCGCGAGGGAGGCGGAAGCTCGAAGCTCACCAGGCCCATGGCAGCCGCCTCCTGCCTTTGCCCGCTTTGTACTCGCCGCCACTAATTTGTCACATCAACGCGACAGTAACGCGCGAGCCAAACGGCGCCATCAAACTTGAGAGACTTTTAAACTTTAAGCGGCCCCGCCGTTGGCGGCGCGGCGCGGCGGTCGGCGCATTGGGTGCCGAACCTCATGGCAGAGGCCGGCGGGCACTAGAGGGCACCAGCCTATGTTGTGGGCCGCGAGCCAGCGCGTACCTCACCTCCCCCTCCCCTCGCCCACCTGCCCAACTCATATAGCTCATGCCACCAGTGCCACCCTGCCCTGTCGGCCGGGGGTGGGCCCGGGTGGCCCGGGGTGGCAGAGGGGTAGTTACGGGCCGGGGGAGGGAAGGCTACGCGGCTGGCCGCGGTGGACGGGCTGGCCATAGAACTCGCCCTGATAATAATCGTCATCATATTCTCATCACGCAGTCGTAGTCGTGCCCATGCTCGGCCCTTTCCGCGCCCCGCGTTGCGTGCCGCGTGCGCCCTTTCGCCCCCCCCCCCCATTGGCAGCTCGGCGTGACTATCAGTCACGAACGTGTCAGCTCGAGGAAGGTGCTGAGATTTGTTCATTCACCGCAGCCCCCATTTGCACTTAGTTGTTTTATTTTTCGTCTGGCCGGGCCCACATTACGCAGTCGTGACCAGTATTTACAGTTTCCACGAATACCCCTTTTCGCTTTGCAGAGTTGTCCGAGGAGCAGCTTCGCCTCAAAGAGGCGCTGGTCCACGAGCTGCTCGGGGTGCTGCGGGCCCTCCAGGCGGGCAGCTGCTCGCTCTCAGGTGCGTGGAGTCGCGGGATCGAATACTGGATTAGTGGCATTTTGGGCTCGGCGGTGACCGCCCCCTCTTTGGGTTCACGTCGCAGGCATGCTGCAGTACGAGCTGCACTGTACGCTGATGGAGCGGTGTCGCCGCGACTCGGAGCTGTGGCCGGTGAGTCGCACCACTGCAATGGGGCCCTGTTTCGTGTTTTGGCACGCGGACATCGCGGACGCCCCCCGGTTCAATGTGTGTCTGCACAGCGTGCCTCTCGGTGTGCCCCCACCACCCTCCCTGCGCCCGAGAGAGAAAGAGAAGAGAGATTGCCTCGTTAATTTCTTGACTGGCGGCAATCCAAGGCGCATGTAGAGCACACGAGGGGGAAGTCCTCGCGCACCGCGCACCGCACAGCGTTCGTGGCTCTGCCTCCTTCGCACTGACGCGGCGTGTCGTGCTGGTGCGAGAGAGACAGAGCATCGACGGCGCCCATTCTACCATGCATTCCCTATGCGCACAGGTCGTGGCCGGGGACGCGCTCCACGCCATCGAGCAGGCGGACGAGGTCCTCGCCGAGGACAACGCCGCGCCGATGGACCTGGCGGAACGGCTGCGACAGGCCAGGCTGCTGCCACCGCCATCGGCCCCACCGGCAGTCCCTCACGCTCACGCCCCTCACTCTCGCGTGGTGGAGGCGTGCGCGCCCAGACCGCAGCCCCCGCCGCCGCAGCACGCGCAGCACGGCGCCGACGCGCGCCCCCGCAGCCCCAGTCCGGCGGAAGCCATCGCCTGCCTGTAGGGTGGCAGGGCGCGGTGCGCAACGGCAGTCAGTCGGACCTGTCGGACCCCACCCCTGTGATACCTACGGACGACCTTTTGGCCGCCCCTGGCCCTGACCAAGGCCCTGGCCCTCTGGCAGGACTCGGAACTCGTGTGATTTGTGCATTCCCCCTCGGCAGCGCCGCGGCGCGCCGCCGGCCCCGAGCCCCGAGGCGAAGGCGCCCAGTGCCTCTGTTGGTCTTGTTGCCGAGCAGTCCGGCAATAGGCCCCCTCCCCTCCCCCGCCACCGCAACCGGTGTATTTATAAAGAAAATAATAAAACAAATATGAGTACGTCAAAATGCAAATGACTGTGCACTACCCGAGCCCAGCAGCAGGCCCAGCAGGCAGCAAGTGTGTCCCCGGCGCGGCGCGATGAGGGTGTAGGCGACGCCGTCGACCAGCACGACGAGCAGGACCTCGGCCGAGATGAGCCTCAAGGCGGTCCGGAAGTGGGAGAAGAGCGTCCTGCAGGGCCCCAAGCCCGACAACCTGACCGTCTTCACCGGGCCGCCGCCCAAGCCCTTCATCCCCACGTACGACCGCACGGCGCTGCGCCCCGACATGAAGCTCCTCGTCAGCATGGAGTACCGCCGCATGTGGTTCCAGGAGTGCGGCAAGTTCCACAAGCACGCCTACCCGCAGGCCGAACGCGGCGTCTTCCTGCGCAAGCAGGTGGCCAAGGACGCGTGGAAGAAGACCAAGGCGTGCTTGGAGGCGCCGCCGCCGCCCCTGCGCAAGGCTAAGAGGTGTGTTGTGTGGCTTGTGCACTGGAGTCTGTCATTCTGTCTCATGGACTATGGAATCACTCTTGCCCTTTCACTCCGTTCTCAGGTGGGCAGCTGTCGCCGCAAAGGTGGACTCTGGCCTGGGTGACATGGCAAGCCAACTGGTGCCACAGTGTGGCAAGTGCCGCGCCTTCCACGCCAGTAAGCATTCACTAAATTGAATTCTATGCATTTAAGTCAGTTTGTATTCCCTGAAATTTTGAATTTCCTCTTTACTTTCCAGCTGCCGAAAAGTGCCCAGCAACAAAACTATGTGATATTCAGAAAATCACATCCACCGCCCTTAAGTCCTTGGATTAAGGGGAATAAAGAGAACAAGTAACAAGTTTACAAATTGATTCAATTTATTTACTTCAGACTGTCACATAAATTAAAACAGAAGTTTACTGTTAACAAAAAGCCTCTGTTCCAGCCAGCATTTCATGTTTTTAAAATTATATTTTTTTAATAAACCACGATTTAGAAAATAAGACGCATGAGAAAGATTTGAACCCTACATCAAAATGAACACCTACACAAAAACTAAGTGAAAAAGTCAAATAGAAATGTACATACTATTTACAAAGATGTAGCATCAGTTGATCTAAAATGAACTATCTATAATGCCTCTCCTTCTCTCGTTCCCTTTCCCGGTGTCTGTCCTTATCCCCGTTTTTCTCATATTGCTGATATTTTTCTTTGTCAGTATGACGAGATTTTTCTTTTTCTCTCTCACGGTGATCCTTTTCATGCTCTCTGTCACTCTGCCGCTTGTCAAATTCATTCATATGTGATTCCTTTTGTGAACCTCGCCGGGATTCAAACTCTTCATTTCTTCGAGGCTCTCGTTGCATTTCTCTGCGATCTCCCTTTTCTCCTCTTTCAACGTTCCGCTTCTCCTCTCTACCAAAGCTCTTTTTCTCTCCCCTTCCAAAATTTCCCCTTTCCCCTCGATCCACATCCCTCCTCTCAGGCCCATCCTGATCTCTCCTGTCAGGCCTCTCATTTGTGTCTCTTCTGTCAGGCCTATCATTTGGGTTTCTCCTGTCTGGCCTGTCGCCCTGGTCTCTCCTGTCAGGCCTATCATGCTGGTCTCTCCTACCACCTCTCTCCACATCTTTTCTTGCTTGTCTCCAATCTTCATTTTCCATTCTATGCTGCTTTTCTGAATAATTTTTTCTAGCATAATCATCCTGGTTCTTAGAGCCTTTGTCGAAGTCCCTCTTATTCCGTTTCTCAAAACTTTCTTCCATTTCCTCAGCTGACTTTGTCTCTGACTTCTTGCCTTTCTTCTTACCTTCCTTCCCTGACTTGTCAGCCTTTCCCTTTTTCTGCTTCAGTTTTTTCTTCGCTTTCCTCTTTTCATCTTCACTATCAGACGAATCTGTTAAGGTACAAAAACAAAAATTAGCATTGCCAGAACAAAAGATTAAAATTAGAAAACGAAGAAGTGCAAGTCTTACCTGAACTATCAGAGCTGCTTGAGCTGGAACTGGAATCACTTGAACTAGAAGAGCTTGTTGTTTCATCAACAGCATTCTGAATAGGGAGAGGTACGGTCTGTGTCCTGGGTTGAGTCTTCAGATGCTCTCGCAGCTCGTCTGTAAGGCCTCCCAAACCAATAGAGGTGAAGAAATTAATAGCAAATCTAGTATTTTTAGGATCGTCTCTTGGAAACAATCCTTCAAATGCACTTTGCAGAGTGGCATCTTTGACTCTATTGTTCAGCTTGGGTAATCCCAGGTACTCTGAGAGTTCCTGGAAAAGGATTTTGATGAAAATTCTTGAGGAAGATGTAGAATCCTCTTCTGTAAGACGGCATGAAGAAAGAACTTCCCAGGATATAGCATCAGTGTGGAGGAGATGGGCAAAGAATTTGGCTACATTCCTTAGTTTGTTAATTTCCAAACGGTGCACTGTGGCAAAACTGTCACAGAATATTTGTTGGAATGGAGAGATATACAATTTATTTATCATACAGAAGCGCTGTAGAGAGAAACAAAAAATTAGCTAAACTGCTAGAAAAAAACAACAACATGAAAACAACTGGCGCTGCATAATTGACAAACTAACCTGGGCTAAGAGGCCAAAGAACTTTTGGTAAGTTCGCATTTCTGCACAACAATCCAGTATCATGTGGCACATTTCCATTTCTTGACCAGGTTTCAACTGCATTCTCATTAGTTTGTGGGCGCATTCCTCAAAATCCAAACTGGATTGAATTGTCAGGTAAATAGTTCTTCGCAGAGCCACAAGATTTGTTTCAGTGTTGTCTATAATTTTATCAGCTTTCTTTTCACCTAAAATATGAAAATTAAAGGATCATTACCAGAACAAACATTAACAAAATTTCAAATAATTTTTTTCTGTGAGTCCCTCTCTCATACCATCACTATCTTCTTCATCAGAATCCTCTTCTTCATCAGAACCTTCTTCACCAGACTCACTGTCGCTACCCAAAATTTCTTTTTGAAGTTTGGCATATGCAGCTTCATTCTCCTCATACTGGGGGTCTTCCTTAAATACATCTGAGAGGAAGAAAAAAAATAATTAAGATACAATATTTTATAAGACAAAAAAAAGGTTGAATTGAGACTAACAGTATTGTGATCCCACCTAAAATGCTCTGAGGATCTACAGCATCATCCAAGTTAATAATATGAGTTATCTGATCTTCTTCTTCAACTAAAGTAAGAAGTTCTTCATCTTCTTTTTGTTTCTGTTCATCATCAAGTTTCTTTGCTCCACCAACTTTAATTATTTGAAACATAGTTTCAATAATGTATTGCACCTGGAAGGTGAATAAAATCAATAGTAACCAAGGCACAACTGAAAACATAAAAAAAGTATGAAGCAAGCATAATAAGTAAACTCACTCTTTTGTCAAGGGTTCCTTCATGTAATATGTTACGTAACATATCCTGAATTGCCATGGTGCCCTTCTTAGCAACTTCTAACAATTTATCAACAACCTCCTTCAAGAACGCGATAGCCACCTCTACACTGTCACTTGTCGGTGTCTCAACCAATAGAACCAAAATTTCTAAGGCAAGCAGTTCATGGGCCTGTCAATAAAAAAGCATGTCATAGTTAGTAACTTGAAATGTTTAAGGAAAGATAAGTATAGTACTTTATTTATATGAGATACTGACCACACACTGATTTACAAGGTGAGCAATAAAGATGGCAGATGAAATACATGAAGCTTTGTCTTGACGGCGGAAGCCACGTTTAAAGTTGATCACCACCCTTTTCACAAGTAATTCTCCAATTTGAGGAAACTGAAAAGTAATCAAATAAACAGAAAAATTATAAATCCCATAATTACAATAATAATGTAAGAGAGAAGCAAACAAACATACTCTTGAATTGATGACAGAAATCAAGGCAGCAAACACTCTAGTAAAAGTTGGAGAAGCGGCCTGGGCCTGAATGATACTTCTGCATAGGAGACCACATCCTCGAACAAGATTTAACTGCAGTAATTCTCGAATGACAGTTGCCAAATTTCCTGTGTTAACTTTGTTAATGTGACCATGAATTGACTTTTTCAAGGCTTCCCACGCTATTCGTTGATAAGCTGCACTTGACTTGTCAGTAATTTGAGCTTGCATCATCCTAAGTTTTGCTGGAGGAATGTAAGCACCTCCTGTCCTTGAAGTGAGCATGTCAACAATTTTCTTCTCAGCTGGTTTTGAGAGGACTTCTTCACTTTTATTTGCATCTTTGGAAGAGCTAGAGGGACCCTTTCCATCTTCATTCTCTTCAACATGTTTAGACTCATCATCCTTCCCTCCATAGTATCGTGGCCCGACCTTCCCCGAGACTTCCCTTCCTTTATCCTTGCCAGATCTCCGATCTTGGTAGCGATCATAGTCACGGTCAGAGTCGTCCCTACGTCTTCGATCTCGGTCATTGTATGAACTTCTTTTAGGTCCAGCACCCCAGTACCTTTCAAAGTTTGCCGGTGGATCTCTTTCATACTCTTCATAATTTTTCCGCCGTCTATCTTTGTATCTGTCATAATCCCTGTCTCTGTCCCTGCCTTTGTCCCGCTCTTTACCTCGCTCCTCTTCTTGATCTTTGTCCTTGACTCTTCGGCTGCTTTTGGATTTTTCATCATGAAGTCGTTCTTTGGACACTTGATCTTTGCCACTATGCACACTACCATCATCTTTATGCTCTCCCTCTTCTTCTTCACTGGCATCTACCTTGCGCACTTTACTAGCTGGGATAGGACCCTCTGAATCGTAGTTGCGCTTTTTCTTGGACTTCTTTGGAGGAGACGGATTGCTGTCATAATTGTCACTTTCCTCAGATTGAGAGGCATTTTTCCCACGTCCCTCAAAGTCAGGGCTGCTCATTTTAGTTATTTCCTGTAAAAGTTACAAAAAATTACAAACAAATGAAGCTATGACTCCTGAAATTACATATGATGAAACGAAATGCAACCGGCCTAGAGGCAAGAATGCCTGTACACCAAATAATGTTAAGTGGTGATGATTAAAAATTGAATGATAAACGGGAACGTCAAACAAAAACTGTGGGTTTAAACTTGAACTAAATAGAATTACAAAGTTTTGAAGGTTATGTTCATTCTAAAAAACCTGTGTCGGTTTGAGATTTCACTTAATAATGAATAAAATAGAGAAAATTCCAACTAACCACGGGTATAATGGAATAAGAGTAATATCTGGAGACAATTATGCAAATGCAGGTATCTTATTTCTTGTAAAATTTCCGCAGACGCCGTTGGCGCGTTGGAACTAACCTTGCAAACACAACATAACAAACATAACCTCACAAACCTAGGATTTGAAACGTTTCGAGTGGGCTGTGAATTCAACAGACAGTTCTGTTCGTTCATTTAAGATTTAAAGGAAAGATTTATTGGTGAAGTTCTCTGTGATGCTCTAGTTTTAGGAGATCACGTTTGAGCCATCATCTCAATTTTTCACCATCTATTAATTGGCGAAATATGCAGTTGTCGTCGAACTTGTAATATGCATGGGAAACGAATTAACTTGAACCTAACTAGCATAATTCTCAAACGTCAACATCGTTTTGTCAGAATGCAACGTAATTAAATATGTTCATTTTGATCCAAGATTAACACGTTTTTAAGTGTTTTTACTGTTTAACATGAGTGGTTACACTGCGGGTAGTATTCAGACAAACGATCTGAATGAGGGAGATAAGGCATCATGCAATAATGGTTCCAATGGAACAGTTTGTGGTGAATCAGAATCTCTTGGTATACTAGAGCAATTCCAGAGATTGTACGCTGAGAGACTGAAGAGGCTCGACGGTGACAGTGAGGTACATTTCTCAGTTCTTGTCCTTATTCATTTAATTTTGGCAATGTGTTAAATTTCCAAATCTAAATTTGGATTGGTTGACCCAGAAACGGTTTACATTCTCGTATTCCGATGTTGCAAACTTAACAGAAAATTACTTTCACTTAGTTTATTTCGGGTTCCTTTTTTAAAGATATTTCATGACTTTTCAAACAGTGGTTAAAATCAGTCCAGACAACCTTGTATGAATTTATTTTCACAGCTTGCTATGCATACTCTCAAATCATGGGTTCACGACCTGACTGAGCAAAATACGATGCTTGTACGTACTGTAGAGGACCTGGAAAGAGAATTGCTCAAGAGAGTCGACTTGATGCACGAACAGCTCCAAAAAACAAGCTTGGTAATCAAACGCAATGAACATCTAGCCAAAAGAGAGGTAATGTTATTTCTCACTTACTCTTGGTTGTTCTCAATTAATTTCAAATAAAATTTTCTAAAATTCCTTTTTTATTTTTGGTGAAGAAGAGTGAAATTGAACTGAATCTTAGGCAACAAGTTCAGCATCTTCAGGATGACATTTCTAGTTTACTGGGTGTCATCAACCAAGCAAATCAGCAGGGATATTGGTCTGTTGATAATGTGAAGCTTCACACTGTTAACAAGAACCTCCTGCCAACGTCTCCCAAGAGGTAACGATTTGATCCTATTTATTCCTTTGCTAGATTGAAGCCTCCTTCAATCCCATGGGTCACTGAAAAATTGTGTGTGATCATGATCTCTGACATCCCCATCACCTGAATTTTCCCAACAGCATCTCCGACAGTGGGGCGGCAAATGATAACTGGTCCTTTGGGAAATCCCTCATTCAGAAAATACCAGCCCCTCTAAGTCCAGAACTCAGGAAAACAGGCCCCATGTGTGATGTTTGCATTCAAACAGATAGAGTGTTGATAGACCAATCCCCAAATAATTTTGGTGATGGAATGAAGCCCCCCAGTCTTATTTGCACTGAATCTCCGAGAGTGCACTGCGATCCATGCAAGGAAGTGTGGATGGCTAGTCCAGACCAAGGGTATCAAACCTGTTTCCCAATCCCTGCTGATTCAGGAACAATTATTATTTGTACTGTTCCAATTACAAACGACATGTCTGAAAAAGCACTGAGCTACTCCGCTCACAGTGTTTCACATTTCCAAAGAGACTCTCTACAGTTTCACAATTCGGCAAGCCAGACTGATCAAGCCCTGACTGACACTGCTTATCCTAAAGTCCATAATTCTGTGGACTCTCTGCAGAAGGAGTCATTGAGTCTCGGATGTAAAATACCTCTTCGTAACATGGATAATGAAATTGGGGCCCCTGATGCTCTGTCTTGTGGCTATTCTGACTCTTTGGAGGATCTACGCTCCTCCCTGCCTCACCTGTCCAAGATACGCCCCAACATAGACAAACCTTTTAATGTATTGCAGTCCTGTTTAGATAAGCATTTGTAAGTGGTAACCAGCACTTGCCCTTGCTTCATCATTTTATTTCCTCTATGTTTAAAATTATTTTGAAAATCCTTTAAATTTTTTATTAGCAATTTATGATTTTTTTAAAAAATATTTTTCTTATCTAGCCTGTCTTATATTTGTTTCACAGGACTGGTCAAGCACTTACTACTCCAGATGCTGCTATAAATAACTCTCAGGTACTTAAAGGCTATGATTGCACTATAACAGTTTCCTTACTTGTCAATGAATCAGAAAATACATAACAAAACTAGTTGTTTTAAATTAAACTTGATTCCATGTCAAATGTTTAATTCTATAAATACAAAATAAACATTTTAGCTTAAAATAAATTTGTGATCATTCTTTTTTCTTTCTAATGCAGAAAAATATCAATGGAGATGTGGATAGTCTTAAAAATATGTTAGCTGATAAAGATGCGGAAATACTTAACTTGCTAGAACGAATTGAAGAAATGCAGGACATTTTTACCTTGACTTCAAAGAGGGTAGGTATTATTATCATCATTATTAGTATCTTGATTGTGACTCATTGCATTGTTTAATTTGGTTAACAATGTGTGTTCTCTATGAAGGTGAAGCAAGCAGTTGAAACAGAACAAAAATATATGCAAGAAATAGCATTAAATTGTGAAACAGAATGCGGTGATTCACAAGTTGAATGTACATATACAGCCACTCAGGAGGTCAGTACTTAACAAAATCTTACTTACTGTGCAAGGTTTAGAAACATTTATTATTTCTCAATGTTTTATGAAACTAAACTTAAAATCCATTGTCTTGTGGACAGAGTGAAATGACTCCATGGGTTCAAGAAAGATTAAAACAGCAGCAGGAGCAAGTGTCGGCTCTCATCTCCAGAGTTCGGGACTTGGAATCAGATTGTAATGTGATCAAAGCAGAGAGAGATAGGTTGGCTGAAGAAGCTTCAAAACCTATTCCTCCTCAATTGTCCTCTGATCCATCAATGGTTAATCTGAGCAAAGATCTGGAAACAACTCGCCAGCAACTTGCAGAAGCCACTAGGCAAGTCCAGCTTCTAGCTTCTTGCGTCAAGGAACTGGAAAAAGTAAGTATATCTTCTTTTGTTCAGTGGTAGAGTTGATAAACCAAAATCCACTGTTATTTGTAGAGCACCATTTCTTTTTGTAGAAAAATTATGATACCAAAGCAGCACTCACTGTAGAAGTAGCTGAAAAACACGACCAGATGCTAGAGCTTAGGAAAGAAGTTCATCAGTTAGATGAACAAGTGAAAAATGCCAATATGCAGACCCATTTTAAGGATAACATTATACGTGAGATGAGAAATGAGCTAAAAATTGCTCGAAGTAAGGTATGTACTGTTTAATTTTAACCTCCCCTTTTTCCCCCTTGGTTTAAGTGTAACATTTGTGTTATACTTAATACTTAGCTGTAACTGCAACCCCATTGTAATTCGCTAGGCCCCTGCCCACCTGTAAGCTATTTTTACTAATTTTCCCCAGATGAGTTTTGTTGGTGTTGAAGTGCCAACCTCCTTTTCCCCGTCACCTGGTTATAACAAATTACAAAGCAAAAGGTCCTGCAATGCTAAATCAAGCATCATTAAACCCAAAAAGAGTACGTCAGATTCGGCTCTGCCTGATAATAGCTGCCAACCTCACAGAGTGAAGACTTTTAACATGCGGCATGGTTTAAAATGCTCCCAATCATTACCGTCCCATGTTCATACGAACTCCCAGTATTTTTCAAAATCCAAGTCAGAACAGTCACACTTTGAAGATACTTCAAAAACAAAAGCAAAGAGCAAATTTCGTTCCATCAATTTAAATATGAAGAATCAGCCAAGGCATCAATTTAATATTCGGGAGTGTGGAGAGATTTTACAAGAAAAGGAGTGTTTCCTTCATGCACGGAAAGCCTCTAGTGGCCGTGCCAAAGGCACCTCACGAAGTTCTGAAGAGAAGGATACTAAAAATGAAAAGTGTGACCTGCTCGGATATTTTCCTAGTCCCAAATCCCCCCAAAAAGTACAATTCTTAGTGGAAAAGACAAAAAGTGGGGCAGGAACCAAGTTTAGAAAATTGGGCTCCAGTAATAATTGCAGCTGTTCAGCTGGGACTGTTTGTGATCAAACATCTTTCTATACTGCTCCTATTGATTGTAATTCTTTCACCTGCTTGCCGAGTCTTAGCCAAGAAGCATGTGGATTTGAAAATACTGGCTTCGGGTTTGATTCTGTGCTTGTAGCTCATATACCACCAATACCCATGAATACCAATGAAATTGCTCATATCTTAATAAACCTTCCTTCTGATGTTGTGACTACTCATGGTGACACTGTAGAGTCGTTGTTCACAACATCTGATAAACAAACGGATGAAAGTGATTTAGATGTTGTCAATTCCACTGGTTATTTTTCTGTCAGAAAATGTGGCACCATCCATTCTTCTTCTTCTAGTATTCTTTTGCCTTCCCCTAAGTTGCAAATAAAGAAATAGTAAACTGCAATACTTTTGTGTTGTACTTAATTTTTCCACTGAAGTTGATTTTAACTAAAGGTATGTGCTGAAAGTGGCTGTCATGACTTTTATCACGTCTTTTTTATTTTTGCCTGGTACACACACCAAGTAGGTGGCACCCTTCTCTCCATTGTTGAACCCCAGCTTGCCATTGTTGTAGACTCAGGCTTTCAAACCTAAAAAATTTACCATAAGAAAACAAGTTAAAATAAAGTATTTGTTGGTGTAAAATGTTACAAATAAGAGTGCCTACTTTAGCATTTTCCATATTTAAATTTATGATGTTAATTGTTTTTGTTTTGTAGATTTCATGTGAGTCTCGAAGTGACTATGATAATGTACGTAAATTTTAGTTAAATATCATTTGAAGTGAGTGGTTTATGCTTAAGAATTACTTCATAATTGATGTGTCACTTCACTGTTGCAGAAGTCTAGAAGAACAACTTTTCCATCTATCCCTGAAGCGAGTAGTATCAGTGATTCTGGTGTTGATGATGGTGAAATTTCATCTTCCTCTCATTGTGTTCAAGGAGAGATTGATCTCCTTCGATCACAGTTAGATGAGCAGTTGAAACAGGTATTTAGCTTTTAACTACTGTTTCCATTCAACTTGAAAGTGTCACATTCTCTTATATTGAGTATTGTGTGCAATTTTTTAGATTTTGGAGAAAGATCAAGAAGTCTGTGCACAGAAGAAAAGAGTTTCACACTTGGAAAAAGAACTTGCAGACCTTCAGAAGTCAAACAAAGTATTTTTATATTTTATCATCATCTTCTAATATGGTGCTAATTAAGTGAATTCTTGCTAATGTGCTTTTATTGACTCTTCCAGCCTACTTCTGTGTCTAAGGGTCCATCGATAACTCTCAGGGAACTAGAGGAATATCGTCTCTGCACAGTGGAAGGGCAAGCTGCTGTGGAAGAATTAAGGGATGAAATTGAAGCAATCATCAATGATTTGAAAATTCAGGAAAGCAAGGTATGGATATATTTCAATCTATCAATATTGTTGTTAAACTTACAGGATGCTGCTATTATCATGTCTTTATTGTTTCAGGTAGCAGAAATTCAAAAAGTATCAAGTTCTTCTAAAGAAATTTTGCAGAGTGCTCAATTGAAGCTGGCTGAGACTGATGCTGCCTCTCTCCAGAAGACCCTTGGAGAGGCAAAGGACTGCATTCAGGAGGTGCACCTCAAGGCAGAAGACTTTGTAAGTTAATAACTTTTCTATACCTTCGTCCTCAATTTCAATTTTTTTTTCTGTAAAAATTATTTAAAAAATATTTTTTCCTGTTACTTGTGCAGCTGAACGAGAGACGGGCTGGAGAGCAGCGCAGAGCTACGCGTGAACGGAAGGTCGACAAGCTCCAGGAGCAGTTGGACGCCTCGCATGACAACATGCGCGACGGCATCGAGGCCATGGAGCAGGCCCTCGCCGAGCGGTATGAGGTACGGCTATGTACTTGCCTATGTGGCCCTAGCTGCTTGCCTCACCTGGAGCCCAGCCCCGGGGTAGCGTGGGGTGGGGCCGTGGGCAGGCTGACTATTTTTAGGGGGTCCCGTGGTGCCGTGGCGTCGCTCCCCGTTCCGTCCGTTCCGTCCTGTCCCGCCGCGCCCCGCCCCGCCCTGTCGCACCCAAACCCCAAATCCCGCGGCCTGAAAGAGAGCCGAAAGTCGACCGGACGGCGATCGGCCCTCTGGCCCTAGCCCGCGCACTAGCCTGTTTATAGATGTATCTCAGAGAGGGGCCAGAAGGGGGCAGCAACTCCATAAGATCCTGCTCACAATAAATCTATAGCAACAGGAAGCCCATCAAAAGTTTTCAAAAAATGTCAAAGATAGCTCAGATAGTTAACTAAGAATTGAGAAGTCCTAGAAAACTTGACTTTATAAAAGACTCATGAACGTGTCCAGAAGTCGCCTCTGAGGCTGTCTGTGATTTTGTTGTTGTTTTTCTAAATGAGAATGAATAGAGACGGTGAGTAGGACACGCGGCTGTAAAATTTGTCGTCCCTCTCTGGCCTGCCTCTGGCCTGCCTACGGTATCTCGGCGTCCCCATCGGTGCCGTCAGGAGGGAGCCGGGCGGCATCGCGGCGGTGGGAGTGGTAGTTGTTGCGAGGTCGTTCACGCCTAGACTCCTAGAAGACGCCCCTGCTGCCTGACACACCGCGGCGGTCCTCGGAAGCGCAGCTGGGCTGCCGCCCCCCCTCCCCTCTTTGCCCCGCGCCACTTTGTCGTGCCCCGCGTAGTGGGGTGGCCCCGCTCCCGTATGGGCGTCCAAACTGCACTTCATGACCATGGGCTGGAATTTTTTTTGGGTGTTCTGGGGACCCACCTGAACACTTTTGCCCGCAGAGGCATTTCGATTTCGCGTGCAGAGCCAAGATGGCGGCCGTTTTAACGCAAAATTGAACACTTTTGACTTGGATGCGTTTGATCCTATAGCTTCCCTCATTCTTATCCGATTTTCACGACCCAAGAATTGATTCCCACCAAGTAAGGTCCAAGGAAGACGATGCCGTTGACAGATTCACGATATCTCGACAAGTTTTGGAGCAGTAACGTGTCAAAAGTGAAACATTGGCCCCGAAAAAAGGCAACATTATTTTTGAACCTTAATAGACAGTTACCTGTTAACCGTATCAAAAAATTGCCTTCTCTGTTCGTTGTGCGTCCTTTCTAGACGAGTAATTGGAGCACAAATTCCGACCTGTGCGCCAAACCGTTTACGAGATACGCCCGTTCGAAGGGTGCCGTGTCGGCCCGGCGGAGGCCGCTCTGCAGGGACTTTCCCTAAGGGGCTGATAGGCAACCCGCTCGACGGCCGCTCCCGCCAGCCGCGAATCCAGCGCTAAACGACTGTTTTTCAACGCAAATGTGGCTTGTTTAGCCTATTAGGCTAATCGTTCTCCGTCAACGGGTGGCTGGTCTTTGGACCTTTCTTTAGAACACCTTTGTTACGGAGTGCGATTAGCCGCCTTAGTTTAGGAGCGGTATTGCAACAAAGTTTGTCGAAACGGTATCAAATGTGCAGAAATCGTCGTTTGGGCTGACTTTGGGCAGCCACTGCATCTGATCTAAGGCGGCTAATCGCTCTCCCTCAACGGGGTGCTGGTCTTTGGGCCTTTCTTTAGAACATCTTTGTTACGGAGTGCGATTAGCCGCCTTAGTTTAGGAGCGGTATTGCAACAAAGTTTGTCGAAACGGTATCAAATGTGCAGAAATCGTCGTTTGGGCTGACTTTGGGCAGCCACTGCATCTGATCTAAGGCGGCTAATCGCTGTCCCTCAACGGGGTGCTGGTCTTTGGGCCTTTCTTTAGAACATCTTTGTTACGGAGTGCGATTAGCCGCCTTAGTTTGGGGCGGTATCGCAGCAAAGTTTGTCGAAACAGTATCAAATGTGTAGAAATCGTCGTTTGGGCTGACTTTGGGCAGCCACTGCGTCTGATCTAAGGCGGCTAATCGCTCTCCATCAACGGGTGGGTGGTCTTTGGGCCTTCCTCTAGAACACCCATGTTACGGAGTGCGATTAGCTGCCTTAGTTTGGGAGCGGTATTACAGCAAAGTTTGTTGAAACAGTGTCGAATGCGTAGAAATCGTGGTTTGAGCTGACTTCGGGCAGCCACTGCGTCTGATCTATGGCGGCTAATCGCTCTCTATCAACGGGTGGGTGGTCTTTGGGCCTTCCTTTAGAACACCTTTGTTACGGAGTGTGATTAGCCGCCTTAGTTTTGGAGCTGTATCGCAGCAAAGTGGATCAAAACGATAAAATTTTACTGTACCCAAATATACCGTATAATACGGTAAAATACCGTATTTTACCGTTATTTACGTATCTTTGAATCTTACCGGTATTTTTACACCCCTAATCTATTTTGACCCCAACTCAGGTTTAAATCCCGTCAGGGTTAAACATAGGCGAAATTCACACATTTCTTAATGAACCTACGGGACGGGCCAAAGTTGCCGATGTATATCGCTACTTTTCCTGTGATTTCAGTATGGTCCCCCTTTAGATGAGGTTTTATGGGTTCATATGGAATACAAGCAAGTTCTAGAACGGTGGTGAAACAAACAAGGCTAAACAAGCCACATTTGCGTTGAAAAACAGTCGTTAAGCGCTGGATTCGCGGCTGGCGGGAGCGGCCGTCGAGCGAGTTGCCTATCAGCCCCTTAGGGAAAGTCCCTGCAGAGCGGCCTCCTCCGGGCCGACACGGCACCCTTCGAACGGGCGTATCTCGTAAACGGTTTGGCGCACAGGTCGGAATTTGTGCTCCAATTACTCGTCTAGAAAGGACGCACAACGAACAGAGAAGGCAATTTTTTGATACGGTTAACAGGTAACTGTCTATTAAGGTTCAAAAATAATGTTGCCTTTTTTCGGGGCCAATGTTTCACTTTTGACACGTTACTGCTCCAAAACTTGTCGAGATATCGTGAATCTGTCAACGGCATCGTCTTCCTTGGACCTTACTTGGTGGGAATCAATTCTTGGATCGTGAAAATCGGATAAGAATGAGGGAAGCTATAGGATCAAACGCATCCAAGTCAAAAGTGTTCAATTTTGCGTTAAAACGGCCGCCATCTTGGCTCTGCACGCGAAATCGAAATGCCTCTGCGGGCAAAAGTGTTCAGGTGGGTCCCCAGAACACCCAAAAAAAATTCCAGCCCATGGTCATGAAGTGCAGTTTGGATCGGCCAGGCCACCCCACTAGCGGTGCCCCGTCCTCTCTGCCGCAGTCCCTGCACGTCGCGTGCCACGCCGTGTGCCGTGCCACGCCACTGGTGCAGCGTGCCTGGTTCCTGCACCGCGTTGCGCCCCGCGCCGCCCCGCGCCCTGGTCCTTCCCGCCAGTCCGCCACGCGGTCTATGAATAAACACGCGCCACGCCGCGGGCCGCGCGTCGCGTAGCGTCGCCTCGTGCGTGCGGTTCCGGCGCCGAAGCCGCAGGTGACAGTGTGCCCGTGCGCCTCGCCGCGCGTCCCCGTGCCGCTCCCCGTGCCGCATCCCCGTGTCCCGCTTCCCACCTTTCCGGTTGAATGCACTGACAACGTGTGCAGCTGCAGCGCGACCCTAATTCGCTAGGGCAGTGCGTGTGTGTGCCCGTCCCCAGAGGAGAGCGTTCAAAGGTTGCCTCTTTCGGTCCGTGCCGTTCCGAATGTGTAGCTATGTTTCTATCGACTTGGCTCCTGTCGGTGAGAGGGCTTGTCATACTTTATACCAAAGCAGGGCTGCAGTGGCTTCACTTTTGTGTGAAATTTAAAATTGCGCCTTGAAATAAGTGTTGTTTGTCCTGCCAAGACATTTCTCATAAATGGGTCAAAATTTATTTTCTGGTCTAATGTAATAAAACTTTTTGTCTCTTAAATTTTCAGGCGGACAGACTCAGCCAGAGAGAGTTTTCAGATGGATCTTCCTATCATAGCTGTAGAGACAGTGACAATAGCAGCTGTTTAAAACAAGTAGAACGCTTGGAAGAAAGCAATGCTGAACTTCTAAGCAATCTGACTATAATGGAGCACCAGAAGCGCGATGCTGAAGAAAAAGCTGCCCAGTGTGTAAGTTGGTTAAGGATTCCTAGTCTGTGTGTTGGATTTTCTTTTCAACATGTCTTACATATTTGTTATATCTTTTAAGTTACGAGAAGTTGAGAAAATGAAAGAACAAATTTCAAGAAGATCATTTACTGATGAGCTATTACACACCAAGGATCAAACAATAAATGAACTTCAAGGAGCTCTTGACAGTACCAGACGTCAAATAAGAGATCTCCAGTCAGATTATGAACGGACAGTAAGTGAAGATTTTATAATTATATGAATAATTTGGCTATTTGGAGGTCCTTGAATATCTATGATTTTTGCAGATTAGAGAAAGAGACAGTATAAAGAATTTATTGGAGCAACAATCAAATTCTGGGCCATTACAAGTTGCAGAGCTCCAGTCAGAATTAGCTAGAGTACGCAATCAACTGTCGACCCTGAGCAGCAAGCAGGCTCTCATTGAGCAGTATGAAAGAAGGCTCAAAGATTCATCGGATCAAGCAGAAAAGTTGAGTTCTCAGCTCAACTCAGTGGCTTTGAATTTACAAGCTAAAGAAACTATGGTAATATATTTAGTATTAGGAAAATCTGGAGTGATTCAGAAGCTTTAGCCTGTTCCTTTTAGTTTTTTTTAACCTATTTTATTTTTACAGTTATCAAACAAGGAAGAAATGATAAATATTCTACAAGATACATTAGATCGCACCCGTGAGGAGATGAAAATGCTGAAAGACAAAAGTGTGAGTAAAAGCCCCTTTGCTCTTCCTTGGAAGAATGGAAAAAAGAAAACGGTAAGATCAATTTTTTCATTATTTTGCATGCTGTTCTCAAACTTCTTATGATGAAGAAAGGTTTATTTACTTAAATTATTGTTTGCTCCATCAAGTTTGTGCTACACGAATTTCCATGACTGAAGGTGAATCTTTTGCAGGGCCCTTCCAGTTCCTCGGTAGAAAAATCAGATCAAGATGAGGCTGCAGGAACCGCCAGTGGAGTGCCTGATGAAGTGAGTGGCAGCAGCGGTGTGTGGGGCTGGACCCGCAACACAGCCGCTAGGAAGCACCGTGTGCATGATGTGTGAGTTAGTGCCCCCATCCTCACACACCACTTCTGTGGATTTACTCACTTCAACTTGATGATATCACTTCATTTGTGAGGTGATAAAGTGCTTTCAATTTGTGAATGGTTATTGCCATTGACAGATTTGGGGCTGGATTCCATTGGTTTCACTAGTGATACTTAAATTGTTATTGGTAATGTAAATTCATACAATTTCAAATCGACTGAAGTGGTGATTCTTATAACCTACCCCTTTGTAGCGCCTTTCTGTGTTTTTTTGTTTTGTTATATTACTCTTCCTCTACACTGTTTTTGAGTTAGTGTACTTAAATAATAGTTATAATATTAGCCCTACCAAGGATTTTGTTCCCTTGTGAATCATCCATGTAATCCTGTTTCATTTTATTTTGTTTTCTTTAACATCTTAATGGTTTTGTGTGTTTTGCATCTCTATTCTTACTTTCAAACTGTTAACAACACTAAAGATGCCTAACCTAAGCCTCTGAACATTTGTATTGTGGGTAACAGTGTGTCCTCAATTCATTTTCAATGCATTGTTTCTTTCTCTAACTTTTTCTATGGCTTGTTTGAAGCTTGCCTTGAAGTTCCATTTCTCTTGCCTCAGCATAGTAGATCAAATTATAAATGTTTTCATTTCTATTGGACTATACAGTAGCTCATTTGAGTTGCTATTCTAGATCTTAATGCTTTTACTGTACTTCTTTTTGAACCTTGTAATTGAGTGTTATGTCATAATTTCCCATTGCGCATGTTGAGTTCCTTATTGTATATTCCTAGTAATTTATTATTATTTATTATTATCTTGCTTGGTTGTTTTTCACAAATAGTTTTTAAGGCTTGAGAGCTATGTTATGATTTTTGTTTTTTACGATCAGTTTTCAATCAATTTCAGGAAGATAAGAGGTGGTCCTAGGAATTTTCCCGCATCAAACTCAAGTTCTTCTTATCTTTCATCTTAAAGTTGTTATGATATTCATATTAATTTATTGTTATCTTAATGCAATTTGTTTTTTAGTAATATGTTCTCAGATTATAAATTTCAACAACCCTGGTCCAATCTTTTTTTGTAAGCATTACCCTATTACTGAGTGTCCAATTGTTCATGTTAACTTCAATGAAGTTTTGTAAATGGGTTTGGTACTGAAAGGAGGGGTTTTTCAAAACTATGTACAAACGAGTTTTGTTCAGACAGTTCTTAATTCTTTGAATGTCACTATTCTTATTATTATTAATTATGCTGAGCTTCTTAAACTATTTTGCACATTCTTAGAATCCTTGATGGTTATTCATTTTAAAATGGTGAATGCTTGTCTGTGATATTTTTTGAATCACATTGGTACTTGGGCTTTATTTCTTTGTGTTGAGTGCTTAAATGTTGCTTATAGATATCTTATTAATTTCTGATGTTGCCATACAATTTTTGAAATGTCCCACCCAGCTGACTACAGTAGTACATTACAATATGAATGCTCAATTGGTTTTACATTGACCATATGTTACTGTACTTATAGCTTTATTCTTAGTTTTGTGTAAATGTCATGAATTTGTCTGATAATTTTTGATTGGAGGACGATTCTAAACCAGGCTATGTTCTCATAGTTTTTGTAATTTTCTGGTACCTATGATATTGTGTGTTGTCAGAATGCCATGGACTCATATTTCTGCTTCATTATTGAGGCAAAGAGTTTGTGTTCCTTTGTTACTCATGCTTATTGTATAGTACATTTTCTGCATGAACCACAGGGGTCCCAAAGCCTATGTAGTAAACACAAAAGTGTATTCTTCACAGTGGTTTGTGTACTGTCAAATCTTTAAATCAAATCTATTACATTTAATAAATGAAACTTGTACTTTATATTATGTGAATGTAATTTCCATTCATTAATTTGCCCCATCACCTATGAGAGCTCGCCAAGAAATAATATATTTTCACGGTTTCTGCTGTCAAAGAAGCCTTATCCAGCAAAATTTGATTTTCAGGTGATTTTTTCCTTGATCATCAATTTCTGCTGATTGCTCATTTAGTCTCTGCATGAGCATGCTGGTTGTGCATGTTATTAAGATATTAATGCTAATACTACTGAGCGGGCTGTTTATTCAGCCTCGATAACAATTGCATTACCCACTTTCTCACATGATTCTGAGACTGCTAAGGCTGTCTTTTCCAACAGCAATGGCAAGTTGTCCGTGACCTCAAGTTAGACCTTAGTGAAATGCTGGTGCAGTATCGAGACTGTTTCTCAGAGGTGAGCTGCCATTCTGTTGCTAGTTAAGAATCATTGTCTGTGATGACTTTTAGAGGCATTGTAAGGGGTGATTCCTCGAAGCCCAAGTGCCATGCGTTGATCTCATTGTGTTTTGAGGTGTCGCGGCAAACACGTTGGTACCGAGACCTGCGTGAAGCTTATCAAGATCTGCGTTTGCACGCAGAAAATGTCAAGCGTGAAGCCCTATCAACTGTTAATTCTTCTCAGGTATTATGAAGATGCTGTACCTCAACCCTCACCACCCAATCTCTCCACTTACCAACATTTACCTCCCAGATTAAATATTTTACTGCGATAACATGATTAAGTTTAAAGTTTAATCACACCATCATGTTTAAATTATATGGCATTTTTATTCCAACTATCTATAAGTACCGAGGTTCTTACAGCTAACAAGTGCATTGCAAAAGAAAATACATCCTGTCACCTGTCATTATTGCCCATTGTTTTAGACCCTTTAAGTAACTAATAATATTTTTAAAATCATAAATTTCAATATTCCAGCGGGAGGCTGAGGTGTTTCGAAGACAGTGCCAGGCTCAGAGTTTACAGATCTGTCGGCTCAAAGAGCAGGTTTGCAAAGCCGATCTTTTTAACATATTGTTTTGTTTTCTCATTCCGTCCAATCTTTGTTGAGAAATGTTATACCTGTTTCGTAGGTCTGGAAGGCTGAGCAGGGAAGACACATAGCTGAATCTGAAACAGAAGAGCTCCAGGGAAGGCTGGAAAATTATTCTCAACAGATATGCCAGTTCAAATCACGGTTGGAATCTTTACAAACTCAACTGAAAGAAACACAAGCGCGCATGGAAATGAGTGATGAACAGGTAGAGCTGCGGGAGCTGAGGGAATTCCGCGAGAAGTGGGAGCGGGCAGCGAGGTCCCTGGCAGACATCGATCAGCAGGACAAGGTAAGCTGTCACGCAGTGTCACGCAGTGTGGCGGGATTGCCTACCACCGTCCTGACCGTGAATAGGTAAACGGAAAACCAGTTACACACAACCCTTGTCCGCCAGGACTACTGGGCTGGCCTGCAATGGTGTGAGTCTTCAGAGTCAGAGGACAGCCAGAAGCGGGAAGCGAGAATAGAGGTAACTTTTGAACCTGAAGCTGGAGGGCCACGTGCGGTGTCTTAAAAACACCTGATTCAAGTGGACTGCCGTGCGACAGGCCGCCATGGGACTGCTGCTAGTCGAGGCCGGAAGGAGACGGAGAAGAGACGCGGCTGGGAGCGACGTCGGCGAGGCCGAGGCCGCGGACAACGCCGGCAAGGACTGCGAGTCCGGCAGCACCGACGAAGGCAGCACCAAGTCCCGCGACCAGGACCGGCACCAGGACCGCCACCAGGACCGCGATCGTGAGCGGGACCCCAAGCCGTTCCCGGAGCCCCCACGTTGCGAATCGCAGGTACGTCAAGGCCTTGGTCAAGGCTGGCGAAGACCGTCACCGGCGGGTTCGCCTCTCCGCACTCGGCCTGACTGCGGCACTTGTCCAGGCGGCCGACGCGGAGGTGTCGATGGCGTCCTCCGCCGCGGCCGTCCCCGAGAGGAGCGTGTCCGGCGTGGCGGGCGTGACGGAGTGGAGCGCGCGGCGGTGCCGGGTACACGGGCCGGCGGCGCTGGCCGCAGCGGCGGGCGCGCGGACGCAGTACCAGCGGGTGCGCGAGAGTGCCGAGCGGCGGCGGAAGCAGGAGCTGGAGAAGAAGACCCGTGCGCTGCGCAACGTGGCGCGCTGCGAAGCGTGCAGGCAAGGCCAGGGCCTGGCTAGGGCGCTAGGGCCTCACGCGGCACTGCCTTCGTGTCCACCGCCATCTAAATCTCTTCATCGGGGACAGGAGCTTCGTGAAGACGCCCCTGCCTCGCGAGGCCGAGCCCCGCGAGCCCCCGCCGCCCCCGAGTCCCAAGTGCGCGTGCGAGCGCGAGCGGCGGAGAGACCGGGACCGGGACCAGACTGCGGCGGGCGTGAGCACGGCGATGAACGCGGCGACGAGCGCGGGCCGCGCCGGTCGCGCCAGGGCCCCTCCGCGCACGGTCAGGTACTTCTGGGCCGTGACGCTGACGCTGTTTGCAGGGAAAATATTGCTCTGCAGGCTGATTCCGAGAGTCGTTTGCTAAGTCTCTCTCGCACTCATTTGTTGGAGTTCAAATTTGGGTTTCCAACTGGGAGCCTTTGGGGTGGTTTCACATCCGTAACTCAGATGGGCTGGTTGCACAGGTGGTAGCTTTCGCTGCTGCATATTCATAGCTGGTTGGTTGTGCTAACTTCCCGAAGGAGTTCTATTTCACAGGAGCATGGGCCGTCCCGTATAGGTGCGAGAGAGACAGAGCGATGGAAACGACTCTCGGAATCAGTCGGCAGCTTATCTCGGCCCAGCCCCGCCCGCCGTTGCGAGGCGTACTCTGTCGGTATCCGGTGCACCTGCGGGCTAGGGACCAAAGATCGTCAACGGGTGGATCGCGATGGATCGTGCTCGCGAACGTCGGTTCGGGTCGGTTCGGAACCAAACCGAAGCGCCGGTTTTGGCCCAAACCGTTGACCAGCTTCGAGTCCCGGCGGCGCTTCAATTTTTTTTCGCGATTTCAGAGCTGCAACCGCAACTAACATTTCACGGCATATATAAATACCGTGGATATTCTTTTTCAAGAACCTGAAAGGTACCAGAGACCGACAAAAATGCAGGCTTCTGCCGGGATTCGAAGCTGGGCCAGTCGCCGGCCGGACCCACGCCCGCCAGGGCTTGGCTCGGGACCGACTCGGACCGACGTTGGCGAGCACGATCCAACGCGATCCACCCGTTGACGATCTTTGCTAGGGACCGCGGCAGCAGCGACACTGCGAGGCGCGAGCCGCCGCCTGGCGCGATGGCGAAAGTCGAGGCGGAGCGGAAGGGTACCACTAACACCGGTAGGCCGGTAGACCGCGCATTTCACGGCGGTGAGGGACGGAACGCGATGACTCAGCCGGTACCGACTGGCGAGGCGACGCTGGCAGCAGGTGGCGGTGCGTGACTGTGCGTGACGCACCTCCCGGAGTCACGGTGCCTTCCCTACGCGACACGACGCGCCGCGCCGCGCCCGCGGAGTGTTCGCTTCTAGTGTCGGCTCCAGCCGATTCAGCTCGCCGTCCGCCCCCCAGGTCGGTGAGGCGCGCCGGCGCGGCGGCCACCGCCACCAGGCCCGTGGCGCCGCACGCCGCGCTCAGCAACACGACCAGCGCCGACGACGCCGAGGCCGAGGCCAGGCCGGACTTGCTGTCCGCGTCAGAGCTGTCCACGTCGCAAGACTCGGACGCCAAGGGCGGTATCGACGGCTTGCTAGACCTCTGCCCCGGCCGCATCACCGTGCAGGAGATCTACGTGGCGCCCCAGATGCAAGGCCTCATCGGCATCGCCCCGGACGCGCCCGATCCCCACCGCAAGCTGGAGGTGGAGGCCGTGGAGGCCGAGCTGCGGGCCGAGGTGGCGCAGCTCCAGGGCGAGGTGGCGCGCCTGCAGGACTGCCTGCAGGGCTACGTCGAGGCCGACTCGGCGGTGAGGGCGATTGAGTCGGCCGTGCGCGGCGCGCTCAGCGTGTCCGAGGTCGGCCACGACACGGTCTCGATGATCCTGCGACCGCGCCGCCACGCCCCCACGGCCGACTCGGCCACGCAGACCGCCCCCGCGGCCCCCGACACGGCCTCGGCGACGGCCCCGGCGAAGAGCGAGGTGCGCGCGCTGACCGAGCTCGCCGAGAGGCAGCTGCGCGTGTCCGTGGAGCGCCGCGTCAGGTGCGTCTAGGGCCTCAGGCCTTGCGCGGCTTGCCCGGCCACGTCCAGCCTGACGGTGACGGTCGCCTGCCCACCGCTTTGCAGCTGGCTGGAGCAGGAGCTGGCCGGGCGCGCCGACGAGGTGGACGCCCTGGGCATGGAGGTGCTGCGGCTGCGCGGCAGCGAGGCGGAGGCACACCGCCTCGTCCTCAGCGTGCTCTGCGGCTTCGAGCTGGAGGCGCAGCTGCGCGACCTGGACCTGGACCGGCTGCGGCACCGCTACCTGGACGAGCTGCGCCACCTGCGCCGCCTCGGCGAAGGCCTCGCGGCGGCAGGCGCGGATCGGTGGCGTCTGCGCGCGCGCAAGCTGGAGGAGTACTGCGTGCACGTGCTGTGGTCCCCGCAGGTCCGCGCGGCGCGCGCGGCGCCAAGCAGGATGTGTTGGCCCGGTGCCAGCTGCACTGTAAACACAGCCAGCGTGCTGTGCCAACGCCAACGCCCTGCGCCGCCCAGCGTTGCGGGGCCGAGCCGGGCCGAGGGAGTCACTGCCCTCACCACCGTCTCCCTTGTTCGCAGGGCCAACTGCAGGGCGTCTTGGAGGAGAACCAGCAGCTTCGGGACCAGCTGGGGCAGCTGCGGGCGCACAACGCGGCGCTGGCGTCCCAGGTATGCCTTGTCGAGAGCCTGGCCGCCTGGGCCTCGGCCTGGCCATTGGCGTCGGCGGTGGCGCTGTGGTTACTCACGCAGACTAACTTTTGCCTTTTGCACAGTTGCAGGAGCAGTACGTGGAGTCGGCGCGCTGCCTGGCCGGCATTTCGGCGTCCCTGGAAGACGACCCAGACACCGGTGAGCTGTCCTCGCCCTCTGACTCAGTAACCTGTAGCTCCACGTCGGCACCACGTCACCGACTCGCGTTTCGCTCCTTGTTGCTTCAGGCGGTGCGTTGGCTGCAGCGCGGAAGGGGTTGTACGACGTCCGCGATCTCCGAGCTGGCAGCGCCAAGAGGTAAGCACTGTTTGTTTCGGTCTGTAACCGTATTTCTTTTCGAGTCGCCCTCAGAGGCGTGTGCCTCGACGTGTGTGCAGGTCACTGCCGACGCCGCGGCGATCCTGGACGGGGGCTCTCTTGGGGCCGGCGGGGAGCCTCGGGCGCGCGAGCCGCGCCAGCAGCAGCGGCAGCAGCAGCAGTGGCAGGGGCGGTAACCCCCACGCCCGCCACACGGCCAGCCCCGAGGGCCCCGAGGGAGCGTTGGGCCTGGCGCCCTGGGACTACAGCGACCACGCCGACCTGTGCGACTCGGGCTTCTGGGTATGTGTGACCATGCGTTGCGCAACATGGCGGTACACCCGAGGGTACACCGTACCGCCGTTCAGCCTTCGCCCGATTGTGATTGAAATTTCGCACCGTGGAGCACTGCCTCGCGCGTCGCGGCCTCTGTCGCGCAACCCAGCGCAGTCGTCACAGAGCGACTGCGCTGGAAGCGTCGTCATCGCGCTGCAGAGCTGCAAGAGCCCCTGTCAGGTGGCCGGGTAGGCAACGCGCTGGCACTGCTGCGAGGGGGTTGCCTACCCGGCGCATGGCAGGCGCGCTGGCGGGCGGCGTGAAGGCCGGCTGGACGGCCAAGGCTTGAGTGGCGCCCCTCACCGCGGGACGAGACGGACGAGCCGCGGGCCCGACGAGCAGAGGCCGTTGCCCAGGCGGCCCAGCCCGGGCAGGCCCAGCCAGCCCACCCTCGTCGCCCCTCCACTCGTTGACTGGCCGTCGCACCTCGGACGCCCCCGCTGCTGTTTTTCGCGCCTGGGTGATAAGTACGCGTTGGCTTGGCCCTGACCGTGCGTGCTGGTCCGTGCCGTGCCGCCGTGCTGCAAAGGCTCGCTCACCGTGTGCGCAGCGTGCGCATCGTGCGCATTGCATTCTGCATTCATCCAGTCCGATTTACTTTCTCTGGCCGCTTATCACCCCACGGGACAAGCGGCCCGCGGAGGGGCCGTCCATCAATCCGCTGTTCGCGATTCCGGGCCGGCCCCTCCCGCCCCACCGCGCCGCCGCGCACTCCACCACGCCTCCACCGCGACTCCACGCCGCTGCGCGCTGCCGGCTTGCCTGCCGGTGTCGAGTGGCGTCGGTCTCTATCAGCAGCACTGTGCAGGCCGCCCGAAACTGAAACGCCGCCGTCGCCGCCGTGGACGCGCGATTAATCTGTTGCTTATTGCTTACCACGCGTGCGCTAGGCCGGCTAGGCCAGGCCGCCGGGGCGCCGCCAGTTCGTGATGCTGCGGGGCCGCGGGGCAGGATGTCTGTGCGTCGTCTGTCTGCCTGTCTGTCTGTCCGTCCGTCCGTCCGCCTGCCTCTCCTCCTCCTATTCCTCCTCCTCCCCCGCCCGGATCCTGCCTGCCATAAGTGTGTCTGTCGCGGCTGCTCCACTCCGCCCCCGAGTAGTGCCAGATAATGGACGCAGGCCGTGGTTCCTGTCAATGCGCGTTGCGAGTCTGTCTGTCTACCGCGCCGCCCTGCTAGAGACTGATTCCGTTTTCGTTTGGCAGCTCGTCGGCCTCAGTTGAGCTGACTTCCGATTTGTTGCAGAGCCTGCAGGCGTCGCCGCCCCGCTCGTCGTCGGTGCTGACGGGTGGCACGGGGGTCGCCACTGCGTCGTGCAGTCCCGCTCCCCAGGCCCGCCTCTGCTGGCTGGGCCGCTCGGCCACCCCTCCCGCGCCCGCCGCCACGCCCCACACCCCCGTCGGCGTCGTCGGCGTCCCCGGCGTGGTGGCGCCGCACCACCTCTCGCAGCTCACACCGTCCGGGGCGACGGCGTTCATCTTGAACGCTCGCAGGCCGCGTCCGCATGCGGTGCACCGCCACTGACCGACAAACCCAGTCTCTCCGATGGCGTCGTCCACTGTGAAGAGACGTGCATTTTATTCTGTTCATACTGACGTCGTTCTTGTGATATGTGTCACGATCTCTTGAGTTTCTGTTGCAACTTGGTCACTTTTTGCCGTTTTTGTAACTAATTTACTGCCATGGCCCGGACCAGTTGCCCTCTCCCCAGTTTCCTTTGGAACACTTATTTATTAACCTTTTGCATTCCGATTGCCTGTAACTACTGGATAACTATAATTGGGAAGTTCTGACCAATCCTCTCTAATTTTTTGAGGGAAAATAATATCTTATTTTACGATTTTCCCGATAATAATATTGTCTCTATTTAATGGTATTGTTGTTTTTAATGTAGTAAGTCGTCTGTTTGAATTTCATGCGCTGATTTTTGAAGTGCACACTTGACTGAAATCCTTTTTTATTTTTTTTTCATAGTTTAAGATAATATTTTAACTTTTGAATGTTTGAAATTTACCTCTCATTGTAAGGATTACTAATGAGTTCTGGTTGCTTTCAAATTTGTAAGTTTTTGAACTTGAAAAACTCTCAACCTAACAATTTGTAGCACGCTGCTGGATAAAAGAATCAGAAACACAAATAAAATTTATATTTGAAAACATAAAATGAGCTCTGTTGAGTATTATCCCCCCCCCCACACACAATCCCCAACCATGCCACAACCGTCTCTCAATACTGATGGAAAGACAAAAAGAAACAGGACCAAAGCAATCAGCTCGTAAATCATTGGAAGCGTCCGAAATGCCACATTTCGGGTTTTCCCTCTGTCGCTATTTCGATTCGCGTCTCCGATTGAATTTCGCGGTTTCTCGTATGACGTAACGCAAAGGCGAGAACTACCACTCCGCCGGCACCGCGCGATATAGATCCCACTAGTTTGCCCCTAAACTTGGAGACAACTTGTCATTTCCGGCCCGAATTTTAACCCATTAGCTCCGCGTCTCTATCACGATGCCCCTGGGAGCTACTCTATTCGAAGTAAAGAGGACAGGCTAAACGAAAATAAGGTGCCGGCGGAGGAGTACATTATTTTTGTGGTCGTGGACGGGGAGTTTCGCTGCCAGCCGCTCTGCCAGCAGCAGCGCTGTCGCTCGCTGTACTGCTGCGTGCGATCCTTTCCTGTGTGTGCGAAGTCATCAAGGCCTTGTTTAGCCAGTGATTTCAAGTTGTCCACCACCACCACATCTCGGAATTGAGTAAATTTGCTTCAAGGAAACTCCAACTCGACGACTGGAACGCTTAAATTTTGTCGGGTACGTGGCTTCGCGATCAAAGTGACGGAGAAGGGTCGCGTATTAACAATGAGTGACTGTGGCCTAGGTTAGGCCTAAGAGGAGCATATCTCTGTACGACCCTGCCGAAGTCCGAGTGTCAACTTGAGAGCGAATTGCGCTGGTTTGTGGAGCCAAGCACAGTGACCACCGGGGGGCGTTTAGGGGCCGCCGTCCTTGCCGGGTCAGCCCTTTGTCTGAGTTGGCCGAGGAGCGGTTTAGGCTTACGCTATCTGTCAGATTGGCTGGCCCCTGTGTATGTGTACGGTGTATGGAACGACTTCGGTATGGCCGAGTATTGTGCAGTCAGCTGATGCAAAGCGGAACTTGACGAAGGGAAGGGTTGCATTTGAGGCTCGACGGAACGGTGTCTCCGTCCGTGCGGCTCTAGTGGCTAGTGTTTGGTGTCGCGGAGGAGAGAGAGGCACTCGCTGACCCAGAAAGTGTTGACCAGTCGGTGCACTTGTTTACAGGCTAGACCAGCCCCGATTGCACCTGTGCGCGACCCCAGTTCATGCTACTCTGTATCTGTCGTTCAAAAAGTCGTAAATTTGGTCCTTATCAAGTGTACAGAGGCTAGCTTGCTCATGTGCAACTTTTGCTTCATTTTGTCATTTGAAAAAATATTGAGTTAGCTCTGTGACAGTTGACATGTCTTTCTCTGCTGCATCTTGTGTTCATACATTTTCTTCACAATCAGGGATCTATTAAATGTCCTCAATATCTTTGTTCATGGATGCACTCATATGTGCCAAATGAAGCATGGCTGTCACTGGATTATTTTTTAGCCACTAAGTTGTCCTATGTATATTGGCTGAATCAATGTTTTGTATTAAACGTATTGAAAGCTATACAATAGATTTCATTTACTTTTCTTATTCAGCTTCTCTTGACATTAATAGATTTGTTCTACCCTGTTTTCCTTACAGTGTGAATCATGGCTAACCGAGGTGGACCAGCCCAGCGGCCTAACCCGCAGACACAAGGCAAAATATGCCAGTTCAAACTGGTTCTCCTTGGTGAATCAGCTGTGGGGAAATCAAGCTTAGTTTTAAGGTTTGTCAAGGGTCAATTTCACGAATATCAGGAGAGCACAATAGGTGGTGAGTATCAATTTTGAGATTCAACATTGTAAGATGTATCCTGTTTTGAGGATGAAAACTATTCCTTAAATTATCCTTATTTTACAGCTGCTTTCTTAACGCAAACCGTGTGTCTCGAAGATACAACAGTTAAGTTTGAAATTTGGGATACAGCGGGGCAAGAGCGATATCATAGCTTGGCTCCCATGTACTACCGTGGAGCCCAAGCCGCCATTATTGTATATGACATCACTAATATGGTGAGATGTTCTCATATTTTCTGCTGTTTGAAATATCAATTTATCGTGATTATACTAATGATTTGTGTTTATGTGTGGTTCAGGATTCGTTTGGACGTGCCAAGGTCTGGGTAAAAGAACTTCAGAGACAGGCATCTCCCAATATTGTAATCGCTCTAGCAGGCAATAAAGCAGATCTTGCCAACTCAAGGGCAGTTGAGTGTGAGGAGGCCCAAACGTATGCAGATGAAAATGGGCTTTTGTTCATGGAAACATCTGCAAAAACTGCAAAGAATGTGAATGAGATCTTTCTTGCGATTGGTAAGTTAATGGCTTAGTTTCTAAAATACTTGAAATGAAAGCTGTTGGTCTTCTATTGTTCAATGTCGATTAAGCCTTACAATTTTCCATTATGTTTTCTTCTTTCCTATCGTAGCAAAGAAATTGCCTAAAAACGAACAGGCATCTGGAGCTGGCTCCACAAACCAAGGCAGGCGCCTTCAGGAATTGGATGGCTCTCCCAAGGCAGCGGGTAACTGCTGCAAGTGATTCTGGGCTTTTAAGTCACACTTTTTGCCAGTTTTATAAGGTAAATATTCTATTAATTTTCCTGAAAGTGTTAAACATTTGTGTGGTTTAGGGTTCTCATTGTATTTTCGTTCAGGTATGCTCTGTGGAGGCACTAGTGAGGCACTTCAATTGGCCGCTTGCTCAGCTCGGAACAAATTTAAGAATGGAACAATGACTGACAATGAATTCCAATGGATGGCCATGTGAATAAGTGAAGTCCTGATCTGCCGTTGCCCTCAGCTGCTACCTTTCATCAAGCCCCCTGCTCTGGTGGGCTGTCATACAGTTTTTAAAAGAGACTGGCTTAAGTGCCAACAGCAATTTTCTAGTGCATTTTTTTCTGTGTACTGTGTGAATAGTGATGTTGAGGTTAGAATGATTACTAAACTTACCATACTCATTATTGGTTAAATTGTGAAATTTTAAGTGAAGAGGTATGCAGCCACTGAGAACTATGTATTTTTAAAACCGTGTTCAGTAATATTTTGGATTGTTCTCATTTTTGTCCCTGTAAGCCAGAATTTTAGTCACCTGGGATTTTCAGCTGTGAAAGAAAAATAATTAATGTGCACCCAAAAGAACTTGCAATGATGCAGATTTATTGTACTTGGCACTTGCCCTGTCCATTGTATATTACCAATAGATGCAAGGATTCTGCATTTTCTTATGAAGTGATGTTATTTTGATACATGCATCGTAGTGTCCCTTGATGAGTTTTGTGATTCTCTCAAGTGTCACTTTGATGGTACCCTTTTTTCATACTTTATTGGTTTTTAATTTATTGTTAATGGAATAGTGAGATGATTGAGTTGACTATGCTAGCATGGAGCAAGCAGGGGTACTGTTTGGGATTGTTCATCAACTTTGTTCTTCACCGTTATTGTCTGTAAGTTTTATCAGATTTGGTGCAGCTTCTGTTGATAGGAGTAACAAGCTGTAGCACTATTTGTAAGAAATCATTTGCACCAGGCAAAAATAAGGCTGATCAACCTGACTGTTTGCAAAACACTTCACTCAGGTTAATGTTCCGCATCATCAAATTTAGTCCCAAGCATGGCCATGAACCGTACTGAGATTTAGATGCAGTCTGCTTTGGTGGAAAATGAAAGTGGCCTCTGCATCTAAGGCTGGCAAAATAAATTTTTAAAAACCAAGCTTAGTTTTCCACCTAAATTTTGTCATTATGTTGCATTTGGTTAATAATGTTCACCTTCATTTATTCCGCTGGTGTGAATGGATGCGTTCTTGTGAATTTGAGTGTGTGAGATTTTTATATATACATGCATATATATAATATATATATATTATATATATATAAATATTATATATTATACAGAGTAAGGGAAAGTCCTTAACTGATTCCATTCCCCCCATTACTGGTTGCGATATTGTTGTTTTCACCCATTTAGTAGTACATTCTGTATGAAGACCAAACTTTATAATTTGCTTTTGTCTTAAAATCATCTGGATGCACCAGTGAGTCAAGAGCCTCATGTGATGTTTCATAAATCCACTTGTGTAAACATGATGGATTATCTAACCAATTTCTGGCATTTTTCAAATGCTGTGATTCTTCCCACCCAGCTATACAGCACATTGTCTTTTGCAATTGTCTTTTATATTGTCTTTCTTTGGATGTTGAAGGAGAGCAAAGATCTGCAGGACAGACATAAATCTTCTCTTTACAACATGCCATTTTTTTTTAAGAAAAAAAAAAAGAAACTTATGTGCATAGCAGCCTTTTTGGGTAATAGTTTAACTCTGTAATTCCCTTCTTTCTTGTATCATATCAGGCAAGATATAATCCGTACAATCTTCTCTCGGTTTTTTTAAATTATTGTTTTTATGTTCTTTATCTAGGTGTACAAATTAGAGTTTATGGTTGATGTACAGTTTTATGAGTTCTTTACGTTTTCAAAATGTCAAAATAAACTGGTATCCCATGAAGGCTCTGCTACAAGCAATGTATTATAATTATTCAAAAGCTTGCTTATCTTCTGTCTGCACAGAAATTTAGATTGTACAGGTATAAAATAAAGTTATGATGTATGTAAATTGTTCTTGTTTAATGTAAAACAATTAATGGTACCTTCAAAGAATTGGCCTAAACCCAAAGCTTGTCCGTCTGTGGTCCCTGGTTGCTACACTGGTTCAGCCACTTAAGACGGGTGTGGGGAATGCTGGGTGGTATTGAGGTGGTTGATTGGAAGGGAGCACCTAAATCCTGACTTGTTTTCCACACTGTTGACAAAGTACCTATTGATTCTATTGAAATTGGATTTAGAGTCTTTAGCCACTTGGAAAACCACAATATGTATGACAATTTCGATGATTGAACATTGAGTCAAATATGTTAAAGCCTGAGTCGTCTACGCAAGTCTTCTGCTCCATGTAAGTGATCATACAACTCAGCGTTTCGACTGTGCCTCAGCACTCCCAGCACCCGTCTCAACCGGGCAAACCAAACCCTAGGTAATATTGCAATGCAGGAGTGAAAAGAATTATTATCAAATTGGGTAAATGCGGTCACTATGTACCATTCAAAGGAGTAGATGTCACTTTATTTCTTCAGGAAAACCCACACAAAAAAAATAACATCTGTACTCATCACTACAGTGGCCAATCTTTAACAAATCATGAAACAAGGCATTACTTTAAATATATGGTATACACAGTTGTAAATGAAGAAAGAAAAACTTAAAATAACCTGCACTGTTACCTTTAAACATAGGGGAAAAAAAACAGAGTTTTAGGCAACCCCAAACAGACTAAGAAACGACAAATTTGGTACAGACAGGAAGCAGAGGACAAACAGTTTCAATGATTAGTTCAAAGGAAGTAATAAGGAATATGAATATGCAATCTGATCAGTTCAAAATTACACAAATCTACAGCCATATAAAAATAAATTTGCTTTTGCTATACTTTCTAGGAAGCAATGAAAGTTTTAAAATTAAAACAACTATTGAGCTGTGTTGTAGTGTTTCTAGATATCAGAACAAAGTTAAAACAACAAAGTTAATGTCAGACACAAATACAGACTTACAAAGCACTTCTAAGTCAGCTAAAAGACTAAGAATACAACTGATGGGGTTTGGTAAATCAAAATTCATTCACAGGAAAACAATGACCTACAATCTACTGGAACAAACACTTAATAGTAAGAGGTGAAACTAACAATAAACAAATTTAAGAAACAGTACACATACAAATATAATAAGAGTAATAATAATACAGTAAAACTCTGATCATAAGGTGCATCTTTTCATCCATTAAAAGAAGCAGCAGAGAACAATTGTCAATAACTTAAAAAATCTGCATGCATCTTACAATCAGAGGTTTTCAGTACCCACGAATGAGTAAAATTGTTAGTATACCTTTCAGTTCCTTTTTTAAATGGGATTGGAAACATTCCTTTAAATGCATAGCCAAACATAGTCTCAAGGTTATTTGAAATTATTTCATAGTAAGTTTGGCATTATGTATTAATCACATGTGTGTTAGATTACTTGTTACCATGATTGATTGAAAACTCTTCATCTAGGCTGTTCATAAACAATGTTGGTTCAGACATCACTTACAGATATAAAAATTCATAATAAACATGTCTTACAAGGTAATAAATATTTAGGGAGAACACCAGTCAGAATGTAGACATATACCAAAAAAGATGACAGGAAAAAAAAATTCAATATGACACTTTGATCAGTCTAACACAAACCAGTACAAATATTGGGTATGAGTACCCAATACTATACAAGATACACAATTCAGTCCCAGGAAAGATGCGGAAAGGTGAATTTAGTCAGTCAGAAATTAGGAAAACTATGGCCAATTTCTAAAGGAATAGACACAGCATGGTAACAAAGCAAGAACCTATTGCAATGTGCAAAGAAAAGAAACAAGAATTAACCAGTATAATAATTTCGGCACGTCTTGCAAAGTTTATGAAAAGATATTTGATTTGTTTCACCCACATGCTCATCTAACACAGCCACATCCTAGAGATACAAAGTGAGGTGGAAACCATTTAAAATTCTACAGATCATGACCATCTGTATTGAATGATAGCAGTATTAATTTCTTTTGATTTTGTTTATCAAACAAAAAAATAGATTTTCAAACAGTGCAGCTAAATGAAACAATAGCTCCAACAAAGATGGAAGAGATTAAAAATAAAGAAAGGGACAACCTACACAGCACCATCACAAAATCATGACAAAATGGCAACACTGCGCCTGGAAGGCTGACCATTTAATGTCTCAAAGCTTCTCCACTTCTTTAAACCATTGCGCACTGCTTCGGCAGTGATTTTATCTTCACAAACACGAGACATAGCTTCCAATCTTTGGGCTCTATCTCGACTGAGAGGTTCAGTGGGGAATGCAAGATCGTTGTCTTCAGCCAAAGTGCGGAGGTCAAAATAATACTTGGCATACACACTTGACGGCACATTAATATTAAACTGGAGCATTTCTAAAAACTGCCGTTCTAATTCATTCCTGTAAGACAATTACATATTTGTATTCATAAACCAAAAAGACGTAACATGCTATATTGGAAATAATAATTTTTATATCTTACATGTCTTCCACATTAATGTCTCTCAAAATAAGGCAGTAGTCAACATTCCATACTGCTTGGTCATCCCAAACTTTTGACGCCAAAAGAATGGCTCCTAGAACAATCCGTTTCCAATTCGCTGGTGAAATATCAACTTCAGCATAAGTCAGCAGCCTGTGAAGGGTACAAGGATGTAATTATAACAGAAAATGTTACATTAATACAGCAAAGTGCATTATTCATAAACCACAAGACGGATTTTAAGCAACATTTGGACTCCTCCACCTCACCACATGACTTGGATTACCCAACCATCTGATGCACTAGGGATAGGGAAGTGGGCAAGTGTGGAACTCCATTCTCCCCTAAAACAGTAAAAAGGTTCATGAACTAGGTATTTCAAAACTCTCGCTTACCTTTCAAGGTAGACTAATGTGATGATGGCACATTCAGCAGTTAGTTGAGATGCATTAAACAACGTGCGAACAAATTTGTAAATGAGCCTATGTTCAGGATTATGCTGATCATAGTCATCAGGAACAGGTGCTTGCTGCAAGGATATTTTGATGACATAAAAAAATATGACAGTGTAAAAAGAAGTATATTCAGTTAAATAGAAACTTACTGTTAAAGGATGCAACTTCTCATCAAAAATATCAAGTTGTCGATTTGATCCACGATGCTTAATATGGTAATAAATAGCTAGTGACACACATTTAACTGTATTCTTTAAATTAGGCTGAGAAACAGTACTATCATCAAGATAAATGGTTGAACAGGAACTACTCTTTTTCAAACCAGGTTTCCCTGCATCCAAGATCTGAAATATAGACGCCATGAGATCATTGACATCACACTGTTAATAATGAAAGAATTGTAAAGCTAGATGGCACTTACGTGGTTTTGACTCTTCTTCCTTGTAAGACCATCTAACAACAAAAAACAAATGAAGGTGATTACAAACAAATGCATAATAAGTATGACAAGTATATGATTAAACTGATAAAAAGCAAGTTCCATTACTTTCTTGTATTCGAGATCGCTCTAGAAAAATGGTTGAAGCTGTAGGATGCAAAGATGGATCAGCATCCCAATCTTCTGGTTCTCGTTCAGAAATATGTTGAATATTTCCAACACTGCCTTCTCCTTCTCGTGGCATGTGGGGCTCTTCTTGGTAATCATCTTTACGTTTTGGAGCTGGACTTGAATAAGAACAGCAACTGTTTTTGTTACCCATATCTACTTGGAACACAATTTACTGGAATCTGCTATTCATTTCAGAACTTCAAGAGTCAGTTGCATAAAAATGTGGTAGACTGTTCAGCATTCTTTGGAGAGGTACATTGAATGATTTAAGAATACAAAGATTCTTTACACTTCTTTACCGAAGATACCTGGAAGTAATTAAACGAAGGGTATCGTCATGCCTAGCCCCACATAGATCCCTGGAAAACAAGAAAAAACAGAACTTCAGGAAATGCAAAACACAATTTTGAAGACCACAGTTGGTCATGAGTTTTAATGGAGCAATGGGAATAGAGGTGCATTAAATTGTGATGATGGTTTTGCTCCGTTTGTGGAAAAGTTAGGTGTTCTCCTTCAGTAAACTAGATAAAGAAAGTTATTCTAGTAAAATGACATTTGAAGGAGGTTAAGCCCCGTCAAGATTCATAAATCCCTCTGAAATAAGAAACCACCTAAAACAGCAAACAGCCACGAATTCAGTGATACCTATTGATTTGGATTCCATGAGAATGTTTGAACGTACTCGATGACAAGAAGCACTTGGAAATATGTAACTTTCCAGCCGGTAGACGGGACGGCCTAGGCTAGTGACAGCCTTGATCCACCCCGTAACACCGGTGCCGTGTCCTCAACATTCACTTTTTTTATGGGCCTCTGCTAGCTTATTGATCAAAATTACCAGGATCCCGTAGGTCTGTCGTGACTAGCTCCGCGGCATAATTTGTAAAATTATTTAATTAAAAACATTTTGGGTTTCTGCTATCGGGGTTGATCTGCAAGCTGATAGCTGCCATAACCGGAAGTAAATACATTCGTGCACAACTTTGGAAAAGGTAATGTACGTTTCACTAACTTTTTCGTTTTGAAATATGCTCGCGATTCATAAAAATACGATCTCAATATTATACCAGATTGAGATGTCGTCTCGTCACAACATCTCTGCCATAAAATATTTACTAGAGGCTACTGCGTTAGCAACTTTTTCACTTTGGGCGTGTTGCCAGTCTGTTGCGGGGACGTACCAGGCGGGGAACGCCCGCACGCCAGCAACAGAAACAGATTCGGTTTCCCCCACCCTCACAGACGGGGAGGGGAGGGCGGATGCATGATGATGGAAGCATAGTGCGCTTGCTGTGTAGTGGTCTGAGCGGCAGCAGCCCGAAGCCGGCGTCAGCAGACGACAGAGACGAGATTTCTGGCAGACCAGACAAACACAACCCTTCAAGCGTAGCAAAACGAAGAAAACTCGACCAACAGCAGTAAAACTGACCAACTTTGAGGATTTAACAGAATTATATCAAATTCTTTTGCAAGAACAATACTTCAACTAATGTGTAAACCATTAAATGTGAAGTCCGCAAGTCTCACCGAAAAGCCAGTACAGAAGTAGTAAAATAAATTCATGTTAAATATCCAACATAAATGTCTTTTTCAAATGTCTGCATCACATTATTGTGTCTCCCTAAAATATCTGCTTCTAGTTCATCAACTAAGGCAGTCAACTAAATTTTAAGTTGATGTTGTAATAATTAACACATAACCACAGTAAAATGCGACTTATGTGGAATTGGTGCTATAGATTTCAATATCTGAACAGGATAGCAGTCAAGAGCTGGTTACACTGAACAACTGAGATAGGAACGAGAATTGAACGAATGGAAGACGATCCATTCTTTATCTCATAGAGACTTATGACACTAGCCGCATAAATGTATTACTCATCACAAAAAAATTAAATAAAGCAATACATTTTTCCAAACTGGCTGTGCATCATACATCATATACCACCTTCAAAATTGGGTCGATAAATCGGTTAGAATCACCCACAAAGCTAACATACATCGTCCCCATTGGATTTCATGCATCTCAGTTATCTCAGTGTAAGACATTATCCAAATCTGCTTTATTTTTTATGGTGATAATTCACTTGCAAGAAATGGAAAGAGCCTAATGCAGAAAAAAATTGTGCACTATCATCTGCTGCTTGTGAGGAAGCAAAGATACTGGAATACACAACACACAGTAATCAAATCAAAATTTAAAAAAAGAAATCAAACAAACAACAAACAAAAAAAAATGAAGAGAGAGACTATGCTCACCTAATTCAAATTCTGTGTAGAATTTTCAAAATATATTTAATTATTTACATTCGAAAACTGGGCATCCTGGCGCGTCAATACGTCAATACCCCGCGCGAGAGAGACCTCCAAATCATGGGCAAAAGTTTTTCCTTGTGCATCTGAGACAAAAGATTGTGAGAACTTTTCTGCAGAAAAACGGATTTAGAACAAGTTTTATTCTATGGTGTTTTGCTATATCTTGAAAGGTTTCTTAATAAAATAGAAACCGAAGTTGGATGTTGGCATCATTCCCAGCCCCCTGGCTCAAACGCTGTTTGTCAGAGAAAAAATTCTTAAGGAGAAAAGTGTTTCAGTTTTGTGAGAGGAATCGACGCGTGCCATCGCCCAAGTCGTGGTTCGAATCTCCATCGAAATTTTTTTTTTCATGCGTAGGACCATTTTTGTCAGTTCCATTGCAAAGATGGCATTTTTTCAAAGCGACTGCTTTTTTCCGGGTGCTGATAGGATAAAAATTGACCAAGATACGGTCCTTTAACCATCTGAAAAGCCCATATTTTCCGATAGTCTAATATTCGGCTCTATTAAACCTACAGCGATGAATTTGTGCTAGAACTAATTGTTTTGTGGCGATTGACAAAAATGTAAAGTTTCAGGTCGATATCTCCAACCGTTCGTAAATTACGGCCAAAGTGCAACTTTGAGTTTTGCCTTTGAGGGCGTTCCATGCAACAGAGCTCGGCCCTGCAGCCGCGAACAGGGTGATGGTTTCAAGTCGCATTTGTAACATACTAGAAGCCCGTGTAGCATCCGAGTTGGTCTCAAAATGACTGGCGTGCCAAGTAGAAGGCCTAGCATCAGGTTCGCATCGCATTTCAAGCGATTTTAGGAAATAACAACGTTCTAAACGAGTCGCGTCGTCTGCACCCATCCAGGTTCTCCCGCCCTCAGGCACGCGTTCTGATTGGCTACTGCGGTCATGTGACACTTTGGCGTGGGTGGGGGCCAGAAGCAGCCAATCAGAACGCGTGCCTGAAGGCGGGAGAACCTGGATGGGTGCAGACGACGCGACTTGTTTAGAACGTTGTTATTTCCTAAAATCGCTTGAAATACGATGCGAAACTGATGCTAGGCCTTCTACTTGGCGCGCCAGTCATTTTGAGACCAACTCGGATGCTACACGGGCTTCTAGTATGTTCCAAATGCGACTTGAAACCATCACCCTGTTCGCGGCTGCAGGGCCGAGCTCTGTTGCATGGAACGCCCTCAAAGGCAAAACTCAAAGTTGCACTTTGGCCGTAATTTACGAACGGTTGGAGATATCGACCTGAAACTTTACATTTTTGTCAATCGCCACAAAACAATTAGTTCTAGCACAAATTCATCGCTGTAGGTTTAATAGAGCCGAATATTAGACTATCGGAAAATATGGGCTTTTCAGATGGTTAAAGGACCGTATCTTGGTCAATTTTTATCCTATCAGCACCCGGAAAAAAGCAGTCGCTTTGAAAAAATGCCATCTTTGCAATGGAACTGACAAAAATGGTCCTACGCATGAAAAAAAAAATTTTTCGATGGAGATTCGAACCACGACTTGGGCGATGGCACGCGTCGATTCCTCTCACAAAACTTAAACACTTTTCTCCTTAAGAATTTTTTCTCTGACAAACAGCGTTTGAGCCAGGGGGCTGGGAATGATGCCAACATCCAACTTCGGTTTCTATTTTATTAAGAAACCTTTCAAGATATAGCAAAACACCATAGAATAAAACTTGTTCTAAATCCGTTTTTCTGCAGAAAAGTTCTCACAATCTTTTGTCTCAGATGCACAAGGAAAAACTTTTGCCCATGATTTGGAGGTCTCTCTCGCGCGGGGTATTGACGTATTGACGCGCCAGGATGCCCAGTTTTCGAATGTAAATAATTAAATATATTTTGAAAATTCTACACAAAATTTGAATTAGGTGAGCATAGTCTCTCTCATCATTTTGTTTGTTTGTTTGTTGTTTGTTTGATTTCTTTTTTTAAATTTTGATTTGATTACTGTGTGTTGTGTATTCCAGTATCTTTGCTTCCTCACAAGCAGCAGATGATAGTGCACAATTTTTTTCTGCATTAGGCTCTTTCCATTTCTTGCAAGTGAATTATCACCATAAAAAATAAATCAGATTTGGATAATGTCTTACACTGAGATAACTGAGATGCATGAAATCCAATGGGGACGAAAAATACTTGGCTTTTGGGTTAAATTTAAACTGAATTTAAACGCCCAATTTTTGAAGACTTACATTTTTGTATTCATAAACAGCCAGTTTTGGAAAAATAATTTTTATTTAATTTTTTTGTCTAAATGGAGAAAGTACATTCCATGCTGCTAGGTCATAATCTTTGAGAAAAGAATGGCCCCTGCCCCTTCCAAATTCGTTAAAATTCAACTTCCAAAATCAGCAGCCTGTAAAGGGTGAAACCAGGATGATTATAACTGTTACATTAAATTACAGCAAACAATTTCCAAAAATAAGCAACATTTTCCCCCGTCACCACATGAACTTATTCCCCAACCCATCAACTGGGATAAAGTGGGAATTTGGGGAACTCCTTAAAAGGGTTGATGAACTGGGATTTCAGATATTTTACCAGGAGACTAATGTGATGAGGACATTTGAAAAGTTAGTTGGATGTTAAAAAAGGGGAATTTATTTTACCTATTTGGTTTATGTATTAGTCTGGGGGAACAGGGCTTGCTTTTTATGACTTTGGGGGTTTAAAAAAAATTTTTCAGTTAATAAAATTACGAAAGAATTCTCTCTTGGCCCGTTTATCCCCCGCTGCTTAATATGGAAAAAAAGAAAATATTTAATGTATTTTTAAATTTTTAGGTTTTGACCAAACAGTACTTCTCAAAAAACCTGGTTAAATAAATTTTTTAAACCGGTTTTCCCTGCATCAAGGATTAAATTTTATAGCGCCTGGGGAAAATGAATTTAATCCGTAAAAAGAATTTGCAGAGGCATTTGTGGACAATATTCCAAAAAAGAATCCCCAAATGTTCGAACAAATCTAATTAAAAAGATTTTAAACTGGCAAGCCTTGCTTTTTTGTTTGAGATCGGTCTAAAAATGGTGGCGTAGTAAACTATATTCACTTCCCATCCAGCTTCTCGTCAGAAAAATGTTGAAGGATTTCCAACACTGTTCTTCTCCTTCACGTGGCTGACATGTGGGGCCAGTCTTGGAATCTCTTGACAGCGGTCGACAAGCCCCACAACTGTTTTGACCCTTCCGGCAAAATTTCTGGATTGCCTTTCGCTCGCGAGAGCTTGAAAAAAGTGGTATATTTTTTGTTGCCTTCTTTGGAGAGGAATTGAAGTTTGGGAGAATACCAAGTGGTTTAAGTTCTTTCCTGAAGTTTGGAAGTAATTTAAAAAAGGGGTATGTTTATGCTATCCCCCGCCCCGGGGAAAACATCAAAAAAACAGCTTCCGGAAATGAAAAACAATTTGGCCAAGTTGGATGAGTTTTTGGACTAGGAAGTGGGGGTGCACGAAAATTTTATTTTTTCCCCGTTGGGGAAAATTACCGTGTTCTCCTTCGAAACTAGATAGGTTATTTAGTAAAATGAAAAGATTCCCCGAAAAAAAACCCTCTGGCCACCAAAAACCTAACCGCCACGAATTCAGTATCCCTATTGATTTTAAATTCCAAGAATTTTGAACCGACCACATCAAGATTCACTTAAAAAATGTTACTTCCGGGTAGGGGGAGGCCTATGCTGTCAGTTACCCAAAAACCCCTCTTCCCAATAATATTCGATTTTGACGAAATTAGCGGTCCGAGGCGTCCCGATAGCTCCGCCGGCGAAATTTTGTAAAATTATTTAATTAAAAAGGGTTTTACGGGGTGATTGCCACTGATAGCTCCATAACCCGGGAAATGTGACCCGCATTCGTCACAACTTTAAGGAAATTTATTTCACTAATTTTCTTTTAAAAACTGTGCTCCGATCAAAAAAAAAAGACCAAATTAGGCCAGAAAACGCGTCTCGTCACAACATCTCTGCCATTAAAAATTTTTCTGGGCCCCTGGGGTTGCCCCCTTTTTCACTTTGGGCGTGTTGCCAGTCTGTTGCGGGGACGTACCAGGCGGGGAGGGGGAACAGGAGAGAGGGGGAGGGGAGGGGTAGCAGTGGGCAAAGTAGCAGCGGTAGCAGCAGCAGCATCAGAAGTAGCAGCAGGCAGCAGCAGCAGCGACCGTCGTCGACTGCCTGCCCTGCTTCTGTCTGTTGTTCTGATCCTGAATCATTAGGGAAAAACCTTTGAGGCAATCCTTGACAAAACCATGGATGCCCCAGATGATTCTTCAGTCGCAGACCCTGAAGTGACCGTATTAGAGGATATTTCACCCATTGAGTAAGTAGTAATCAATGGAATAATTGAGGGCCTAGTGGCAGTGCATGGTGCCTACCTCCTACTTTTCCAAATTGTTGTCGTCTGTTAATTTTTTAATTGCACGATCTGTTTTAAAGATAGTATTGCATGGGAACGTTTGCCGTGTCCAAGTTTTGGCTTTGCAATGGGACTCGTTTTCTTCGGTTACGACACACCTAACCTAACCTTCGTCTGTAGTAGTTCATTTTCTTTAAAATTAACACTTATGCCTCGTCATCGAGAATTGGTCTTTCAACTCATCCGATTTATTAATTTTATCCTGCTGATCTACTTGCTTGATTTTCTGTCCGTCATATCTGCAACATATTAACAGTTATTTTAATTTTAGATTGAAGTCTGCTTTGTTTATTGCACACCAGAGCACTATGTCATATGTATTCATTTCTTCTAGCTTGGCTGAATCCAGAAAGGAGGCAGGAAATCAATTGTACAAGAAGAAACAGTACAAAAAGGCACTACCTCTGTATACTGAAGCTATCAGTGAGTACAATTGATTTTGTTATATCCCACTGCAATTAGCCTTATTTATTTTGCAATATGTATAACAATTTTCAATTCTTTTTTAGACTTATCCCCAAACAATGCCTCCTATTATGGAAACAGAGCTGCTTGTTATATTATGCTCAATCAATACAAGGATGCTTTGGCAGATGGGAGGAAAGCACTTGAAATCGACCCCAAATTTGTCAAGGTGAGACTAAAAATGCTGAGTCAAAATATATTGTTTAACTTTGAAGACGACTTTCAATGAGTTATTTGTGGTATTCCTAATTTTCAGGGTTATCTCCGCTTGGCAAAATGTTATATGATGTTGGGTGATTTGTCTGCAGCTGACAAAGCATTAACAAAAGTCCTGGAAATAGAGCCATCCAATCCACAGCTACTCCCTGAACGAGCCAATTTGGCTGCTGTTCAGAAATACTCGGATGATGCTGACAAATGCCTGGAAAAACAGGATTTTCGAACAGTTGTCTTTCTCATGGATCGTGTCCTAGAAATTGTTCGAGGCTGTCAACGGTTCACATTGATGAAGGCAGAGTCACTCGCTTTGTTAGGAAGACATGAAGAAGCCCAGGAAATTGCCAAGTGTGTATCTTTTCTTGTTGTTTCATTCAAGTGCTCAAGTGATGAGACCTGGTGGGGAGAGTGCAAATGTAACTGTTGTATGCATTATTATTTACAGTAACATCCTTCAAATGGATACCAAAAATGTTGATGCTATCTATGTCAGAGGCATGAGTTTATACTACCAAGATAATGTCGACAAGGCTTTTACCCACTTCCAACATGTATTAAAATCAGCTCCTGATCATAAGAGAGCCTTAGATATTTACAAGGTACAGTATGTGCGTCTGCCTTGGAACCAGAGAAATTGAAAAATAAACGGTGGGGGCTAAAATCAGTGTTAACCATATTCTGTCTACAAAATCTGGTATTTCTGTAACTCCCTATAGCGCGCCCGAGCTCTTAAGTACACCAAGGAAAAAGGGAATGAAGCTTTTAAGTCGGGAGAACATCAGGAAGCATATGACCTATACTCTCAAGCACTTCTTATTGACCCCCTCAATACTTCTACCAATGCCAAATTACATTTCAACAGAGCTACTGTATCCTCCAAGGTGTGTCCCTATCATCAAAATTGACTCATGAATTTATCTGCATATCATGCTCTAATACCAAGACTTCTCTTTCAAATAGATGAATAAGTTGCAAGAGGCCATTTCAGATTGTACTGCAGCTTTGAAGTTGGATGATAAGTATCTCAAAGCACTGTTGCGAAGGGCCAAGTGCTACTCAGATCTTAACAAGCTAGAGGAGGCTGTAATAGACTATGAGAAAGCATTTCGCATTGAACGAAGTCGAGGTGAGACTGAAGTATAGTTCTGTTTCTCCTGCAATGCGTTTGTTGTACTTTCTGCATCTTTACAGTGTAATTTTTCTTTGACTTGCAGCCCACAGACGGTTACTGCAAGAGGCAAAATTAGCTCTTAAACGCTCGAAACGGAAGGACTACTACAAAGTTTTGGGTATTGACAAAACAGCTAGTGAAGAGGACATAAAGAAGGCTTACAAAAAGAGGGCCTTAGAGCACCACCCAGGTAGGGAGCATAAACTTATATGAACTAGTTAGGAACATAGAAATTTCCATTCACAGAGCAAGTTTATTTATCTAACCTGCCAAATTTCTTTATTACAGACAGGCATTCAAATGCTTCAGACATAGAGAAACAGGAACAAGAGAGAATGTTCAAAGAAGTTGGTGAAGCCTATGCCATTCTTTCAGACCCAAAGGAAAAAGCTAGATATGACAGTAACCAGGACTTTGATGACATTGATGGGATGGATGGGATGGGCAGTGGCTGGGGTAATATTGATTTTCTTCAATTGATTTATTATTACTATTTCAAAAATCAGGCTGTAAATTAATACGAGTTATTTTTATTTTTCAGCTACATGCGGAAGATTTCCTGGTGGTTTCTTTGCAGGTGGAAATCCTGTATTCCAACAGAGTGATTCCGGATTTGGGGGGTACAATTTCCACTTTGGATAATTGTGTTTGGACCATGAAGTCTGCTTTGCTCATTGTTGTCTAAGTCTACATTCCTTTAATGTAATATAAACACCTAAGTTGGCACAGGCATCTGTTGTACCACGGTTTGGATACTGAGTTGCTCCAGTTATTATACCATGTTGTGTGATGCTTATGGTTGTCACTTTGATTTCATTTCATATTGGGTCAACACATCATCAGAATTGTTTATAAACTAGACAGGCCTACTTTGAAAATCAATGACAAAGTCTGAGCAGTTCATCTAAATCTTCAGCTAATGGAAGATAAAGATGGGAAAATATTCTGACTTTAAATGTGCAATTAACTCATGAACATAATATCTTGTGACATGAATTGTTAACTTGTTACTTTTATAATTGACTTTTTATGGTTCAGTATCTGCTTTCTATAGCGCTGGTGATTGTTGAACCCTAAAATCTGCGCCTTTCATTCTAAGGCCTTACTTGGATACACTGCGATACACTTAATGTGGCAATGCCATTTCAGGTGCAGACTGGTTGTATGGTGCACCTCATGAGGGCAAATACAATTTTTATGAGCAGTGGTTCAATTATTGTTTATTTGTTGTGAGGCACTGGTACTTTTCAGCTATAACATGTGGTAGATGTGACATTGAGTAATAACTAAGGTAAAGGAGTGCAGCTTTTTCAACACAATGGCAGGTTTTGAAATAATTACCCTGTGTGTTCTTCCTACCAAGTGATTTCCTCTTCTGCAAACCACTTAATTTTGAATGTGACAGATTTCCCATTTGAAACATTGAGATAGACCTGTGATAGCAATGCAAATTGTCACATTAATCCATTTATCATTGTATGTTTGTAATACATGTTTGATGTGTGGCAGTAAGTTTTTGTACTCCAGAGTCGAGGTTTTGTATTTAGTTTTCTTATTTATTGTTTGAGTATTGTTTTCATTACTGTTGCAATCAGAGGCATCAGTGATTAAGACACTGATCACAACAGATAATAAATTGTTGTAGGTTCCTTTGTCTCCTATTTTAGAGTAAGTTCTGAACTGGGCAAGATTTCTGTCTTTGTGTTACAAATTTTAGAGGAGGGTGGGATGATTTAAGTTGACTTGTTAGATCAGTTTTTGCTGTACTTCTCATGAAGTTTCTATGAAATTTTGAAGGCATTCTAATGTTTGCATTGCTGTTACCACCATTTTCTTGTCAATTATGAATTTGGTTTCATGGTTGATGTATGAACAGACCAGTGTGCTTGTTTGCATACTGAAATTAGACTAAGTAGGTAATATGGGAATAAACTAGATATGTTGAGAAAACTCCTATGCTGTGATTATATATTAGCAAGCTGATAGTATCCAAACTTTTGAGCCAAGGTCTTCACTGCAAAAAGAAATCTTGTGCACTCTTTTGCTTTAATTAAACAGGATAATCAATTGGTTTTATGTTCTTTGATGTTGGTCCTTGGACAATGGACCTGACAAATTACCTTTGTAATCATGGATGTAAATAATGTTTCAAGCTAAGCCACTAACTTTTATAATAAATTACATAGATGCATACTGCACAGCTGGAATCATTTAAACATCAGTAGGAAAAGAAAAGAAAAAAATAATTCCAGAGCTAATTTAACATTTCTTTATTTCAATGTGTATTAAAACATAAAACTAGAAACTTGGATTATGGACTTGTGAAAAGCAACCCACATCCAGTGCAAGTGGAACAATAAAACGAGAAAGCAGCATAAATGGCACTTATGAAATGGAAATTCTTAACATACATTTAGAAAATACAAAAATAAAATAATCTTCCTGTTTGAGTGCTCAAGGTCGAGGATCATTAAGCCTGAAAAGAAAATATCAAAATGTTAATGAAATTATTAGAACAGAATCAAACTTCAGTTGGGATAAAAGAACACTTACTTGAAAATGGACACTTTTGAAGATGATGAAACAGCAGTGGTATCAAGAGGGGTTAAAAACCCGAACTGATAACCGCGTTTCTGCTTAGCAAACCTCAGTAACAGTGTCAGAACCGTTTGCCGGTTCAACATATCCTGATGGGAACATAAAAGATTTTACAGTGAAAGAAGCTCCAACCTTCATGCATTATGCTTCTCATCAGAATTTCAACATAAGCAAGCCTTGGCTTCAAGGACAAAGATATTGTGATGAGTGGATGCAACAATGAGGGAGAACATGTAGCCATCAGTCTCCAAAATAGAAAAAGGCAGCAAAAGAGTGCATCCTGTCAGTCACATACATAGGATGGGACAGAGTAAAGGGGTGCAGGCAGCTGGGCGGACACCGCACGATTCACCACCATGGCCACACAAACGTGACAAACGTCATGATCACCATTATGTGAATCAATCACATTGTTAGTCTTGGTGTTGAAATTCTGACTAATCAACCACAAAGTACACAAAAGACTTACCATAAACACATCGAATTCGTCTAAGTAATAGAAGGGCAGCTCAGTGACGTTCCATAAAGCAATTACAAAAGCCATTGTAGCATATGACCTCTCTCCACCGGAAAGAGATGATGTCCCTAAGCCAGCCCTTTCACCTTCGTCGATAGGACCTACACTAATATCCAAACTTCGTCTTTCAAAGTTCACCTTAACATTTCCCTGAAACAGACACAGAATACAGAAATAACCAGTCTAACACAATGAATTATGATTTAAGGTGATGTTATATTAACAAAATACTTACAGTACAATTTCGATACCTTAATACCCTGGTAAATTGGTGTGATACTACAGCACACATTAGGCTCTTTTGAGTGTGGTAAAGACTCTTTCTTTGATCAAGAGCATGTTTCATAATCTAAAAACAAAAACGGAAATGGAAGTTGAAAACATTTAGGGCAAATCTTTTTAAGAAATGTGACACACTTACTGCAGCATTTGATTTGAGATCAGTGATTCTTTTTTTAGTAGTATTGTATGCTCCTAGCTTCTCATGGTATTCTTTTTCTGTACTTTCGGCATCTTGACCAAGTGTTTTTTCAATGCTTGCAAGTCGTTTAGACAAATTACGGAGCTCTTGATCAATCACCTTAATTTTCCTAGAAAAGAAAAACAAGAAAACCAAAGTTTGAAGTTTTCAAAAAATGGTAAGAGTACAGACAGTTTAGGATAATAATCCAGCAAAGATTGTACCTATCAGTGCCAGATTTGCTTTCTATTTCCAACCCCTTCTCTAAAGCTTCCGACCGTAGATGCTCTTCATATTTTTCAGCAGCCAACTTCTTTTCATTCAGTTTATCTTCAAGCTCTTTGCATTCGGTAGTACATTGCTCCTCTTTTTTCTTGACTTGCTCCAGTTTACGTTTCTTGTTGCTTTGGGCAGATTTAATTTCTTCCAACCTCTCAGTACAAGCTGTTTTCTTTTGAATATGAGCTTCCATTTGCTCTGTGAAATCTTTAAATTTCTGCTTCAACACACTCCCACTTTTCTCAGTTTCTTTTCCTTCCTTCTTCAACGCATCTATTTTGGAGGGGAATTCATTCAGCTTATTAAGCTTTTCTTCTTGCCTCCTTTCTAGCTCAGCAAGTTCTTCTTTGAGCTCAGATATTGAGTGAGTGTCTGGCTGTTCAGCATCCTTCAACTCATCTAGCTTTCTTTTGGTCTCCATGATCACTCTTCCAAGGTTCTGCATAGCAGACCGTTTTTGCATCACTTCTCTGTCAACCGTTTCCAACTCATTTCTCGCACTAGCCATTTTCTGGTTCACCTCTTGCAGCATCCCTTGTGCATCTTGAATTTTTTGCTTTGTTTCCCTAAAAATTAAAAGAAACAGAAAATGTATAGACACAAACAACATATTGACAGAATATTTTGAATTGCAAACTTAATGACTTTTACCTTATTACAGAGTCCCGGGAGGATTGTAAAAATGCCGCAGATCGCTGGTTTGATGAATAGGTTCTGTAGTTGGGTGCAGGAAAGTATGAGTCAGCATTCAATGTATAAGCCCTTCCACAATTCCTTGGCACAGACGTCAAATTAGATAGCAATCGGTAGCACTCATCATCAGTTGGAATGAGCATGGTAGACTCCAAACTGCACAATTCTATGAGTATATTGTGAGCAACTACATTAGAGATCTCAACAACATCCAGAATGTTCCCATACTCGGAAGTGCGAGCAGCCCTTCTCGACGTATCATACACCTGAAACATGGGGATAGAATCAATACACAGGAAGGTAGAATACACTTACTTTGTTGCTGAGAGAAAATTCACCGTAGTGGGAAAGCTGGTTCGAATGATGCCAGGCTGTCTACCCCGAGTACATATTCTCTGAATCAAATTGCGAAGGAGTTTTTCGTCATCTAAATTATCTACAACAAAGGTGTTCATACGTCCCCCAATCACACTCTCTATAGCCAAGGTCCACTTTGAATCCATCACTTTCACATAAGAACCTGCAGAAGAGAGAAAAACAAATCTATGTGACAAACTCTATGAAATAAATTCAGAAATAGAGCAGTTCAGAAGATTAACTTAAAAGCTATGAATATGGGAAAAAGAGGTAAAAACTTACCAAGTGGACCGACAGGCTTCTTTTTAAAGCGATTGTTTAATTCAATTTGCCTTACAAGCTCTGGTATACATGGCCCAAACAAGGACAGGTTGGATTCATTAGACTCAAGGCCCTGAAGATTGGTAGTGAGGCTTCCTGGGTACAAAGAATATCAAAGAAATGAAGAACAAACATTCAATCAACACCCAAATAATTTTATTTCCAATTAAGGAAATTGATTCTTACTCAAATCACTGTCGAGCCTCCTTTGGTTTCTTTTCAGCTGATCAAGAGTATCATTGATGCCCACAGCCTTAGCTTGCAGTGCTTTCACTTCAGCTTGCTTAGCACCCTGATTCTCTTCGAGCTGTTGCATTCGACCCTGCAGCTCATGGATCTCCTCTCTTTGTTTCCGCCTCCTGTCTATATGTTCTGGCAACAGCCTGTAATTGAAAAGAGAGCAGTTAACAATCAATTCTGCAGCCTACAATGAATTATGCCAATTGAGCACAAGGAGGATGATGAAACTTACTTCCTCTCTTGAGATACAATTTCAGCCTTGTACGCATCAAGTGTAGTTTTGTCTGACTTGATTTGATTTTCAATTGCTTGCCGCTCCTGGGCAATCTTCCTCTGCTGCTGATTAATAGTCTGCATTTTTGTCCTAAGTTCCTTTAAATTGTCTTCTACTTCTTTTCGCAGCTCCTTCAGCTTATCAACCTCAGCTTTGGCAGACCTGGTAAAAGAATTAGATGAATTCCTGTGCCAAAGTATCAACAAACCGACGAGTGGGACTTACTCTATTTCTTGCAGTATTGTCTCAGACTGCTCTTCAGAAGATAGTGTATTTGAAAGTTGCTCTTTCTCTCTTACAGCTTTCTGAAGATCTTTTTCAGCGCGCGCCAAGGCACTCCCATAATCTCTTGCCTGAAAGAAACCAATACAGTATAATTGGTAAAAAGTTACACTAAGTTGCCTACTTTTTGTAGTCATTACTTGCCTCTGCCCAGAGCAACTCCATTTTCAAGATATTTTCGTTTGCTCGATCTGCTTCAAGACCTTGAAGCATGTCATATTTTCTTTTGATTTCAATGACTTCAGCATTGTTGTCAACTAATTCCTGTGAACAGAAGGTGGTTGTAAAATAAAGCAACATATACGGTAAATGATCATTCAAAATTAAATAGGAAAACACACTCTTTCTTTTTTCTTGATCTCCTGGTGAGTTCTATCAACAGACAATGCAATATCGATGTATATCTTCTGCAGTGTCTCCAGATTGGTAGCTCTCATAAATAGATCAAATTTGTTAGAAGGCTTACTCATGTTGAGGAAGTGTCTGGCAGTGTTTTGATCAAGAACACTTATTGGATTATCAACCTGAATGCCTAGATGTAATGTCATGGATTTTAAGTCATCCATTTTTGATGAGACAAGTTTCCCTGTAGAAAAATAAGTAATAAAGTTTCAGTTTGGGTTCATCTTTAAATAGCAAGGCTTTTTTCACACACAATAAGCAGAGAAGCCACAAAAAAATCTACCGTTTTCAGAAAGCAGCTTGACGCTTGAACCACCTTGGCTTTGGATAGTTCTTACTACTTGTATCTTGTCTCCATAAAGATCCCTATGATAATTTAAAGCCCCTGCATTACTGATGATACATTTCACTCTGGCAGTAGGACAACCATGCTTGACAAAGTCTGAAAGTCAGAATAAACATAAATCCCTTCATCACAATGCACGGAAACAATCAACTTTGCAGTAAACTTGTGAAGTTTTGACATACCCTTGAGTGCTGCTCCACGTCCTGTGGTGCTGGCACTTCCGCCTAAGGCTACAACAAGGCCCGTGAGAATGGCACTCTTGCCTGAACCATTTCGGCCAACGATAAAGTTTATTTCTTTGTTAAGCACCACTTTGTAGCTATCATGACACAAAAAGTTGTCCAGATGAACCTCAAGCACTACACCACTGATGGCTCTAGACTAGAAAGAAAGTAAGGGGTTTAAACAATGTTAACCTGCTTAAATTTAGGTGGACAAGTATAAGTTAATGCATTTGAGAACTAACAGGGCAATGGTTGCGCCTTTGAGAGCCGTCTTGGCTTTGAGAGAATCTTCCCCGTTTAGCCTGAGAGGGAGCGTTGGTGGATTGAGGAGTCTCCTCATCACTGGATTCAACATGATCAGCTTCTTTGGTAATTCTATCCACCTCTGAAAAAGAAAAACAAAGGAACTGTAATGATAAAAGAACATGCGAAGATTAAATGTTAGGACACAGAAGAGAAGACACTGAATCGAAACATGAAGGCAGTTCATTAAGGTTAAGGGTTTGGACCGATAGTGCACATTTGAGGGTTGTTAAACGGTTCTGATGTTTCCATGCAAACAAGAAGCAACGCAATTTAATTTGTAAGGTTCAGCTGGAAATTTGAAGATCCTACAAGTAGAAATGGTTTAAAAACTGTACTCCTGAAAAGCGGGGGAAACTTACCTTTCCTGAAAGCATTCTGGTTGGCACTTTGAAGAGTGTGAAACGTGTACTGGCTGTTTTCTAAAGACATTTTAGCCTTCAGAAATCGACAAACGCTCTGAAAACAACAAAATGACACAAATGTTTGAGAGGACGGCTCCAGCAAGGCAGCAGGGGCACGCTCACACCGGACAATGATCTCCTACATCTTCTTTCCACGGAAGGTCGTAGAGAATAGAACGACCAACTCACACGAAAACAATTCTTTCTTCGTGTAAGAAAAGCGAAATAATAAAGGTCAACGCGTCATAAAGCTTACAACTAGATACTCACCTAGTCTCAACTCACTCAACGTTCGAACAAGTTCCGACCGGTTTGTTTGTGTGTAAAGGGCAGGGAAGGGGGGGAAGGGGAGGAGCGGAGGGGGACGGCTTCCCGCTAAAAGCAACTGGTGGTTAACTCGAACTCCTTCACGCTGGCATTTTGATTTAAAAACGCGTGGGAGTTTCTTACATGCATCATTCAAATTCACTACTGACTTTGAAGTGAAAAGTTATGAATCCTCCTCCATCTATTTTTTTATGGGAGCGGAGATTGAGGGTGTTTGGAGGTTTACGTTTGGAATGGAGAGGGGGGGGGGAAGCCTCTAGGGGAGGGGGATCAATGGAACGAAGAAGTGCAATTGCTCTTGTTAATGTACTTCATTCAACATAAAAAAATATAAAACATTAAAGAAAAATGTTTAAAGCTCAAGATGACTTTCCAATTTAACACAATTATGTCTCAAATGATGAAAAATTTGCTAAACCAGCAAATTTACAGAGCAGATTGTTAATTAGTCAGAGATAAATACTATCTCCATTTCAGAATAATTAGTAACAGAGTAATTAAAGTCACGAAGGAAATCACACAATGATAAAGCACCATGCGTAGGGCTCTTGAAACAGCTGAAGTCAATAAGACGACGAAAATGTCTCATAAATCAGAACCACCGTTAAAAAGGGCCCTGTACAAAATCCTCTCTGCTTATTAAAACACTTCAGCTCTGCCCGCCCGCCTGTTGTTTGTTACTCACTCGTTATGCGATGTCCAGTGTCTCCGGGTGCGAACTTGCGAGCCTCCTGAAGGCTAGGCAACCCATCGGCCACTAAACTTGATCAGGTCGGAGGAAGGGGGAACTTGGGGGGTTCCCTACCTGCGCGCTGGGCGTTTGGCCCCAACGGATGCGTGTATCGGGGAAGACCGGGAAGACCAAGCTGCCTAAACAAAGCAAGATAAAATATCTTTCTTCGAAATCCTTGCGAACTAATTTCGGTGGATTCAGAAGAGGAGATCATTCTTTATCCGGATTAGCGTAGGCGTTGCGCTCAGTCTGGGCTTATCGAAAATAAACGTAAACACATCTAATAAAAAAGACGACAAAACCAAAAACAATGTCGCTGTGCTACGCTGTGCCCGGGGGCTGGGTGGGGGGTTGGCTTGTTTTCGCATGGGCCTTGCCGTGCCTTGCCATGGCGTGCCTCCGCGTGTCATCAGCATGGCTCAGCACGGCTCCCTTTGAAACGGCGAGGGGCGGGGTTGTACAAGGTGCGTGGCGTGCGTAGCGTTTTTTTTTGTCCTCATTTTTTTCGCTCCTTTGTCTTCTCTAAAAGGACGCCCCGCCTCCACCGCCCCATAGCGTCGGGCAGGGCACGGCAGAGCGCGCCAGGGCACGGCATGGCATGGCGCGGCGCTTCTTTAATTTAAAGTCCCCCTGAATAAGGCGACGTCGTGGCCCTGCCCGCCCTGCCCGCGAGGCTGGCGTAGAGGCCCTGCGACGCTGCGAGCACAAACAGGGAGTACAAGTACGGGGCGAGGGCGGGCCGAGGGCGGGACAGGGCCCTTTGTGAACCAAAGACACCCCTGGTGGCAATCTCACTTCACAAAGCTGCAATGCATATATAAAGTACGCCGGCGCCTTCCTGGCCTTCCAGGTCACAGCGATGCTCCTCCTGGCTCGCCAAGGCTGCCAAGGCTGCAAAGACACGGCCAGGGCGACGCCAAGGAGGCGAGGAGGAACGACACGTCGCGTCTCGGCCGTCTGCAAGCGTCTGCAAGCGTCTGCAAGCGTCTGCAAGCCACCCCCACCTCCTTCCCCTTCCTCATTTTCCCTCCTGTGTTTTCCTTGAAAGGAGGCGCGGGTCCTGTTCCTTTTTCCCGCGTCTCTCTCGCACCTATGGCCGTGCCCCATCGCCGGGCCCCATCGCCACGCAGCACATGCACCGCATGCACGCCAACGCCGTGGCAGCCGTGGCCACGCCCTTCCCTCGCCGCGCTACCCTGCGGCTACCCTGCGGCTACCCTGCGGTAAAGGGCGAGCCCGAGTCTCGAGTGGATTGGAACTCAGGGCGGTGACAAGTAACAGTGCAGTCGACCCTGCCAAAGGTTGCCATTCTTACGACCGCTAAAACTAACCCCGGTCTAGCCTCTCACTCTCAAGTCAAGTCAAGCCGGGGGTGGCGGAGCGGGTTGCCTACGCTCGACTCCGCGGGCGCACTGTGGGGAAGTGGGTTTCAGCGTCTTGCAGCTTTACAAAGCAAATTTACACTGTGGTACGTGTCAGTACAATGTGTATATTTTGACGTTCTCACAAATTTGAAGAAAATAAAAAGTACGTAAACTAAAATGGAAAAATATTTTGTGACCAGTGGACTATTGCCACTGCGCGTGTTGAGTGGCGTGCGCGCGTGCGTTGGGACAATGCGCCAATGCGGCAGTGCGGGCACGCGCACTGCGACAACAAAATATAACAGAACAAGAAACAAGGGCTGCGCCTCGCCTCGCCTCGCCTCGCCCCGATCGGAAACATTGGCTTGGAGTGGAGGGCCCTCCACAGCGCATGTCCTTGATGTTGATGGCGTAGAGTGCTTTCCCGCCGACGTCCCGTCCCGTCCCGCCACTCTACTCCCGAACAACCCTCAGAGCTGGCTTTTCGATTGGCAGCCTTTTGGCCACCACGGCGCAGTGCTGGCGCAGTGCGCGCAGTGCACTGCATGGTGTGCTCCGGAAGGGCCCTGCAAGAGGTCGCGACGTCTTCGGCCTCGGCGGCCTCGGCCGTCTGTGAAGTGGGACCGCCAACTTCCACGGTCGGGGAAGGACCAACGGGAATTCGGGTGTTAATTCGAGGCAATTGTTCGCCTCGGAATGCCAAGACGAGGACGAGCCCCTGGCGGTTTTTGGTGAAGGAAATTCGCGGCGGGCGATTCATTGGAGGATGCTCGATGCGAGGCTGCGAGGGCGGAGGCCGCCAGGCCAGGCGCGGGGGGTGGCGAGAGGGGTGGGCAGCCCGAGGCTCGAGGGTTGCCGAGGGTGGGAAACGTGGTGAGGCCCGCGTCGCCTCGCCGCCATGTTGGTTGGCCGCGGGACGGGGTGCGGAGCAGTGTAGTGGGGGGTCGCGCGGTGTGACAGAGATGGCCGTCGCGCCTCGGCCTGCTTGGCCTGCTCGCAGCGCTAGACGCTAGCGCGCACAGAGCAAGTAACCACTACGCTGGCGCGCAGGCTGGCCCGCAGGGGTGGCAGACCAGGCCATGGTGGGGTGGTTGAAATGGCACTCTGAGGTGGCGGCAGCGCGGAGCGCGGAGGGAGCGGGCGGCAGCGAGGGCGCCGTCGTCATGGCAACAGGGTCCGATACGGCGCCTCCTTCTGCTTCTTCTTCTTCTCCTGCTCCTTATCTTCGTGCATTCTGGCCGAAAAAGTAGTTGTGCCATTCTGTTGGCTAGGCAAACCGCTGTCTCTGGCGTCCCTCCTGACCCAACAATGCTTTTTGGAAGAAGTGCGGCTTGAAAGATGGCTTGCATGATTCCAGCACTGCATGCACGATGCATAGTGACCAGATAAATTAAGGTTCTATATATTTTGTAGTGGTGGACCTGTACAACAAGTCAGAAAATAATTCGTGATTTTGAAACACGTAGGCTGGGATTGCACATTCCGCCCGTCCCCTCTCTGCCCCGAAATACATTGGGCTTGATCGCGGCTGATTGAATTCGGCGTACACGTTTTTTCGCTTGTTTCGAGAAATGCCTCCCCCAGCTCGGCCAGCTCTGCCTCCCCAGCATATCGAGTGCCCCCTCCCCCTTCCCCCATCAGATTGGCACCGACGCCAATCCGCGAGGCGCCTGGTTGACGACCTGGTTGACGGCCTGGTTGACGGCCTGGTTGACGGCCTGCTGGTTGACTGGCTGGTTGACGGCCCCCTTGACGGCGCGGCCCGCGCGGTCGGAGCCAAGCCTGCGAGGTGGGTGAAGTGCCACTGCCGCGCGAGAGAGGGCGGGGTGCGCGGTGCGCGATGCGGGGTGGGCGGTGCACCAGACCAAACCAACGTCGCATGAAGTTGTGTGCACAGACTTTTCATTCACGACGTCCAAGCCAAACTTTTATTAGGTCCCCGGCGCCACTCGGCGGGCTGGGCGGGTGCGCTGGCGCTGTGCTGCGCCCCTGGCGCCCTCTCGTGGCCCCGCCCCGCCCCGCCTCGCTTCGTGGCTCCGTGTCGCGAGATACGCCCCGGGGCGGCTTTCCCCGGCTTCCCGTGCTCACTTGAGTCCCCCACACGTACAGAAAGTCGCTGCCGGTTCCTGGTTCCTGACAACGCCACCGCGGCCCGCCCGGGCCCGCCGCAGCAGCGCTGCCTCACCCACCTCGCAGCGGCGCCCCGCAAACAACAACAAGATTTAAAAAGCGAGCCGAGAGGCAAATTACTGTCTCGCCTTTGGGCGGCGGGAATTTCGGTCGCGCCTCTCTAGCTCGAGGGCGCTTCTTCTATCCAGCTTGGTTCTACCTCATCGTTCCGAAGGACCGCATTTTCGTCGCTCTGTCTCTCTCGCACCCTACGGAAACGCGCCGAGTGCGAGAGAGACAGAGCGACGAAACGATGCTGTCAGAAGGCTCTGCGTGCAGCTCTTGCAGTGGGCCGCACCGCACTCCAGACGATTGCCTCCAGGACATTCATTCTCTGCGGAGCTCTGCGGCTCCGGCTCTGATTTTCGGTGTAAACAAAGGGACAGTATCACTGTGCTTTCTTTCCTTCCATCATCCCGCGAGTCGCGTTTTTGTGTGTCTGTCCCTAGCCTAGTCCCTCGCGCTGCCTGCCAGCCCTGCCAGCCCCGCCTGCCCCGGCAGCCCGCAAAAACGCGATGCGCTTTGCGCTTGCAATTGCAACGGAGTGAACCGAGTGAACAATGGCAGTGTTGGCAGCCCTGCGCTCACCTGCCCTCTTCCCAGCCTTTCAGCGCTTTCGGCCCCGCAGGCTGTCAGCGCTCAGCGCTCGCAGGGCCGCAGGCGAGGGCAGGCCGCGGTGCGGGGCCGTTGCAACCAGGCCGACTCGACGCACAGTGGGCCAGAAGACCGGTGGAGCGGCCAAAATTCTAGGCGCGTTTTGAGCCCCAGAGTCGCTCACCGCGCGCCCGAATACATCCGGGTGTTGGTTGGGTGGGAGTTTTGGATTTGGCGCTGATGAAAGCAAAGCCGAAACGAGGCCACCGCGTCCACCACGTCCACCGCGCAGGGCGCCGGGCCGAAGCACGAGTCGCACAACGCACACGTGGACCTCGTTAGCGCTGGCTGCCCGAGCAAACTTCGGCGGGACACTTCATTTTAAAACACAAGCGGTCCCCAAACATCCCCCAGGGCTTCCCCTCCGGGAGTTTCATCTCTCGCAGTGGAGTTTACGGGGTTTACTCTGCGTCCGTCGTCATCACCAAGCAGTGCGTCAGGCTTACCACCCTCCCCGTACCCTGATAGGGTGTTAAATCCTTGATCCTCTGGAAATGAAAAGAGGAAGGTTGGCAGCAGTGGGGCGGGGTGGGGCGTGATCGCGTGGGGGTTGGCATCATCGCCCGGCCTGCCGCGCCAGCCCGCCGCGCCTGGCCGCGCCCTTCGAGACGCCTCGCCCTCGGACACCCCTTGCTCCCCTTCCCGGCACCCCAGGCAAGGCAGGCAGGCAGGCAGGCAGGCAGGGCAGCCAGGCACCCGCAGGGAATGAAATGAAATCCCTGCCGCAGCGGTCTATTTCACAGACAAAGGCGTTTGATGCTGCCATGCTGCCCACCCTATCTCCACCCAGCTCCCTCGACCCTTCGTCGCGCTTCATCATCAGGCCCTCCCTGCAGGGCCTCCAGGGCCTCCAGGACCACTCCCCTTCGTCGCCACCCTCAGCGCCGGCTCCAGCGCCTCGAGGACTCGCTCGAAAAAGTGTTGCCGTTTGCCGAACCATTTAGAGCCTGATCCCGCGCACGCGCGGCCGGCGCGGCGAGTCATCGCTCTGTCTCTCTCGCACCTATTCAGGACGTCCCATGCGCGGGAGAGAGACAGAGCGCCACCCATCTGCAGCGGACACCAAATTCCGTTCCGACAGCGCCGTGCACGCCTTCCTTGCCACGCGCTGCCCTAGGTGGCCGCGCTCGCTTCCTGCCGAGCGGTTCAGAAGGGTCACTTCGTCGCTCTGCAATGCTCTGTCTCTGTCGGCTCTCTCCATTCAAGTGCGAGAGAGATCGCCCTTCTCAATGCCTCGGTTGGAGTCGCACCGCCGTGGTACCGGACGGGGTGCGGAGTGGACGCCGGGCAGCGGGGCAGTGGAAGTCCAACCCTGGGATGGCCGAGCGAGAGGGGCAGAGAGATGGCAGGTGGAGAGAAGAGCGAGCGAGCGCAAGGGTGAGTGAGAGAGAGAGAGAGAGAGAGAGAGAGAGAGAGAGAGAGAAGAGAGAGAGAGAGAGAGAGAGAGAGAGAGAGAGCGGGCGGAGTGGTGAGACAGCTCGGAGTGAGACAGCAAGGGAGGGAGGAGGCCGCGAGTGGAGCGAGTGGTGGGGTGACAAGGGTCGCCGAGGACTCGACGGTCTCCGCGCTGCTCCGCGCTGCTCGCTCGATAAGGACGGAGGGGCGGAGGCCTTATCTGTGATTGGCCGGCCCGGAAAACTGTCAACCCAACCTAGCGCGTCTTCCCTGCAGCCAGCCGCCCTCCCCTCGCCCTCCGGGTCCCCCTCCGCTCCCCTCCACCCCTCGGCTCCAACCCCCGGCCCGGCCCGGCCCTGGCCTGGCCCGGGGGAGGTCTGCGATGTACCGCTCCACGCCGCAAAAAAAAAAGAAAGAAGCACCACTCCGACCCACCACGTGTAACTTCATTCAAAAACTGGAAAGTTGAACGAAAAGCTCAAATTTGAAACGCAAACCAACAGCAGTGTGATTGTGATATCACGAACCCCGTCCATCACGTAGCGACGAGGAAAGACGCCGATTTTGAGTGAAACTCTAAACCTGACGTAAAGTAGGTACTGACACTCGCCCAAAAGGGGAAACAGTTTTATTTGTTTTCTTTTGTTGTTTTTTTGTTCTTGTTGTCCTGCCGTCCTCTTCGGGTCCAGGTCGGTGCTACGGGGCGCTGCGTTGCGGCGGCGCCACTGCGGAGAAGATCCACCCCCAGTCGCTGGTGCCCTCTGGCGGCCGGGACGCGAAACAGACTCGCAGTGCACACGCAAACGGTTCATGAAGGTTCTGTTTGGGCCAACGTGACATGGAGGATTTCCTCCTTCGTTTTGCAACCACGTTTTGTTTATTTGAAGCAAAGCAGGCGGCGTCGCCGTGTGTGTCGGGACTGTCTGGGGAGTGGAAACCGCTGCGCCGATCCACCTGCAACAGAAAGATGAAACAAAATAATTTGCCCCTTCATTTTGATGTTGCAGAGGTTTTTATTTCCCTGTTCCACTTCACGTGTCCGGCCCCATCCGAGTTCGAGAGTGGCACTCGGGGAAGCCCCGTGCATCCGCCCCGTGCATATCCGCCCGCAAGGCCGCAACATGTGTGCTGCATTGTTGTCTCGTTGTCTTGTCATGCGTATACATATGCGTGTGTGTGTGTGTGAGTGCATGGCGTCTGTATGTCTAGTGTACAGTTAAACCATCACTGCGTCGGTGGATGGAGACGGCCAAGTCGAATTGATTGCGTCCAATTCATCCCTGCTCGTGCAAGAGCACCCTCCCGGCCGCGCGCACACACACCCACACACACACCCACACTCGCTCAGGCTCTCACACAGACACGCGCGGGGACACATCTAAAAGCACCTCCTCTGCGCCATCACTCTGGCCTCCCCACACCACTCGTGGAGCCGAGCTTCGCCATGAGGCTTCACCATGAAGCTTCGTCATGAGGCTTCGTCATGGGATTGGCCCCGCCTTCGCCATAGGCTCCGCGTACCCGACAGCTTCCGCGCGGCGGCCCCAACTCAGCACCCCGCAATTATTTTGCTCTCCTTTTCAAAAGAGGTTGTCGCTGCAGCGGGGACCTATTTAAATTTGTTTTCGTGGCAGCCGCGGAGCGTGGGAGAGGGAGAGTGTCACCCAACGTATGTGTCCAGGCGAAAAACTTGAACTGGCAGTGGTGCGAAACGTGCATTTCTCTCAGAACTGGTGAGAGGAAATTGATGCGCGAACCGCTGGAAAACACAAGAAAACAACTTGAGGCTCGCTACTCCTCGCGCGAGAAGACTCATTAATTTTTAATTTTGCGAAGGAATCCGCTTCGCGCGGAGTTGGCGGAGCCATTTCTGTGGCTTGGCTTCACGCGTCGCGTCGCTCGGCGTCCTCTCCACCACGCCGTCGTCGGCGTCCTCGCCACGCCGTCGTCGGCGTCCTCCCCGCCACCCCGTTGTCGGCGTCCTCCCTGTCACCCCGTCGTCCTCTCCACCACCCCGTGTCGTGGGCGTCCTCTTTGCCCGAGAGCCGTGCGGAAAACAACTTTATGTGTTCAAAGAGCGCGGCGGAAAATGCCAAAAAACGGCCAGTGTCTCTGAGTGCGAGCCGCGGGGCGCGGGGCGCGCGGGGAGGGCGAAGGCGGGGAGGGCGAAGGCGGGGCGTGCGTATGAGCCGTGCGGACCGCTGCAGACAAATGGGCAACGCTTTCATGGCATGACATTTCAGCATTTGAGCCCAACGAGGCCAACGAGACCAAATGCTAAATGAGTCGGAATGGAACGGGGAAGGCCCTGCCGGCCCTGCCCGGCCGAATCGCCGCAACGCGCGCCGGGCCCCGCGGCAGTTACCGGACTCAGTGTGCCTCGCTTGCACTCGCTAGGCGTCCCGTCCCAGCCCCGTAGGCCCGTAGGGGTGCGAGAGAGACGGAAGTGGCTCGGAATGAGCCTGCTGATGGCGTCGGAGTGCCCCGCGCCGGCCGTGCCAGGGCCGTGCCCTACGAGGCCACGCGTGGCGCGGCCGGCATTCGCCTGCCCGCCGTGACAGCCTCGCGAATCTCTCGCATTTCGTCCCCTTTTCCCCTTTTGTGGAAGAAAAACAGAGTTGAAACAGGGGACGCCGGCCACCTTTTGAAATGAAAAACGCGAAACATTTTGGCAGCGCGCGCGACGGCGGCGTGGCGGGGCGGTGACCTGAACGCGCGGGGTGAGGCCGCCGGGCCGCCAAGGAAAAATAAGAATAAGAAGTGAGCCGGTCCGGACGAATGCCGCCATGCCGCGCATCGCGCATGCTGTGAATAGAGTTGTGCGGGTAAAAACACATCCAGAGAAATTAAAAGACCCGCCGCACCGCGCCGCGTCTCCCTGCTTTCAAAGCGGCGGCCGATCCGTATCACAGGTTGGGGCGGCTGGCGGCTGGCGCGAGGCAGAGGGCGCGGTGGCGCGGAATTTATTTCACTCCAGATTCTTTTTTGGTAGTACTCCTTTCTTGTCCTTTTTGTATGAAACAAAAATAAAAACAACAAAAACTGCACCCAAACAGACGTTGAAGAAGAAGAAAGGGGGCAGAAGCGGCGCGCGCGCATGTGTGTGTGTGTGTGTGTGTGTGTGTGTGTGTGTGTGTGTGTGTGTGTGTGTGTGTGTGTGTGCATTATTGCGCCTTTACCGACAGACGAACGTAAAGAGAGGGCCGCTTCGCCTCGGCCTCGCTTCGCGCTGCTTCGCGCTGCTTCGCGCTGCTTCGCGCTGCTTCGCGCTGCTTCGCGCTGCTTCGCGCTGCTTCGCGCTGCTTCGCGCTGCTTCGCGCTGCTCGCGCTGCTTCGCGCTGCTTCGCGCTGCTTCGCGTTGCTCCGCTTTGTCGGGGGAGGTCGAAGCTCCGCTTGTCGTCAAACGGTTCGCGCCACGGCCCGCCACGGCCCGCCACGGCCCGGCGCGCCATTTCCAGGGGATATTGAATTCGGGCCCTTTCCCTTGAAGGCGTGCCGACCTGGCCGACCAGACCAAGGCCCTGCGGCCCTGCGGCCCCGCGGCCCTGCAGGGGGCAGAGACTCGACGCCTGCGCGGATAACCCTTCCCTTTGAATCTGCCGCCTTTGACCGTCTGCAGGAAAAGAGGAAGGCTCGCCGTCCGCGTGAGGCTGTGTGTGTGTGTGTGTGCGCGTGTGCGTGGTGTCTGTGTCTGTGTGCGTGGGCGTGTGAGGAAGTCGGAGGGTCGGCCTTAGGGTCGCGCTAGCGTGAGCCTTACCTCGGACACGGTCCGAAAGGGTGGCGCGTGGGTCGTTGCATGACAGGTCGGCAGCGGCCTAGCCTAGTCCATTGAGGCCAGAAAAAGGACGCATCCATATTAAAGCGACCCCTCGCCGGGCCCAGCATGACTCGGTGATGCAGGCAACACACAGGGCAAGGCAAGGCGGGCAAGGCAAGGCGGGCAAGGCAAGGCGGGCAAGGCAAGGCGGCGCAAGGTGAAGCTTGCCGGGGCTTACAGCGCGCAGCCATGGCGCAGGGCGCCTCGCTGGAGCACCTCGTCTCCGGGCGCCACCCTCGCCGCCATCATCCACCGTAAAAAAAGAGTTTTGGTCGATTTTACTTTCCGCAGTGTGTGATGTTGTCCCGGCGCGCAGCGCTGTCAGAGCGTAGAGCGGCGCAGAGCGCACCGCGACTAGAAAGCGGTGCGGCGTCGCGGGCCCCGCAAATTGAGAATTTGCAACCACCGACATGGACCGCCACCGCCACCGCCGTCGAGGCCCACGCCCTCGCCCTCACCGCGAGTGCGATCCGATTTCCAATTTGGCTGGCTCCACCACACCACCGTCCGTCCTCGCATGCCATCTCCCTCCCTCCTTTATAATCCCTTGTCTTTTTGTTTTCATGATTATTATTATTATTTTCTCTCTCCCTCCTCATTCTATCTCTCCCTCTCTCTCCGGCCGCTTTATTTACCCAGGAGCACGAATGGCGACCCGCTCCCCGCGGGGCGTGTGCGGCAGTGGACCACGGCACTGCCAAGTGGATCAAAAAGGAGAAGAGAAAGAGAGAAAGGAAAAAGAGACTGAGAGAAAACCGGGAAGGGAAAATGATAACAACTCCGGCAGATCCCATGCGCGCCACACGTATTTTAGGGCCGCGGAAAATTGAACCCTCTTCGCGGAAAAGCGAGCGGCCCCTCTGGTGTGGAGCGCGGGCGAGAGCGCGGGCGAGTGTGACTGTGAAATTTCAAACCGCCGTTCGGTTTCATCCGCCGAGTCAAACGCAAACAGTGAAAAACAAAGCGCGGAAAAACGAAAAGGTATCGAAACAGAAACAAGCAGTAAATTTGCAGTGAGAGAAGTATAAAATAGTTCTCCGCGCGGTGACGGGCCCTGAGGAGGAGGGAGAATAAAGATGGAGGGAGAGGGAGGGAAGGAGGGAAGGAGGGAGGCTGGGTGTTGCGCGGAGAAACAGCTCCGAGCGGGGCACCTATCTCCCTCGCGGATTTACCCCATCATTAAAATCCATGAAAGGCGTGAGCAAGAGCGCGGCCTGAAAGGGGGGGGGGATAGTTGCGTCGCGCTGCGCGGGCTGCGGCGCAACACGGCGCAGGGTGGGCGGTGGGCTCGGCTTACAACCTGGCGCCGCCTGCAAACTTACCGCCAGAGTCAAGCCATGCCGCAGTACTCGATTTCAGAGCACGCCCGCCTCCCCACGGCCCGGGGGCAGGCTCAGGGGCAGGCCCGGAGCAGCGGCGAGGTGCCGGAGTGCTGGGCGGCTCCACTCCACTGTGGGCTGTCCGAACAGGGCGTCGTCGCTCTGTCTCGCTCGCACCGCGTGTGGAGCGCCCCGTGAGTGCGAGGGAAACGGAGTCACGAGGGCTCTGTTCGGAGTGGGCCTGCAGGCTGATTCCGAGAGCGCTTTGTCTCTCTCGCACTCATGGGGCGTCCCGCAAGAGTGCGAGAGAGACAGAGCGACAAGCAGTGCTGGCGGCCGCCATCCCCGCAAAGGCCCCCTGGGCCTCGCCCTGGGCCTCGCCCTGGGCCGACATGGCCACCGCCAGCAGCAGCAGCATCAGGCTCATGGCGCTCATGGCCTAATGGGAGGATCATGCCCTGGATCGCGGCGACCGCGCCGGGATTGCGCGGCATTAGCTGCCCAAGCCTCACTCACTCTCCCCCTCTCTCACGCTCGCCAACACACCGGCCACCGTCTCTCTCGCACACGCAGAGGCAAAACAAATGTATTCCTCGCCTCCCCCTCCGCGTCCGCCGCGTCCGCTCTCCCCCGGCGTCAATTAATAAACGAGCGACTCCCGTAAGCCGCGTTAAACGACACTCATGTCCGAAAGCGAGAGCGCTCGCTAGCGAGGCGGCTGGACCGCTGGCGAGGCCGCGTGGCCGCGCCGGCCCGGGGGAGGGGGATGGCTGGGGCTGCGTGGACTGCCTGGCTGGCCACGGCCACTTTTGCAGCGCGGAAGTCAAGCCCCTCTACTCGCCTGCACACCGAGCGGCAGTGCCAAGGCAGAGCCAAGGCAGAGCTACCCGTCCCGTCCGCCCGGCGGCTAGGCAGCGTTCGCCCCGCCGCGCACGGCAGCCTTCGCGTTGCCTAGCCTCCGGGCGCCCGGCCCGGCCCGGCCTGCCCGAAGAAGACGAACAAGAGGGAAAGCCAAGACGAACTGCCGGATGGCGGAGCACGGCGGAGCACGGCGAAGCAGGTTTCGGGATTTGCCAAAGTTGGCGGGGTGTGGGGTGGGTTTACCTTGCCGCGCCCAGGGTGTCTCCCCCCCCCCTCCTCCCCCCGAAGCAAACAGAGCGAGGGCACGGCGTACAGCGTCGGCCAGCTCGGCGCCGCTCCCCGCCCCGCCTCGCCTCGCCTCGCCGACACGGCGCTCTTGGCGTGAGCAGCAACGCCTGCGGTGAGCCCCCCACCCTCGGCAGCCCCACGCGCCCAGCGCGAGCTAGCGCGAGCGCGCTGTGTGGTGTAGTTGCTCGCGGCCCTCGCGCGCCAATTAGCCCGGGACATGCAGCATTTGCCAAATTTGGCGCCAAAGTCTCTGCGTGTGTGTGTGAGTGTGTGTTAGTGTGTGACAGCCAGGGAGGGTGTAGGCGTGTTTGAGCGTGGGTGGGTCCCGGTGGGTGTACGGGGTGGACATGCTGCCCGTGTAGTGGGCGGCCTGCCGGGCTTGCCGGGCTGCTAGGGGACGGCCAGGCGGCCACCGCCGCAGGCAGCAGCAGCGGACGCGGGACGCGCCGCGGAGTGGTTCACCTTTTTGTTGGCACTTGGCTGTGCGGGCCACACGCTCCTCTCCCTTGCTGTGTATTGATCTACACACCGAGAGGTGGAGCTGGGCGGGGCGGGGCGGGGCGGGGCGGGTCCGCGAGGTGCGACCACCACCCCCCGCGCGCCCGCCACCCCCACGCGAGAGCTCTAACGCCCCTCGTGGCCCGCCAGGCCCGCCCCGGCCGTCTCGCTAGTCTCGCGCGCTGCGAGTCACTCTCTCTCCCTTTCTCTCTCTTTCTCGCACTCTGGAAGTCACCCTGCCACTCGGCGGTGGGGTGGCCGTTTCGAGAAACACTCCTAAATCCGAGTGCCGTTGCTGGTGAACTGCAGTGCGTTCGATCTTGTCCATGGCTGCCTCGCTCGCCGCTCACTTCAAATTAGGAGACTGACTCTGTCCGTGGTCGACGAAGCGTCGGTTTTGAAACCGGAGACCGGTGATCAAATCCTACCGCTTCTCCCTTTTTTCACTGCGACAATTTTTGCAAAATCGAGATCCTTCTCTTTCCCCCGGTTCCCCCTTTTTTTTCTCTTTCAACTCTTGCGGCTGCTATGAGAGTGATCATTAAATGACTTGGACGCCGTTGAATGCCCCGCCCCCTCCTCCACCCCGCCTCGCGAAGGGTGCGGAAGGCGCGCGCAATTTAAACCCGGCGCCGCTAATTAGAGACTTCCTTCTCTCTCTCTCTCTCTCTCTCTCTCTCTCTCTCTCTCTCTCTCTCTCTCTCTCTCTCTCTCTCTTCTATCTCTCCCTCTCTTTCCCGGCGACACTGGAGAACTGGAGGGCCGCTGGAGGGGGGCGTGATTCGGCAAGGGGCGATATTGCGCCCATTTCCCGATGCGCGGCCGCGCCGCTTTTGGAAGGAGTTTGTTGCGACTAATTCACGCCGTGCGTGCGAACGTCGCTCGCCCGTTCGCCCTCCTTTATTCTTCAATTTCGTTGATTTTTGTTGTAATTCACTGCCAGGGCCTTACTAACTATTTTATGCCATACAAAGGAAAGTAACCGGGCAGCAAAAGCAATTTGAACATACTTAAGCTGACAACGAAATTACTTCGTAATTTACGAACTATTGAAGTATATCAAACTGAACTTCGTACCTTACAGAAGCTCAAAATAACCCGTAAGATTTTAAGTGTGATCAGTGCCACAAAAAAAGACACAAAACAACAGAAACAGAAACGTAATGTGAACATAAACATTGTTACGCCTCAACACAATGAAAACTGTGTCAAAGAGATGTAAACCTAGGAAACGGCCTTCGGGCGTTTTGCAACCCAACAAATTATTTTTCATTTCGCCTGGAAAGTCATACAACAGAATTCTGGTGACATTTCCTGCTGGCAGTGTACTACTTGTAATCCACGCTGCCTCGGCCGCCCACGGCCCCACGCTGGGCGCCAAAGGGACCGTGCGAGAGAGACAGAGTGAGCGTGGGTGAGAGTGAGAGCGAGAGAGAGCATGGCGCGTGGGGTGGTGAGCCCGCTCTTCAAAATGGCGGCGGAGGGTGACGCGCGAAGGGGAGCCGGCCGAATCGAAGCAGCGCGAAGCAGCAGGGACGACAGGGGTTGGAAAGTGGGCGGGGAGGGGAGCGGAGGGGAGCGGAGCGGAGGGAGGAGGACGAATTGAACACTCGGCGGGGTGAAATTTCGCCCCAAGCGGCGGCAGCGCTCTGCTCGCTCCGCTGGTGAGACTCCCAGGGCGTGGCGGGGCGTGGCGGGGCGAGGCGGGCCGCATCCGAGAGTACCGCCCGTTGGGGTGGCGGGGCGTTCGGAACGCGTTCGCAAATAGTGCGGGCTTTGAACTTGAACTTGCCTCGCGGGGCCCGGCCGCCGGGGGGCTGGCTGGCCGGGGGCCTCCGAGTGTGAATAGTGCATGAACGCGTCCACTGTGAGTGTGCCTCGCCTCCACGCCCGCGGTGCCGTACCGCCGGGCTGCCCTTAATCTGGACTTAAGGACGGAAGCGGCCCTTACGTGGCGGCCTGCCTGCTTTGCCTGCTTTGGCTGCTTTGGCGGCCTTACCGGGTTATGACATTAATAAGCCGAACAATGAGCCGCTGTCGGCACTCTATGATCTGGTTATGCCGCTCAAGGGTCCCTTTATCGCTCTGTCTCTCTCGCACCGGTCCGAGACGCCCTATGAGTGCGAGAGAGACGGAGCGACGAAACGATCCTTCGAAATCGGGCGGCGGGGCGAGGCAGGGCAAGCTCCCCAGCGCCGAAAATTCCCCATTATTCACGTTTCCTCCGATTATCTAACGGCTGTTCACCCTGTGTGTGTGAGTGTGTGTGTTTGTGAGTGTGTGCGCGCGTGTGTGTGAGTGAATTATTAGTCCCAGGTGCGAGGGGCGAAGGCGGCAAAATTAGCCGAGTTTTGTATTTGGCGCGCGATTGGCTGTATCGATGACCGCGCCGCGTTTTCGCTGCCGCCCTCCGATTCCGTTTTCGACGCGTGTTCACACACTGTTCACACCCGCCTCGGTCCCTCGCTTCGCCGCGCTCCGCCGAGAACGATGCTAGCTGTCTCAACGTCGTTCGCTTGTTCTTGGCAGTGTGGGTCGCGGGCAGGCCGCCAATCTGGTGCCGGCATTGTGATGATCTCCAGACAACTCTGCGGCTAGCCGAGAGAAAGAGAGGAGGATTTGGGATCCGGCAACGCCGGCAACTGCGCTGTGAGTCTAGTCCCTCTCAATGAGCTAACCGACGGCCTGCCTGCCACCCATCGTACACTGTGAAGCGAGCCTGCAATTAAACCCCAACCCGGTCCATTGAACCTTTCACCCGTCTGCGAGTCTGCGAGGCGGGCGTGACTATTTTTCCGTTTCACCTTTCTGTTCACCGCGGCTACCCAAAGCAAGCCTAAATTATAGACTGCTTTGATCGCCTCCTGCAAGCTGCTGCTGCCAGCCAGCCAGCCAGCCAGCCAGCCAGCCAGCCAGCCCGGCGGTGAGGTGTGGAGTTACCTCCGATGACGTAGCACGTCCTTTGTGGAATGAATCCGCCGCGATCTACGACGGCACATACAAATGCGCACACTGTGGAAAATTTTTGGCGCGAAAGGGGAACTTGCTTGGCGTTGCTGCACAGTTCCGCCCAAAGCCCGCTCGGGAAAGCCTCTTCGCGGAGCGGCGACGCGATCAAGGCGAAACGTCTGTGTTGCACTTGCTCTCGATGCTAGCTCTCATCCCGTCGCAAAAAAAGGAGCCCGAAAAAAAGTGAAAAGGGAAGCCAGCAGAAGGATGTCTTCCTGTTTGTGTCATCCAAGTGTCGCAACTCCGAGGGGTCTGATCACGGATTACAAGACGCTGAGCCCCCGGCGGCCCCCGGCAGCCCCCCGGCCTCAGTCGCATTGCCAAACAAAAGGGACACAATGCAAAACTTAAGCTGTTTTGTGCAGGATTGGCGCGGCCAGTCCGTGGCTGCAGAGGAAGACGCGGCGGCAGGAGAGGAGGAAAAGGGTTTTTTTGGAGTGCCCGCACAAAGAGCGGTGTTTGACAACAAAGACGATTGTCATTCAGGCCGATGCCTTGCAGCCCTGCATGCGACCCTCGAGCGACGTGTGTGAGCTCGCCGCCAGCACCGCCGTATCTCGCGGCTCCGGGTGCGGCAGTTACGGGCCTGGCTCGGCGAAGCAGGCGAAGTCACCCCCAGTAATACAACTACTTAGAACGCTCAGCGGCCCGATTCCGAACCGTCTTTTGTCTCTCTCGCTCACTTGGGGGGTCGCGTGAGGGTGCGAGAGAGACGCGGTGGCCAAGCCACTCTTCGGAGTCGCTCGGTAGGAGTCGACAGATCAGCCCTCAGTCGGTAAAAAGACTCGGCCGGGGAGCTGGTGACCGTGCCAGCACACCGTGCCACCAGCGGAGCGCGGAGCACCACCACCCCAACGGTTTGCTCGTTGCACTGTTGGAAAAATGAGCGGCCAAAGTCCCCGTTTGCTTTTGCATGACAGTTGACATTTCTCACTCCTGCCCTCTCGGTAAGAAATTTCCTCCGCCGCGCACGTTGTTGATTACGGACCCTCTCTCTCTTCCTCCTCCTCTTTCTCTCTCTTCCTCTTTCTCTCTCTCGCTCTCTTCTCGAGGAAGTGGAATCGAATCCCAACTCGCGCGACGGCTGACTTCCCGAAAGTGGCAACCGCCCTACGCCCTGCCAAGGCCTTGCCTCTCCTTTTCAAACTCGGCAATTCCCGCAAGTCCGCTGGGTTGGCAGCATTGGGCGAGGCATTGGCAGCGCTAGCTGGGCGCGCTCGGCTTTATCACGTGCGATTGAGCCGCGCCCCATTCACTGTGGGTCTTTCAGTGACGCCACCCCTGCGGATTAAAAGATAATCGTGTCTGGAAGTCGCGCCCAAAAGGGGGGGACTTTAAGAGGAGGAGGTTCAGGTCTCATTTGCCGGAGCAATGACGGATTAACAAAATTGGGCGCGGGAATGCGATTTGCTGGCGGAGGCCGAGCGGCGCAAGGAGCGACATCAAAGCTGTGTGTGTGTGTGAGTGTGTGTGTGTGTGTGTGTGTGTGTGGCGGCGTCCTCGCAGTCCCAACGCACCCTCTTGCGACGCAGTGCGAGCGGGCCCAGCGCAAAGTGCATCGGCCTCAGGTAGTGCGCACACAGTGCACCCACTACGCCGAGCCTTTTGTTTACGTTTACGTTTTCCCGTGTAGTAGCCACGGCCGCAAAGCAGCGCTCGATGCTCGTCGCGAAGCGCTTCGCCTGGCGTCGCCGCAGTTTTCGAGGTGTCGTGCTCCATATTCGAGGGCCAGCAGGGCCAGCAGGGCCAGCAGCGCTGGGGCAGCGTCGCGTCGCGTACGTCGCGCGGCGTGTAGCGTCGGTCACGTCGGCCGACGGCCACCTCGGCCAGCAGCACGCCCCCTCCCTGGCCGTGCCGTGCCGTGCCGCCGCCGCCATTGGTCGGGAGGGTGACACCGCCGCCGCCGCCGCCACGAAGCCCTCCCCCTTCCTTCCGAGCGCGACTCAGCGAGCTCAGCGAGGAGAGAGAGACACGCACAGAGAGAGGGAGAGAGAGAGAGAGAGAGAGAGAGAGAGCGCGACGGGGCGCGGTGCGTCGCGGCGGCGGCCGAGTCCGGCAGCCATGCGGGTCGCCGTGCCGTGGCCGTGCATGCCGTGGCCGTGCATGCCGCCCCGCGCCGCCCCGCAGCGCGTCAGGATGGCCGGGATGGGGTCCACTGCCCCGCGGCTGTGGGGGAGGGTTGTAAGTATGTGCCGGGCGGCCGGGCGCGGGGGAGGCTTCGGGGAGGCCGCGGGGAGGCCGTGTCCGCAGGGAGCGTGGCCGTGAGCCCTCTATATATCAGCCCGACCGTGATTAAAAGGTCCGCTGATGACACTGCAGGGCGCTGGCTGGCTGGCTGGCTGGCTGGCTGGCTGGCTGGCGGGGAGGGCTGCGGGGCGAGGCCCGGCCCGGCTCAAGCACCCCACCGCCCAGCCCGCACCGCGACACGACGCGTGCTGCAGAGTGGTGGCCGGATTGACAGCGCGCCCGTTCCGAACAGTGCTCTGTCTCTCTCTCGCATCCCCTCGCGGAACGCCGTGTGAGTGCGAGAGAGAGACAGAGCGACGAGAGAGGCGGGCGGGCGGGTCGCGCGGCATTAAACCCTGGAAAATTAATTTGTCGTGCGGGGCTGCGGGGCGCGCGCCGCCCGAAGTGCTCCCTGAGGGCGCCAGGGCGGGGCCGGCGGGGCGTGCATCATGGCTGCGGATCCACACACACAGTGCCGCAAACTCAACGTTCGCAGGACGAACAATTTTTTTTCTCGGCCCCCTATAGTGTCAATCGCCGTTCCCACACTGCAAAATGTTTCTGGGCGTGGCCCTGACCGCAGCGCGCCGCAGCGCCACCCCGGCCCGGCCAGGCCCGGCCTCCGGAACCCTTCCTCGCCATGATGAAGGGCCTGGCCGAGGCGGGCCGAGGCGGGCGGAGGGATAATCCGGACAAGGGCCGAGGAGGCGGGAGGGCCGCAGGGCCGGCGAGGCGCTTAGCGGCGTGTCACCGCGGCGCCGGCCGAGGCGAGCCAGCCGGGGGACTAAGCGTGGCCGAGCCTCGGCCCGGGCGGCCGGCGAGGTGGGGCTCAACCCCGGACTCAAGAACCCGAACCCACCCGGTTTAGGAAGCCAAGCCCGAGCCCCGGCCGTTGGGGGTGGGTCTGCACCGGTCTGCACCGGTCTGCACACAGGCCTCTGGAAACGTCCTGGAAACGTCCTGGGAACGTCCTGGGCCTGGGGACTCGGACCGAGCCTGCTCTCTCAGCGGGTCGCGCAGCGGGTCTCCGGAGGGGGCTCGAAAAATAGAGCGCGGCACTAACAAGGGCTCGAGTGAGTGTGTGCGGGTCGGGTTGGGTATGTGTGTGTATGCGCGCTCGCGGGAGGAGAGTTCTAGGAAATGTAGGAAGCGTGAGTCGGTTCGTACGAGAAGCCCGACGAAAGCAAACGGATTTTTAGATGTTTCTTGCCGGAAAGGAACTGTCGGTAACTCTGGTGTGTAGCAGGAAGAGCTGCGAGTCCGTGGGGGCGGGTGAGTCGCTGGCTCCAGGGCTCCGGTGTGTGCAGTTGATACCGACCTTGCCCCCCCTTTGGGCGTGACCTCTGGACCTCTGGACCTCTGGACCTCTGCCGGCCGGGAAGACGGGAACAAGACCTGCATGTCCCTACGCCCCGCCCCGCCCCGCCCCGCCCCGCCCCGCCCCGCCCCGCCCCGCCCCGCCCCGCCCCGCCCCGCCCCGCCCTTTGGAGGGCCCGTGCGGCGTTGGGCGTAGCGCAGCCCGGCCCTTCCCGCCCACGACCTCCCCGCCGACCCTATTAGAGAGCTGGATAGGATTACTTGCCAGCCAGCGGCCCGGCCGCCCAGAGGCCCGGCCCCGAGGAGGTAGGCAACCCACCTCAAGCGACCCTTCCCGCAACTCGCGTCCGCCGCGCCGCGTCCCTACACTGTGCACAACCGGCACAGCCACAGCGTGCGGAGCGGAGCGGGGCTCCCTGCCCGTCGCGCCGAGTCCTCACGAAACCACTTCGATTTCACAAGTGCGAAATACATCATCCGGCGCCACCGCTGCCGCTGGCTGCGTGCCTCGAGCGCGTGCCCGATGACGACGACGACGACGAGGTCCTCGACGAGCTAGTCGGCGTAACTAGCAGTACATGCACGTGCTCGTCGAGACTTTCAACGACTTGCACGGCTTGCGCGCTCTCTTCAATTACTGCCACATCAAGTCCCCGTGGTAATTACAGGGGCAGGGCGCGATGCACAGGCACACACACACGCACGCACGCACGCACGCACACACATGGGGCTCTGAAGACGTGTCTCGAAATGGCACCGAGGCAAAACCACACTCATTCACTCACCTCTCACACACACACGTGCATATACGCACACGCGCACACACACCACCGACAAGGGCGCGGGGTGGACAGGAAAAAATGGTCGGAAACAAAAGACAGAAAACGCGCGAGGCGCACGCCTCAGAGAACACACATTTGGCTTCCGTTGAATCTGAGCAGAGCGGGGGCAGGGCAGGGCGCGGGGCGCGGCGTTGGCGCTGTATCGCACCGCTTGATGAATAATCCACCGCCCATTAGATTAACCACCCCGAAACACCCCATTTCGCTGCGCCTTGCCTGGCCGTGCCTGGCCGTGCCTGGCCGTGCCTGCGCCACCCCCGGCAGCCAGGCAGCCCGGCAACACCGTCGGCCACCTACGCCTAGCCCCCGGTCGGTCGACCTCCTGTTGGGCACACCACGCCGTCTGTGAAAAATCTTGTTTTGGGCCGACTTTCAGCATCCACTGCGTCTAATCAGAGGCGGTATTTCGTCCTCCCTCAACGGGCAATTGGTCTTTGGACATTCCTTGAGCATGGCTTTGTTACGGAGTGCGATTATCTGCCTTCGTTTGGGAGCAGTATTGCCGCAAAGTTGATCAAAACGGTCACAAATGTCTGAAAAATCGTGTTTTGATCAACTTTGCGGCAATACTGCTCCCAAGCTAAGGCAGATAATCGCACTCCGTAACAAAGCCATGCTAAAGGAAGGTCCAAAGACCAATTGCCCGTTGAGGGAGGATGAAATACCGCCTCGGATCAGACGCAGTGGCTGCTTAAAGTCGGCCCAAAACAAGATTTTTCAAAAGACATTTGTGACTGTTTTGATCAACTTTGCGGCATTTAAGCCGCCACTGCATCTGATCCGAGGCGGTATTTCGTCCTCCCTCAACGGGCAATTGGTCTTTGGACCTTCCTTTAGCATGTCTTTAGCATGCAAGGCACACCGGGCGTGGGCACACCGGCCGTAGGCACACCACACCGGCACCGCGGCAAGCGGCGCGCGGCGCGCAGCGCAAGCAAGGGGTCAACGACTCGAGATATTCGGTGTACAAGTTGCTGGTAATCAGCAATAATCAGCAGAATATTCAAAGTATTCAAACGTATTCACCCATATTCAATGATATTCATTGATATTCAATTATTCAAACATAATCTTTAATATTCAATATATTCACAACAATCACATGTAATCACCATAATAATCCATAATATGCAATATTTTCACGATAATCAGCCGTAATCGTCACGAATTGGGTCTACTGTGACGTCACAGGGCGTATTTGCTGCTGCGTATTGCTCCTCTGACTGGCCTTAGTGCCTGGACGCTGATCCTAGGTGTGCACCTGTCGTTACGAATGAATATCTTGATTGTTAGTGAATATTTTGATTATATGTGAATATTTTGATTATTGCATGAATATTTTGAATACGGTGTGAATATGGTGAATATGGGGAGAATATTGCCTAATTTTGGCTGCGTCAGTGCAAAGTTTGGAATAGTTGCAGCACAGATGCAGCTAAAATTAGGCACTATTCTCCCCATATTCACCATATTCACGCCGTATTCAGAATATTTTCACCCTATTCAGTATATTCATGCAGTAATCAACATATTCGTACGATAATCAAAATATTCACATGTAATCAAAATATTCACTCATAATCAAGGTATTCATTCATAATCAAAACTATTCATGCATAATTAAAATATTCAATCGTAATCAAGATATTCAGTATATTCACGATAATCTGGGTATTCGGTGTACGCCAAAATTTTGAGTCGTTGACCCCTTGAGCGCAAGTGTGAGGGTTCGATTGGCCGGTTCCGGCTTTCACGGCTCGGCTGCACGCCGTTCTCTCCGACGCAATCCCCATTGTTACGCCTCCCTGCTCGATGATCGAGCAATACCGCGTGTGTATGAGTGTGTCTGTGGGTGGAACGGGGTGTTGGGGGTGAGGCCGGTGGCAGCTGTTATCCATGCTGCGTTCAAGCGGGGTGAAGCTGTGCGCGCTACATTTGAAACGCTCTCTCTCTCTCTCTCTCTCTCTCTCTCTCTCTCTCTCTCTCTCTCTCTCTCTCTCTCTCTCTCTCTCTCTCTCTCCCCTGTTCGTAATCAAATGGCGCTTATTACAATTTCCAAGAGTCGAACTCACATCAGCAGCCGTGGCACTTTTATTTATTGCCTTTGCTGCGGGCCGCGCGATGAAGGGCTGCAGATCTCCCAATTTTGAGAAAGAACGCGCATTCTTAGATTTTTTCGAGGATGATGCGCTGGAAAAATCTAAACCAACGAAACGTTTTTACTAGGAGCCATCATCGGAGAAACACCACAATCACATTTCTTTTCCTTTTAAAATTTGTGTTTTTTTTTTGCGTATTTCTTATTCCAAGATTGCAGTGAATGAGTTGTCCGTGGAAGGCGCACCCCCCCGCCGCCCACAGGGCCCTGGCCCACCACGCCCCGGCGCGCCCGGGGCATGGAGCAAATATTGGGGTAGTGTACGCTACTCGACGCCATTGCTGTCAAAAGAGACGCGTGGAAGAGGGGAGGGGGAAGGGAGGGGAGGGAGGGAGGCGGCGAGGGGACGCTGCGGGACGCGGCTGATGGGGTGCCCGGGGGCGAGCCAGGCGAGCGCGCTCTCGCCGGCAGCCCGCCATCTTGCTCCTGAAATCTCATCAACAGAGTGGATGGGGGAGGGGACGGAGTCACCACCTCGGGTGCCGCGAGGCCGAGGGGGCAGCGACGCCACCGCAAGGGACTCGAAGGGACGCGAGCACTGCCGCCGGAAAAGGAAGACAGCCAGAAGCCTGGCGGTACCGTACCCGAAGGTACCGCCATGCAGCCCGCCATTCCCACCTCATGGCTTTTTGGGCCTCGTGGCGAGGCGTGGCGTGGCGGGCCGGGGCGGGGCGGGGCGGGGCGGGGCGGGGCGGGGCGGGGCGGGGCGGGGCGGGGCGGGGCGGGGCGGGGCGGGGCGGGGCGGGGCGGGGCGGGGCGGGCGAATGGAGCAGTCGAGTGGAGCGAGCAGGGTGATACAATTACACGAAATGACAAACACAGACGAGGCACAGAGTGGATGGAATTGGGGGCGAGGAGTGCTGCGCGGTGCTGCGTTTCGGAGGGGTGTGCATGGAGCAGGGGAGGGTGGGCCGCCCCGGGCCGCCCCGGCCGTCGCGCTGCGAGGGCGCCACGCTTCTCCTCCTCCTTTTCAAACGAAACGAGACGAAACGCCGTTCGGGAGCAAAGGTTTGGGAAACCTTCGTCCTTCGTCAAGCGAACTGCAGTTGACCCACTGCAGTTTCAACCACAGCAGTCGAACTACAGGCCCCTCTGCGGGGGAAAGGCGAGGCTTGTCCGAACTCAAAACCTGGAAATACTCGCTGCGTCCCGATGGTGTGTGCCCGTGCCCGTGGCATGGTGGCGGCGGTCGCCATGGCGGTGGCGCCTGGTGGCGCCGTGGTGGCGCCGCGCGACCTCACGCGTTGCGCCCCTCTTTGGACCAGGACCCCGAAGCGGACCCGGCCACGGCCAGCGCGTTGCGGCGCGTCTGGCGCATAGCGGTGGCAGCGGACGCACCATGCATCGATTCAGAAAGACGTCATCATGGGCCGCCGCCACAACAAAGCCTGCACAATGGGCCTTTTCGCCAACCTGTGCGGCGGGGCGTGGCGTGGCGTGGCGACGCGGCACGACATGGCGGCCACAAAGGCGGCCGGTCCTTCGACGACGCACTTCTCTCGCTCCACTGCGCAGCGGCACTGCCTTGGCACTGCCGACGCATCGACTCCGCAAAGTTAATCGAAGGCTCCCTGCAGACTGATTCCGAGAGTCGATTTCGTCGCTCTGTCACCCATACGGGACGCCCCACGAGTGCGAGGGAGACAGAGGGACTCAGTCTCGGAATCAGGCTGCTGCGTCGCTGCGTCGCGACGCGAGGGACGCGGAGGACGTCGCCGACGCGGACCCCCCAGCGTACAGCCTCCAGCGTGGCTCAGCCGATTCACTTCTACGCAGCAATCCAGCCTTATTTGCATTTGCAATCTCACAAAAGCAGGAAAGAAAACGTCATGCGTACAATGATGGGCTCTCTCAAAATGACCAGGTAAGTCGTTTCCAGCGCGAAGTGCAGCGCACGCGTCCTTACCATGAGTGGCTGTACACTGTAGTGAACTGACTGGATGCCTCTAGCCGACAACCAGTGTACGCCACAAATCGAGGCTTACAGCTCGTCTCTACCCGACTCACCAAAATAACATGTAATCCAAAGGGAGTGTTGACACGAAGGCACAAGCTAGATAATCCCACTGGACGGCTACAGCTCTCCCTCCGCAGCGCGTGGTGCGTCAATCGGCTTCGCGGTGCTTCGCGGTGCTTCGCGGCCACGAAGGGCACCTCCCCGTCGTGGTCGTCGGCGTGGTCCCGGTGGCGGCCGGTCGCCCCGCCAAGACTTCCCGAGGCTTCCTCATCGCTCGGAGAAAGACGCTCTACTAATCAGCCAACTGCAACCTGGGCCGGCCCGGTGTGTTGCATCGCAGCTACCGCCTCGACCGCCGCAACAACAGGGGCACCCATGTGTGTGTGTGTGTGTGTGTGTGTGTGTGTGTGTGTGTGTGTGTGTGTGTGTGTGTGTGTGTGTGTGTGTGTGTGTGTGTGTGATAGTGTATGGGCGCGCGGGCGCGCAATGCAACAAAGAGCGAAATTCATTTGTAAATCTTTCCGCTGCTCGGCGAGAGAGATAGGTGGAGGAGTTTTTCATTGTTTGGCTGTAAGGGCTGCAGCGCTGCCGACTCTCCGACCGGACGGGTGAGATGAGGGTCTGCGCCGCCGGCGACGTGCCGACGTGCACGCCGAGGCCCACCAGGCCGAGCCCACCAGGCCCACCAAAGGCCTGCCGAGGCCGCGCGCGTCGCGAGACAGCACGGCGTCTGCTAGTTAAAACACAGCGCAGACAGCCTCGGTGACGTGTTGGTTCTAGACAATTTACTCTGGGGAACCTCACGGAGACGAAGACGCTCTTCATTTCGGCGCGGACAAAGCGCTCCCTCGGCCCTTCGAACAACCCCGCCGCCAGGGCCGGGCGGACGAGGCCGTGCAGCACTGCAGCACAGGCCAGCCAGGCCCACGCCATAGGCCTTGCCATGGGCCGATGGGCGATGCGGTGCAGGAATTAATCATGCACAAGACGGCCTGGAACACGCGCACCCTTTGGAACGCGGACGGGGCGGCGGGGCGGCCTCACACAAAAACGCGCCAACAAAAGGGAAGACGCTCCAGCGTCCGGGAGACGCCCGAAACAAAGAGGGCATGTGGTCGGGGAAGGAGGCGAAGGAGAGGGAGAGAGAGGGGGCAAGGAATGCGCCCGAGGCGCAGCGGGGGAACGAGGGTTGCGATGGAAAATAGTTTGTAAATCGCGAAGGGTTTCCCCGCTTCGGACCGAAAGTGCGTGCGCCCCGTGCCGCCGCGGCGCTGCGGCTCCGGAGCCCCGGGGCCGCGGAGATCAACCGGAGCGCGACGAGCGCCCGGAGCGTCACCCGCAGAAAAGGTAAACTGGGCTGTCTTGTCCTCGCGGAGGGCGAGGGCGGCGCGACGGGGACCGAATTTGGCAGCGGCGCGGCGTGGTTTGTTGTTTCCGTTTGTGGAGGGCCGGAGAGCGAGAACGGCGACGGGGCGAGTGGACGGGACGCTGCTGGAGCGCGCCGCCGCCGCCGCCGCTTCAGCCGTGCGGGTAGGCAACCCATCCACCGCCCTGCGCGCCGCGTGGCCGACGCTGCGTTCGGCGGGCGCGCGCGGCCCGGGAAAACTACACTGGATTTCCTCTAAAATCGCGCATGTCTGCAGGCACGGTCCATAGGAAGGCAAATCAATAGAAACGTGCGAAAAAAATGCGTCAGCTGCAGCGTGCTGTTTTTCTTAGTGCTTTGTCGCTTCGCGCTTCGCGGCCCTCCCTGCGAGCGCGGTGGGCCCGGTGGGGTCGGGGTCCATTGAGGAAAGTATCGCTCGCAAACAGATGAGTCGTCACTGTATACTTTCGCTGGCTGCCGGAAAATAAACACGTGTGTTCTCCGTGAATGGCATGGGACTGGCCGATGCGGCGATGCGCGATGCGGCGATGCGCGATGCGGCGATGCACGCGGAAACAAAGACAAGATGGCCGAGACAGATAGCGCGGCGGGGCCGGGCCGGGCACAGAGGGCAGGCACAGGCACCGGGACGCCGCGGATTGTGCGATTGTGCGATTGTGCGATTGCGGGGCGGGGCGGCACTCGTCGCACACTCGGCGGCCCGGCCCGGGGCCGCTCTGTCTCTCTCGCACCCCTGTGGGGCGCCCCTTTGAGTGCGAGAGAGACAGAGCGCAGTTCGGAATGAGTGAGCCGGGCCTGGAGACCGGCAGACCGGCATCGGCGGTGGGGGGCCGTCTCATCTGTGGAATGGTGGCTCGGTACCGGCGGCACAGGCCAGCCCGCCAGGCCAGCCCGCCTGGCCGTCGTGGCTGTGCCATTCGGCGCGTCCTGTGCCGACGCCGCCGTCGCCGCCCCGTCCCACGGGAACGCCACGGAGCCGACGTGCGCGTGCGGGCGATGCACGAGCGTGCGGGGTTTATCGGGTTTGGCTGGTTTGCGGTGCGTTCGGCTGGGCTTTCTCCGCGCCGTACTGTACTAGGAAAGAAAGGCCTCTGGGGAGTTCACAGAAACAACTGGGAATTTATCCCAAAATTTCAACAACTTGCCGCGCATCCGACAGGACGGTCTGGTCATCTCTCCGAACCCGGTGCGGCGGCAGTTTTGGTGATCCCCCCTCCAGCCCGGCGTTTTCACACAAATACCTCTTCTTTTTGCGCGCGGCCCCCGACATACCGCGCACGTGCTGGCCGGACACCACGCCGCCACGCCACCTCGGGTACCTCTACCTCGGCCGGCGAAGCTTGCGAAGCTGGCGAAGCGAAGGGACCACACTCGGCGACATCGGATAAGCTAAGCGGCCCGACTAATTCGCCATAAATAATTTATATCGAATGTTCCAATGTTTCGGATCGAGGGGCAGTCAGACGCCAGCACACTGCCAGCGTCGGCCTCGCCGCTCTCGCTTCCCGGAACGCTCTGAGTCAACGTGTTAGAAGTAAAACAAGGCGGACGACAGCGCGACAGCGCACGCCTCGCAAATCGATTCCGTTTCCGGCGCAGTCCTTTGTTTCTGTCGTTTCTTACTTCTTTCCCAAAAATCGCACCGTTAATATTTCATTTTACGTCTCTTCTTTTCTCTAAAACTTGTAAACTTTTGAAAAGAAAAGACAGTGGGTCAGAAAAGCTGCGTCGTTTTCAGTGTGCGGCCCAAGTGTTTTGGCGGGTGTGGGTCCGACTGCCTCTCTGCAGACGAGAAATGAGAGTGTCTCTGCGGATTGCGACGCCCTCGTCTCTCCTCCGGACCCAATATAACTCGCTCTTGGTTTCGGAGCTTACTCCGAGGCGCCGGCGGCTGGCGCACGCTGGCGCGGTGCTGGGGCCGAGTGGCAACCCTAGCACGGCGGCGGCGGCCGTGGTGTGGGGAAGGCCGGCGCGACGCAGTGCCGCCCGCGGCCGACAGATGGCGCTGCCAGTGCCGTCGCGGCGCCCCTTCTGCCGGGCACGGCCCGCGCGGCGTGGCCGCCGTCGCGACGCCTTGGCGCCCCGAGCCTGCGCTGCGTCTGCCGCGGTGGTGCCCCGTCCGGTGCCCCCTCGTCAAACGAGTGCCCGAAGTGGTACCTAAGCGCCCCCTGCAGCCATGCCGCCAAAATCGGACGGGAGGTCCATGAAAAGGACGGTCGCCTCAAGTACTGCAGTGGCCTGGTCTCGCCCTCCTCGGCCGTCACGGTGGACGCCACAAATTCGGGAACCTCAAGCCCCTGCGATGCGAGGACGTGGTGAACGGCGGGGGCGAGTGCCACTTCTGGACTACTAGGGCTGGACCGCGAGGCAAAGTTTGCAACCAAAACATCGCGGCCTGGCGCGTCACCGCCGTCGCGGGCTGCTCACCCGCACGGAAAGAAGGAAATAGAGAAAAAGCGTTGCCTGCAATTGGAGGGGGCAAGTTCTTTCCGTCCTGCCCGGGGCCGAGTTGAGTTGAGCGCCGCTTTCTAAAGGATTAGCGCGGCGGATTCAGCGCGACAAATTTGTTTGATTAAGAGCGCGGACGACGGTGGCGGGGCAGGGCTCTAGCCGGGCAGCCGGGTCTTCGTTTTTGCACCGCCGGCAAAGAGTCGCTCAAGGTGGCGCCACTGAGGCATGGCTCGAGCGCTCTCGGCCCCAGCTTGGCCTGGCTTGGCTTGGCCTGGCGCCTCTCAAGGTGTCCGTCTTGACTCCGTCTTGACTCGCGCGCCGCGTCGGCAGTGTTTGCTGAGGCCTTTGTCGCTCCAGTCCCTCAGCACTCAGTGGAATAATGCTCCAGCTCCAGCAGCCCGTCGAGGATTCTCGCAGAGAAATGCTTTTCCGCCCGACCCTCTCACCATAGGGGCATCACTTCACGGCGTAGACGTTTCCCGAAAAGAAGTATTTTTGTCACCATCAGGATCCTGATGGCGGGATTTCTTGGGCGGAAAGATTTATGAATACCAGAATTTAATATTCCATTTGGGCCGGGCGGCGCCCGGGTCTCGCTTTCATCAAAGGACGGCCCGGTGCCCATGTCAGCCCATGTCGGCCCTCTGCGCGCATTCATATGCTCTCGACGAGAGAGAGGGAAAGGGGGAGAGGGGAGAGAGAAAGAGAGAGAAGGAGAGAGAAAGAGAGAGGAGAGGGAGGAGAGGAGAGAGGGGGAAGTACTTGCGACTTACACATTGCATCCGTGCGGCGCCGCGCCGGGTGGTCCTGGTTACGTGTACCCAGTTCGGCACATAAAAATGAAGCCCGGAACCTAAATCAGTGTCTCGCTCCAAAAAAGTTAATTAAATTACGCACTGTATCGAAGCGCCCGCCGCGCTTTTGCTTTGCGAGAAACGTTTTCGCTGCGCGGGGCGGTTCCCTCCCGGGGAATCAGGGTTTCCATTTTTATTTCGAGAGACCCTAAATGGGTGACAGGTCTAACAAAGCTGTATTATCGTGGCTGAGGGTCTTCTTGTCTTCGCGCCGCGACCGTCGCGGCGCACGGGGCTCGACCGGTGCTGCCCTCCTCGGCGGCGGCGAGACGGCGAAGCTGGCGGCGTGCCCGCGAGCCGCAGAGCGCCGCAGAGCCACACCACCGTGAGCCACACCAACCCTTCGCCTGTCACCGCCACCCTGCCGCCCTGCCGATAGGCTGTCGCGGGCCCGTCCGACGAAAGGTTTCATTTTGAAATGGAAAACACAAAAAAAAGTGTAAAAGAAAACAAATAGAATGGTGAAACGAAGCGTGGGACACGCGACGGCGCGACGGCGAGGCATTAGCCACCCGATGATGTGTTGAGCGACGGCCGCGCTTTGATAAAGGCAAAGGCCTAAAGGCCTCGTTGACGTTCGATCCGATATCCAAATGGCATTAGCGGTGTGCCGTGCGGCGCGGCGCCTCCCACACTGGCCGTGAAGGCAGCCGTGCGGCCATTCCGTATGTAAACAGCAAACAAAAAAGGGCGCAGTAGAGTGTAGCGTCATCAAAGATTGAGTCGCGCTGCATTTACGGGAGTGCTTTGGCTCCCGCGTGGGAAGCGGTCTGACGCTACGAGAGGCAAATTGTGCCATTTCGTTTGAAGTTCAAACTCTGAGCCGGCCGTGCCGCCGTTCGAACGCTGAAAACGAGCGTGCCGAACCTGATCCACTGCAGACTGATTCCAAGAGTCGTTTTGGTCGCTCTGTCTCCCTCGCACCTATGCGGAACGCCCCGGGAGCGACGGAGCGACGAAAACGACTCTCAGTGTGCAGTGACTGACGTGTCCGGTCGCGGGACCGGCGGCTGCCAGCGGCCCCCTGGACCACACAGTGAGACAAGCAGCAGCCGTTCAAAGCACTTTCAGACGACACCAGCATCTTCAAACAGCAGCGAGCGAAAACAGAAACAATCGACAGCGGGAAAGAAAAGCGGCGCAAAACGAACACCGCAGCCAGCCGCACGAGACAGTCTTCAGACGTCGTCTTTAACGGTTTTACGGCGCCCTAATACCGTGTTGCTGCGTCGCTGGCCGCGTCATTTGTGTCGAACACGCCGGGAAGCAAACGATAAAGAACGGGCGGAAACGCGCCGCGGCAACGACACCCACTCAGCTTATGACGGCATTTATAAGGTGTATCGCCCGGGCGGGGCGCGCCCGGCACACTGTGCCGGGCACAGCGCCCAGCACCGCTTAATATTTAACACCTGTTGTCATTGGCGGACACGGAAAGCGCCTCGTTTCCAGTGGGCCTTCTGGTGGGCCTCGCCCGAGACACTCTCCAAGAAACTATCCACAAAACTTAAAAAAAAAAGTTATTTTATGAACTTTGAAGAGAGGAACTATAGTTTTTCCAGTGTGGTTCGTGCCTGGAGGGTCTCCACCCCTGAGTATGCGTGCCGGGGGAGGGCGTGGCGTGGCGTGGCGTGGCGCGGCGCGGCGCGGGGCGGCGTGGCGTGGAGGTGCTACCTCGCGGACGCTAGGTGTCGGCCGCAGTGAAGTAGTGCGGGCTGCACTGCACCGCACTGCACCGCACTGCACCGCACTGCACTGCGGCCCGGAAAAGGCGTCGCCGCCTAACCGAGTCAAGGGCTGGTAGTTGTAGAGGAGTATGGTGCTAGTGCACCGCGAAGAAAAGGGGTTTCGCTTGTTTGTTTTTTTGCACGGTACATATTTTATTTGCGAACTACATACAGAAAGGAGTGCAGGATTTTGACTCCCGCGCCGCCATCTACGATGTCCAGAGTCCGCGTCAAGTGGTGACCTCTTGGAAAGGGAGGTACTCCGGCCAAGCACCGCCCCCCCCCGTTACTTTAACTGTTGTTGTTGTTGTTGGTTGTTGTTGGTTTTCGTGCCTCACCAACCCTCCGTGACCCCGACTGTTTGCCCAGCGATGCGACACTCGAGGCGAGCACTGGCGTATCGCGATGGCGGTCACTTTTGGTCTCTTTTACGCGCTCGACCGGACTCTATGGGCGGCGCGGGCTCGTTCTTTTAGCCCGGCCGGTAGCCCCGGTGGCAGCCCTGGTGGCAGCCCCGGTGGCAGGCGCAGGGGCGAAGGCGGTAGTTCGCCGCGGCCCCGCCAGGGGGCGACACCACACCGATTAGCATATGGCGTGCCGCCAGCCCCGCCAGCCCCGCCAGGGCTGCCACCCTTCCGCGCCGGTCTCGCCAGGAATTCCGGCTCATTCGAGATTTCAAAACTGCAAACAATAACTGAGACTATAGGCAGTGTATTGAATTGAATCGGGCGGTGTGCTATCGCACTGCGCACCGCGATTGCCTTGTCGCCCGCCAGATGGCGTGATGCACTGATCGGCCGCCCTGTTGGTCTGTGAGGCCGACCTCTCGCGTTCATTTAATAATCGTGTTCAACGGACGGCACATTGAAAAAAAAACGGCTGGTCTGTGTGTCTGAGTGGGAATTAATTTAATTGCTCCATTAATAAAGAAGTAGTGCGCGGGGCGGCGGGGCGCCTGTGATAGGAATCGACACCTGACGGCCCGACTGCTTGACGGCCCGGCGGTTTCGGCCAGCGCACGAAATGCCGCACAGTGGGCCAGAAGACCGGTGGAGGCGGCCAAAACTCTAGACGCGTTTTGAACTCCAGAGTCGCTGAATGGGACTCGAACCGAACGCGTGACTTCATCAATGGATTGCTCTCCGAACGAGGAATCCATTGGTGGGGTCACACGTTCGGTTCGTGGCCTGTTTAGCGACTCTGCAGCCCGAAACGCGTCTAGAGTTTTGGCCGCCTCCACCGGTCTTCCGGCCCACTCTGCGTGGTGTGACCCGGCCGGCCGCGCTGCCGCGCTTCGACATTTGCATTGCCGCCCCGCCCGGCCCCGCCCCGCTCTGTCTCTCTCACTCCGATGGGCCGTCGCGCGGCGGCGAGAGAGAGACAGGGCGACCGCCCCTCGGCCAATGGGCGGCCGCCCTTGCGAGCAGCCGAACGTGGCGGGCCGCTTGCTTCGCCTTCCGGATGCAGCTCTGCCGCGGTGCGCGGTGCTGCGGCCCGTGGGGGTCTTCACACTTTACCGGGCTCCTCATTAGCAGAGGCGTGAGAAGGAACTACAGTCCGCGGCGCCGCGGGGGGCGCGGGCGGCGTGGGGGCGGGGCGGGGGTGGGTGGGGGCGGGCCGCCATCACGCTAAGTAATGAGAAGCCAAATGTATGCACGCGGCGCACGGCCAGGCCCTCAACACGCTCCACAAAACGGCCAGGTCATCGGCACGGCCCGGCACGGCGTCCGAAGTGGTCGTGACCGTGCCGGTGACCACCACGCCGTCGACCGGCACGCCGGCCGGTGACCACCATGCTGAAGACCACCACGTGGATGAACAACGGTCGACCACCATGGCGTCCAAGACCAAGTCGTCGACCACCACGAGGGCGCACCATCCCCATGCCGACGCCCCAACCCTTGGCCGTCGACAACCACCTTCCGTCCGCAGCCACAGCGACCACGGCCTTCCGAGCGAAGCGAAGTTCACTTAGCGCCTTTTGCCCTGGCCACTTCTGGTCGTTTTTCTTTCCTTTTTCGAAGTTGGCAGCGCGGGGCGATGAGTACATGCGGGCCGGGCCCTCGGCCGGGCCGCGACTCTCACGCCACTTTGCGGGCAGTGAGGCCGTGAAGTGTGGAGTGGAGATCGCTCCCGCAGATGTGCCGCCCTGCCCGCCGCCCTGCCCGCCCGCTATGCCCCCGCCATGCCGAGGCCCCGCGGTGTGAATAAAGTCCGATGGCCATTTCAGCGGCGGCGAGGGGGTATGCGCTCTCTGAACCTGTGTACCGACTATTACGCTATTACGCTCTATTACGCCACAAATTAATCGGAATTTAGCTAAAAACGGCCTAAAACACACCAAAATTGATAAAATTTTGACCATTTCGGCTATTACGCGACTATTACGCGACTATTACGCGTATTATTACGCGTGCTATTACAGACAGAGTGAACCGACTATTACGCGAGTGCATACCCCCTCGAGCGGCGGGCTTCCCTCCGCGGACGGCGTAGACTGCGGAGCACGGCGTGTGGAGAGGGTGGGCCAAAACCGCGCGTAGGTGGCTCTCCTCCTTCACCTGACGACACAAAATGTATTTTTGTTCAATTCTGTACGTCGTGGCGTCACACAATTTTATCCTTACAAGTTTGTCGCAGAACGGTGGAATTCCGTACAAGATTGTGCAAAAAGCATGCATGCTCAAAATTGTGTAAAGAAAGTTTTAGTGTGTACAACAGATTAAAGCAATAATTTTTTTCCGCAGAAGGCAAACGGTTTTCACTCTCAGCCTGGCCGCTCCAGTGCCGCACCAGATTCCAGCCATTCTGGGCGTTCTGGGCGTTCTGGGCGTTCTGGCCCAGCCTTGAAAGCGGTAACGAGGGGTCCGCGTCGCTTCGCGCTGCTCCGCCACGCCCGAGATTCGCACGCCATCGTGGCCACAGAAAAACACAATAATTAGTTTCCCGAACGTGCGTCCGCGTGTGCGTGCGTCGGTGTGCGCGCGTGCGCCTGTGTGCGCGCCGCGAGGTGCTTATGTGTGAAACCGCCACGTTTTTGATACGCTCAGGTGGCCAGAGGCTCGCCGAGTGAGTGGCGAAGTGCGAGGCGGACAGAATAGGCCGTAGGACGTAGGGCCATGGCCGGGGCGAGTGCCAGTGTCCTTTCGCCCAGGACCAACGCCTCAGGCGTGACCAGTTTACCATTCACAAGCAGGCTAAAAGCGGTGCAACGTCTGTGTCTGTTCGCTGCCATCACCCACACCCATTTTCAACTCACTGTAAAAACCCGCTGAACTGGGGCCGTTTCTAATTCAGCTAAATGAGTCAATTAAAACACGCGCCAAATGGCATCACGATTTCCGGGCGTGCGCTCGTCGAGGCCGCCCGAAGCCGGCTGGAGTTTGCCCGGAGCACAGGTGCCCTATGGCCGGTCCGGGGCCTCGGGCCTCAAGGCACGACACACGCTGCCTGACAGCCCGGCAGCGCGGCCCGGCAGCCCGGCCCGGCCAGCAGAGCCTTAATTGATAATTACCTCCTTTTTTCCGCGTATTTCGCTAGTTACCGGGAGGATGGCCGGTGCCGCGCTGCCGCGCCGCGCGGTGTGGCGCCTGACGGCTGCCGGCCGCTAGCGCTGCCGACGGCCCACGGACGGATGATGAGAAAAGAAAAGGGAAGCGAAGTTTGTCGAAACGGTAACATATTCAAGGCCTAAGGCCATAAGGCAGTGGTTCTCAACCTTAGGGTCGCGACCCCAAGCGGGGTCGCGAAATTTTTTTAAGGGGTCGCGGCGATGCTGGGGTCGTGTTTTAGGCCGATTTTAAGCAGCCACAGCGTCTGATCCGAGGCGGGCATTTTGCCCCCTCAACGGGCAATCGGTCTTTGGACCTTCCTTTAGCATGACTTTGTTACGGAGTGCAATTATCAGTCTTAGTTTGGGAGCAGTATTGTCTCAAAGTTGGCCGAAACGCTCAGAAATGTCTATGAAAAATCGTGTTTTGGGCCGATTTTAAGCAGCCACTGCGTCTGATCCGAGGCGGGCATTTTGCTCCCTCGACGGGCAATTGGTCTTTGGACCTTCCTTTAGCATGCCTTTGTTACGGAGTGCGATTGTCAGTCTTAGTTTGGGAGCAGTATTGTCTCAAAGTCGATCAAAACGGTCGAAAGTGTCTTTGAAAAATCGTTGTGACTATTTTGGTCAACTTTGAGACAATACTGCTCCCAAACTAAGACTGATAATCGCACTCCGTAACAAAGGCATGCTAAAGGAAGGTCCAAAGACCAATTGCCCGTTGAGGGAGCAAAATGCCCGCCTCGGATCAGACGCAGTGGCTGCTTAAAATCGGCCCAAAACACGGTTTTTCATAGACATTTCTGAGCGTTTCGGCCAACTTTGAGACAATACTGCTCCCAAACTAAGACTGATAATCGCACTCCGTAACAAAGGCATGCTAAAGGAAGGTCCAAAGACCAACTGCCCGTTGAGGGAGCAAAATGCCCGCCTCGGATCAGACGCAGTGGCTGCTTAAAATCGGCCCAAAACACGGTTTTTCATAGACATTTCTGAGCGTTTCGGCCAACTTTGAGACAATACTGCTCCCAAACTAAGACTGATAATCGCACTCCGTAACAGAGGCATGCTAAAGGAAGGTCCAAAGACCAACTGCCCGCTGAGGGAGCAAAATGCCCGCCTCGGATCAGACGCTGTGGCTGCTTAAAATCAGCCCAAAACAGGATTTTTCTTAGACATTTCTGAGCGTTTTGGCCAACTTTGAGACAGTACTGCTCCCAAACTAAGACTGATAATTGCACTCCGTAACAAAGGCATGCTAAAGGAAGGTCCAAAGACCAGTTGCCCGTTGAGGGAGCAAACTGCCCGCCTCGGATCAGACGCCGTGGCATGTTAAAGGAGGGGTCCCGTGGAGTCGCGAAATTTTTCCTGGGGGTCGCGGAAATTTTTGGCTTCAAATTTGGGGTCGCGAGCCGAGAAAGGTTGAGAACCGCTGCCATAAGGCCTCCCAGTCGCCGTAAGAGTTTTCCCTGGCCGTCCCTGTCGCCGAGAGTGTGACTGCTGCCTGGCCCAGCTCGCAGGGGCGGCGCACAGAATGTCGCTGGAAGCGGCCGACGAGGACGGCGGCACGGTAAATCAGGGAGTGAGCCGTCAGCCCGCCGCGACCAAGACCCGCCTCGTTATTCTCGCATCGCGGCTGAAAAATCATCTGAATGTGTGCGAGAGAGAGGGGGACAGAGACCGGTGCGAGAGGCAGTGTCGTCCGACTGGGCCGGACTGGGCCGGCGAGGCGACCACCGCGGAGTGCCACCCACCGGGGACAATGGTCGAGCCTGTCGCACACAATATGTTGTTATTGTGTGTTCACGGAATCGCAAAAAGCGCGCGCGCCATGTCGCTTAGGTTAGGCCCTCCGGGACGCCCTCCGGGACGCTCTTCGCGGCGTCCTTGGGGCGGCCTTCGCTTTGGGGGGCCTTTCGGGACTTTCGGGGGGCCTTTCCGTGCACGTCCGCGCCTCAGGCGCCTCGGGTAGGCAGCCCGCCAAAGGAAAAATTGGAGGCTGATGATGTCGAGGACAGGGACACACGCGCGCTGGAGGGGTTGCGGGGTCACCCTCGGGCCACCTTTGGGCCACCCTCGGCCACCAGCAGCACCTGCCCGCGCCCTTATCGTGATGATGACTGTATTAATGTTCCCCTGTGTGTTTTGTGTGTCTATGGCCGTCTTTTTTTCTTCGTTTTTCGTATAATTCTCAGAAAGCCCCTCTTGGCGATCAGGGAAATAATTTACGTTTCTCCATTCATGGGCGTAGCTGCAGCGGCGCGATGTCACCCGACAACCACAGGCTTGCGCCTCGGGCCGGGGAAAGAGGGGGGGGGGAAATCCAACCCTTTCAGAGGAGAGCCGAGTTAGTGGGTGGCGGTCGGTGCGGCCAGCTCACTTGCCTTTCGGAGCACGCGCCGACGAGCCCGGCCGGGCCCGGCCGCCAGAGGTAGCCGTTGCTGTTTCGCAACCTGTGCGATGCGCACCGTGTGTGTGTGTGTGTGTGTGTGTGTGTGTGTGTGTGGTTTTACGGTTGGGGGGGGGGGGAGCACCCGCACGACGACGCCCCCGATTGAAATGTCAAAGGGGTTGAGGGTGTAAATGGGGTCGTCGGACAAGGTCCGGACACAGTCCAACATGATCAGGCGACCATTTTGTCGTTTGGTCGTTATCTCCGCTAGAGGCGCAGAGCCGCCCGGTAGCAGCGGGGCCCGGTGGCAGCGCCGCAGCGCGGTGCGAGGAAGGGCCACAAATCAAGCTGCGTTACCAGAGAGAGAGAAAGAGAGATAGATTAGCATCGGGGACCCGGCTGGGCGGCCCTCGGCGGCCCTGGGCCTCGCCGGTCACAGATAAACTAATAACAAGTGTTGCGGGGCGGACCAGGCGGGCCTGGCGGACGCAGACGTGAGCGTTGGACACTCTATCCCCGCAGCACAGTGTCGCTGCGGGTGAATATTCATCTCATTGAGTAACAGGCGAACGCCCCGAATTTCAATATTTCACGCGATTTCATCCGCGCGCCAGGAAGAGGCTTTGACGCCCAAACTAGTTTCCGCCGCGGCCGGTACGGCGGGTCCCACGCTCCGTGCTGTTGATGAAGACGGGCAGAGTGGACCGGCCCGCCCCGCCGGGGAATCGAATAAAAGGCAAGCACAAGGCATAACGCAGCGTGTGCCCGGAGTGGTCGGAATAAACTGCTGAAACAAATATGACAGGTTTGCCGGCTGGGAGTGCCGTGCCGTGCCGGGCCGTGCCGTGCGGGGCGAGGGACGCGGAGGTCCTCGATGACGCTCATGACGGTGTGGACAGGGTCGGCATGCCACCGGGAGAGGCAGGCGCCGCGGGCGGCGTGGCGGCGCGTCGCCCGGCCCGCATGTCCGTCCCCCTGACCCTGCTTGCCGGCTTGGCGGACGCGACGGCGCGGTGGAGCTCATGGAAACGTGCGCGGCATCTCGTACTTAGTCCGAGAAAAGCTCGCGCTGCAATCAAGGCGTGATAAGGCGCCGTCAGTCAATCTTCCACTTGCAAACATTTTTTTCATTTTTTGTTGTTTTGGCAAGGTTGGTGTTTTGCCCCGACGAGAGTGCCGCCCACGAGGAGGCTCCGCTCCAACAGCACAGCCCCAGCCAGCCGCCCTGCGCAGTGGGGGTCGCGCCGCGCCAGCCGTCGTCGGTGACGGCAGCGCCGCGGCGACGCCGCATCGGCGCGCGAAATGGCCGCGCCTCGCCGCCATGAGAAATACCGCGACGGACGGACATACAGACAGACAGACAGACAGACAGACGGACATACAGACAGACAGACGGACAGACAGACAGACAGACAGACAGACAGACAGACAGACAGACAGACGCAAGCCGCGCGCAGGTGGGCCACTCCGCGACGCGCTCATGAATGCTGTGCCCTAGTTGAGCGGCCCTGGCCAGGCGGCGGCCGGCCCACCCATCCAGGGGCCTAACCCTTCACACATTCATCACACGCCACCGTTCAGGCCTTGAGCCCCCCCGAGGCCTTGCCGAAGCCCCAACGGGGGCACCGAGGAGCACCGCCGGACAAAGGGGACTTTTCAATCACGGCGCACTGTGTGGCCTGCTTTAATTCCCTCGCTTTTCCTGTTTGTTGTTTATCTTTATTTTTTGCGGTGCGCGTCGGCAGGCGCGTTGACAAGCCACCTGTGGCCACGTAACAGGTGAAACTGTTTTCGGGACGCCACCAGTGTGCCAGCAGTGCCAGCAGTGGTGCCACCACAGCGGCCCTTTCCGTGGAAATCGCCCCGATACGCATCCCTGTCGAAATGATAGCCGAGGCCAAGGCAGGGCAGGCCGGCAGGGCGGGCCGGCGGCACGCCGACCCTGCGATTATCTTAAAACAAACATCAGAAGCAGTCCGAACAGGTAATAACAACACCCTGACAAGGGGCACGAGATTACACCCACTGTTTTTCGAGGGCCCTGTGGGGGTGGCGGCCCAGCGCGGCCCAGCGCCCACCTGCTGCTGCGGCTTGGGGGATTCGCCACCCGGAGGAAGAATTTCAAGTCTCCGCTCCGGGAGGACCGACACGGCAGCACACTGGTGGCAGAGGGGACGATCCAGTTAGTCCCCACCTCTATTACGGAGCCCCCGTGAGGGGAATCATTTTCCCCGACAGGTACGCGAGCAGGTGAGGAAATAATACAAACGGAAGGCGTATCACGGGCCGGCCGAGTCAGGCCGAGTAGCCGCGGGGCTCGGACCTCTCCCTCCTCGCGAGGATAACAGATCGTGTTAAGAAGGCAAACAACGCCTGCCCCGTCAGCGTTGACAGCTCAAGCAGGACTTTTGGAGCACAACAAAACCGAGTTGTGGAAATCTCGATAAGTTCTAGTGGGTGTTTCTGTTCCTTTCGAAAAAAACAGGAGAGAGGGAAACTTTGGCCCCCAACGAATCTTAATCAAGAACAGCTCGGACATCCACCACGTGCTGGCCAGACGGGAAATTAGCCAGCCTGTCAATCACTTTGTTGGAATCAACGGGCAGGGATTGGGCCCGCCTCGTCGTCTCGGCGAACGCTGCGAACGCTGCCAACGCCATTACCCGTTAAAACCAACACGGACGGCAGGTGCCAGTGTGCCAGGCGCGGCCGGCCGGCTGACCTGACCCCAGGAAAACCAACAACGCTCACGTAAAATACCTAATTACGAACCGAACCGGGCATTAGCACGTAATAGGAGGCGATGGGTATCAATTTCAATTTCCAGCGCCAAACTCCTCGTGGCCAGACGAACGGCTGGCGCGGCCTGAGGGACGCCCACGTGGCCGGAGCGAAGGCAGGAACGAAAAGAGGTGAGCTTCCTCGGAACACATTTCTCAAAAACATTTTTTAATAATTCCAGCTAATGGACAGTCAAGATCGTCTTCTGCTGCAAAACAATGAACCCAGCTCGGACTGGCCAGGGCAGACAGGCAGAAAAATCTACCGGGGCCTTTCGGGTTTGGGACCAGTAACGTCACAAAGTTGGTCAAAGAGTCCTAGGACGAAAGTAGCCGTTTTCACTGATTTTGGGCGGCCATTGCGTCCGATCTAATTGCGGTCAACGGCCTCCCTCGACGCCCTAGTATTCTTAAGACCCTACTCTTTCATGCTCTGTATCGGGAAGACGTTGACCACAACGATTTTGGCTTTGACCGCAACGATTTTCCGACCAACTTGGTCAAAAAGTGGTCCAATCTCGGAAATTTGCTGATTTTGCTGACTTTGGGTGGCCACTGTGTCCAATCTAGTTGACGTAAAAGGCCTCCCTCGACGTCCTAGTAATCTTAAGACCCTACTCTTTCATGACCTGTATCGGGAAGACGTTGACCACAACGATTTTGGCTTTGACCGCAACGATTTTCCGACCAAGTTGGTCAAAAAGTGGTCGAATCTCGGAAATTTGCTAATTATGCTGACTTTGGGCGGCCACTGTGTCCAATCTAGTTGCCGTAAAAGGCCTCCCTCGATGCCCTAGTATTCTTAAGACCCTACTCTTTCATGTTCTGTATCGGGAAGGCGTTGACCGCAACTAGTTTGGGAGCGGTAGCCTTACTAAGTTGGTCATGAAGGGTAAAAACATAATGATGATCGGGGGCCTTTTGCGGTCTTATCCGCTGGGGCCTTTTGGGGGCCAGTCCGAGCCTGAGTGACAGTGATACTGGGACCGGTGCGCCGAAGTGCTGAGCAGCCAAATGTGGGGAGGAGCGGGACGCACACTGCAAGCTGCTGCGGCGGGTGGTCCCGGCCGGGGGCACATCGCCGTGACCGAACTGATATTTAAAGCTTCAGTGGTTTTTGCGCACTCGATGACGGTGGTCAGTGTGGCCGTGTACGTGATCAGCCGGCCAGATTTGTATCTCACACTTCTTCTTCTTCCTCTTCTTCTTCCTCCTCTCCTTCTTCTTGTCGGGAGGCGTGGCCGTCTGGCCCGCGGCGATTGGCCGGTGCTGCGCGGTGCAGGTGCTGATACCGATACGGCCTGCGACAGGTGTGGCCGTGGACACGCCCCGGGGCCACGCCACGGGCCACGCCCCCCACGGCGAGCACGGCGTCCTGGCGCTGTTCCAGTCCCCTTCCGCGAACCGCCGGCCCTGGCCGGCCCTGGCCCACCCTGGCCAGCAGGCGCCACTGAGGATCTCAAGTTATTGAGGGCCGTCTCGACTCCTTGGGGGCCTAACAGCGGTACAATTTCTTTTGCGTTTGCGATTTTTTTTGCGAAGTTTTTCCTGTTTTCTCCGTGTGCACTGACGCGCTGACGCGCTGCTGGCCGCGCCTCGGCCATTGACGGCGTCCTGGCGGCGTCCGGGGCGCTAACCGCACTCAGCCTGCGCCAGGCTCCCACGGTGTGCCTGCGCCTCCACCCTGAGGACGTGTCGCGATTATGTCGTTGGCGTGCGGCAGCGTGCGGTCCGTGGTAATCCACGGTGCGGTCAGGCTGCGTCCGCCCTCCGCCCTCCCGTCTCTCTCGGACTCGGGGGCGTCGCGCAGGGCTGAGCGAGACAGAGGGCACCGTCGACGCGGGACCCCCCAGCGCTAGTCTCGCGGCCGCTGGACCGAACTCGCGCGCTGCTGCTGGACCTCCACGAGTACCTGCTGCTGAGCGGAGCCCCCAGCAAGGCGCGCGCGGGGCAAAAAACAGCGCCCCTCGGGCACCGGGCCGGGGCCACTCCGGTTCAAGGAGGAGGAGTTATTTGTTTAGGGACGGATCACACGGCTTGTTAGGGCAGGCGAGTGTTTTACGGCGCACCTGCCCGGCCGCCCCGGCCACGCCCTCCACGCCCTCCGCGCTGCCAGTCCACTGCCAGTCCGCCCGAAACACGCACGGCCAGGGCCTCGGCCAGGGCAGCCTAGAGGAAGGGGTCGCCCGGACAGTAGTGCGAGATCTGCCGGTTCAGCGAGTCCACCTATCTTGGCGTGCTGCTTCTCTTCGTCCTGGCCGCGCCGGTGGCGGGTGGCTGGGGCCTACACTGGAGGCTGGCATTACCTCACAAGCCGGGACGCCACCTCCCCGGCCGAGGGAAGCGGCAAAGCAACTTCTTTTCCCCCAACGATCCTCCTTTTAACGATGCATGCTTAGACGGACGTGTCGCTCGAACGCTTCCAATTTTCGAACTGGCGGCTCGCTGTCCGGCCCGCCCGTCCGCCCAGCCTGCCGGGATGCAGGAGGCCGGGCAGGAACCTTTCTTCAGGGCAGCGATAAATAAGGGTTTCGCAAGATCCCTTCCCCCTTTTTTGTCCCGTTTTCACGGTGCTTATTTTTGCCACCGACCGGATGTTATATAGACATTGGAGGTATGAAATTAGAGGAAAAGTGTTTGTGTACACAATGGTGTGGTGGTTATGTTGCGGTCGGGGGGGAGTACCCTTGAAGTACCCGGGGAAACAAAAGGCCAGCAAAAAAGGACGAGGAGACGACGCGTTCCGGCCGGTCAGTCGGCGATGCGGTTGGTCGCTGCTAAATACCCATCCATGCATTCATTCGGGCACAGCAAATGAGCGAACCATTCACGCAAAAGTCCCCCGAAGCGCGCACGACGAAACCGCGCAGCCCTCGATTGCGGGGCGAATCTAGCCTCGCGCCGCGCTCCACTTTTGCAGCGCTCCAGGCGCCGCGGACCACCCTGGAGTCCCTCAAGGAGGAGGAGGAGGAGGGTACGCTATGGCGCTGCAGCACCACGGCCTACGGGACTACGAGGCGGCCCAATTGCTTCAATCAGATGAGCCCCGCGCCGCCTAATCATAACCGATTGCTGGCCGCGGCCGGGCGGGGCGGGGCGGGGCGGGGCGGGGCGGGGCGGGAGGGCGGCGTAGGTGGCCATATTGTCTTCCATCAGCCCCGCACGACGCGCTCCACGGCGTCCACGACGCGCCCCACGCGGCACGGCCAATCAGTGGGCAAATAGATCAGCGTGCTGCCAGCCCCGCCAGCCCCGCCAGCCCCGCCAGCACGACGGCCTTGGTGGCCGCCAGGTGAAAAGCCTGGCGATCCCAGCGTGCACCGCGCGCTGCGGCGCCGCATCAAAAATAAGTCATTAAATATGATAATTAACACAGCCGGCGAGCAAGCACGCTGCTGCGGGTCGTCCCGGCCAAAACAATAAAAGCATACGGCGCGCAACATATCGTAATTTGTGCGGGGCCGAGCCGAGCCGAGCCGAGCCGGGCCAGCGGGGAGGAGCCGGACCGGACCGGTGGCACTGCATGGGCGCCACGCCGCCGCCTCGGCCCCGCAGCAGGGCGTCAATCATTTCACCGGCTGTCTCTCTCGCTCCCGTGGCTCGCTCGTTCGCTTCCTCTCGCTCTGCAGGACGGCACCACTGCGGCGCGCTGCGGTGGGATGGGATTGTCGGTTTGCTGCACAGTGTGCACACACGTGCACACCGCCCCGCGCGGGTTGCCTACCATCCTGGCTGGGCGGAGACTTGAACGCAAGACGAGTCGGCCGCTGATCCGATTGTATACCTGGTGAGCGGCAGCGGGAACCGGGAACAGAAAAGCAGACAAAAAAGGAGGACAACGAAAAGACGTAACTCGTTGTCGTTGGCCTTTGTTTAAGGGGCGCCGGTCCCCCCGCGGGGGGTCCTTAGCTCGAGCCGTCGGGAGCAGCTTGGCGCCCGCTCGGGACGCCCGCCCGGGTCGCCGCGCCGTCACATGTGAACCCCTTGTTTGGCCGCTCGGGCCGTCAGCCTTTACCTGTACTTCCCAGGCAACCCGATCCCCGAAAGTTAACTAGATCACAGCTAGGCGGATGACATTTCACTTCACACGATACTTGTTGTCCTGGCGGCACTGCGGCCCTGCGGCGCTACGCGCTGACGAGGGCGTGACAGGGGGCCGACGGACCCGAAGCGCAGTCGCCGGGAAAATCATCTTCGTGATGCTTCCTTGAGGGAGGTCGCCGACGACGTCAGCCCCCCGGCGCGCCCCCTGGTGGCGGGGCGGTGGAGCCAGGCGGAGCGGGCCTCGCGTCGTGCGACGACGGCCACACTCAAGACACAGCCCGCCTCGACCCCGCCCCGCAATTCACCAGCAGCCTCATTCCGAGAGTCCTTTTCGCCGCTGTGTCTCTCTCCCTCTCCCGGGACGTCCCGCACAGGTGCGAGAGAAACAGAGCGACGAAAACGACTCTCAGTCTGCAGGTCACAAAATTCGCAATTCACGTCGTCGCCAAAAGAGCTGCTCTCCACTTAACGACCATATTGTTTGTTTTATGCGGCCCTCTAAGGCGCTGGGAACGGATGTATGGCCCCGCGGCCCTGTGGCCCTGAGGCAAGGGAGGGCGGATACGCTGTCTGTCTCGCACACTGCCAGACGCCGCGTGAGTGCGAGAGAGAGCGAGGGGGCGACGAAAAGGACTCTTTGGCATCGGCCGGCATAGAGCGGAGGACCGCGTGGGGCGTGTCCTGCGCGCTGCAATGGCGTCCACGCGTCCGCCGCGTGAGCCCTCAGACCCCCGGCACGTCCTCCAACTTACCTCGGGAATAAATGCGTCCCCAAAGCAGTTGGCAACCTTGCACCGCGAGATCGGCGCACCAGGTGGCAACCCTAGCGCCACCAAGCTGGACCAGTCTCGCATAACATAACTTGCACGGGGATGACTCACCGGCGGCGCGGTGGCGCCGTGGCGGCGTGCCGGCCCGGAATCGCGGGGCGGGGCGGGGCGGGGCGGGGGGGGGGGGATTCCGCGGTACGAAGTACGAAGCTCGTTGCCCGTGGAGCGCGGGGCTGCGGGGCTGCGGGGCACCGCGGGGCACCGCGGGGCGGGTGCCGGTACAGGCGGTGCAAGGCAAGGCGCAGACACGCAGGCCTCGGCGCGCTCGGCGCGCTCGGCGCCCGCCCCGCCGCCCACGCAGGATGTTTACTGCACCGCGGGTGACACCGCCTAATTCGACAAAACTAACGGCTGCCTGCTTGTTCTGTGGCGGCCTATTAGATGGCGTGCTTTGTGGGGGTGACAAGCGGGGGGAGCTAGGCCGCGGTGCCGAGACGTGCCTCGCGGCGGCGCGGCAGCGCGCGTCACGAGAACTAACCCTTCTTGCCCCGCGCACTCGCGCACTGCCGCACTCGCGCCGGGCATGAATAGTTGCCGCCAGTTGGGCCGCGGCCGGGGCGCTTCAACGGCCCGTCCCGCCTGGCCAGGCTGGCGCGCAGGAGCGCCAACCTAACAAAAGCCAAGCGCCGACTTTGGGCATCCTATATCTCTTGAGCGTGGCGGATGAACGCAGGGGGTGGCTAAACTAGTTTTTAAATCTGATTTCCTCGGCCGATTTTTCTATGCGCAACTATCGTAACACCCACCGTTTGGCTTATCGCGGAAGTGGACAACGCTTGCCGAAAGTGGATTTTATTTTGACAAGTTGGCGCACTGCGAACCTCCCTCCGCGACGAGGCTCGGCAACCGTCCCAAGGCGCAGCGCAGCGAAGCACCGACATTACCTCTCCGGTTCGGGTGTACGTACGTACTTTGCGGTGCCGGGCGTGCCGGGGGCCGCGGTAGGTGGCGGCCTCGATCCGCGATCCGCGGGGCGGCGCGGCGCGGCGGGGCGGGGCACAACATGTACAGAGTACGTCCAGACCGCAGGACAAGCCGAAATTACTCACACGAATACACGATAGGGCAACCGCACGAGCAGCCACGCTATGCCGCGCCTTTGCCCAGACCTCCCACATACACGGCTCGCGCTCGCACACACACACTCTCTCTCTCTCTCTCTCTCTCTCTCTCTCTCTCTCTCTCTCTCTCTCTCTCTCTCTCTCTCTCTCTCTCTCTCACTCACACACACATCGATCGCAAAGCGTTTGGCTCGCCGTGCACGTATTGGAAGGATTAATAAAGGCACGGTAAGGCCAGAAAAAAGTGGCACTGCCGGGCACTGCTACAACTAAAAAAAAAAAAAAGAAATTTAAAAAAAAGATTTCCGAAGAAAAATATGGGAAAAATAGAAAGCAGTGGTGGGCGGTAACTTGATTAGCCTAGGGTGCGTGCATGACAAGTCGAGCGGCGCGGGGCTGAGGCCGAGCCTAGCCTAGCCGGGGTGCCGGGGTCCTCATTTGCGCCCCGAGGACTCTTCCCCGTCGAGTCGAGCCGAGTCGAGCCGAGTCGAGCCGAGCCGAGCCGAGCCGAGCCGAGCCGAGCCGAGCCGAGCCGAGCCGAGCCGAGCCGAGCCGAGCCGAGCCGAGCCGAGCCGAGCCGAGCCGAGCCGAGCCCAGCACATCAGTTCGCTCAGCCAATTAAGGTGCCGCACTCCGGAAGTCCGGAAGTTGCTGTAGGGGTGGGGTGGCCCAGACAACCCCAAGGCGGCGCAGGGCGGCGAGACGCGCGACGCCGCGGCGACGCGACGCCCGGATCATTTTACCTCCGGAGCGGTCGGCGGGCGAAATGAATTTCATAAATTAGCCCCGTTCGGTTCATCGACAGGCCGGTGATGTTGCGCTCGCGTGTCGGCCGTCGGCGGCCGTCGGCCCGAAAAGCATGGCGCCGCTGCGTGCTCGTCGGCAACTTATTGGTGGCCCGAGCGGCCCGAGCCCCGGCCTGGTCTCGCGGGGCGTCTCGGTGCCTGCCTGCCTGCCTGCCTGGCTCGCGCTGTCCGGAATGAGTGTCGTTACATGTCGATGCGGCCGCGGCAGCCGCGGCGAGCTCCGGCCCGGCGTGCCACAGGCGTGCCGGCATCGGAAAGAGTACAGTCACGGAAGCGGAGGGTGACAAACATGCAAAGGCCAAACGGGACGGCCGGGACGGGGGACTTGAGGGCAATCAGGCTGTCATAAAGGACTGGCAGGGCTGCGCCGGCTGCGCTTAGCTGCGGGACCACGCCACCGTGGCGCCGCGACGCGAGGCGCGACCTGGCACCGCCAGCGCCGCGACCCCGTCATGGTGTCAAGCTTAACTTCACCTGACCTCACCCAACCTAACCTAAAACTGAACCAGCGCATCCCCCACCTTTTGTAATCAAATCGGGACGGGGAAAGAAAGAGGCCGAAACGCTGTTTCCAGGACTGTGCATGTGCTGCTGCTGCAGCGGGTACGCCTCGGTAATGCCGAGCCGTTCCTCTGCTAATAACTCGTTAGGTAGGTCCTCGTCCTCAAGGTGCATTGTCGCGGCGGTGGCGGGGCCGGCGGGGCAGCAGCACAAAGCGGGCGGGGCGCACGAGGGCCCTCTCGCTGGAGCAACCCTCTCAGGCCCTCCAGACTCCAAGGCTTCACAAATCTCCAGCGTAGGGCCAGGGCACGGCCAGGGCGTGGCTATGCAGGGCCCCGGGGAAGGCACTGGAAAGGCACCGAGACTCCAGGAAACTCCAGCGGCGCCGCGGTGCCGCGACTAGGTCCGTCCTGGAAGGGAGTGTGAGCTGCTTAGTGAGAGAGTGGCCGTCCAAAACGGTGACAACGTCTACACACTAAATGTTTTTGTGCAAATTTTTTTACGAGACACCACAGTTTTTTGTGCACACGAACTTTTCGTACAAATTTGTACAAAACTTTGTACAATTTCGTATGAAAATGGCGAAAAATGTGCAGTATTTCGTACGAAAATTGTTCAAAAATTTCGTGCGCACAAAAACTGTGATGTCTCGTACAAAATTTTGCATAACATTTAGTGTGTACCTGAACCTTACCCTGAACAACGAATAGGAAGGAAGTTGCTCGGCATGATGCTGGTCACATTTTTAACAGGCAACCAAGTGTTTTCTTCTTGAAAAGAAAAAAAAACTGTTGTTTTGCCAATTATTTTCCAGCACCAGGCTGCCGGGGCGCGAAAGTAGGGTGCACGTGCCACACCTGTAAAGTGCGTGCGTGCGTGTGTGTGTGTGTGTGTGTGTGTGTGTGTGTGTGTGTGTGTGTGTGTGTGCGCGCGCGCGCGCGTGTATGTGTGTGTGTGAGTGGCTGAGCCGTCACCTGCGACGCGGCGCGCGCGAAAACAAAACGCATTACCACTGTTAGTTCGTCCTATCGCCCCAGGCCTTGTCCCAGGGAGTGCGAACGCGTCACCAGAATGACCCTTGAACCATTCTCTCTTTCTCTCTCTCTCTCTCTCTCTCTCTCTCTCTCTCTCTCTCTCTCTCTCTCTGACTCTCTCTACGCAACACTGCGTCGGTGCGTCGAGTGCCGCGCACGCACACGCACGCACACGCACGGCGCGACCCGGAGTCAGTGGCGTGGACATCCGCACGCCGCGAGTGTCACCCCGAGGCCCTCGACGCGCGCCACACACACGCATTAATTCATACCTCGCGACACGCGCGTGATAACATCACCTCGGCAATCTGAATGCGAATCTGAAAGAATTGTCGCTTTGCTGCGCTTTCCGGCGCGTTGCCGCTTTAGTGGTGTGGCGCGCGCGCGAGGCGAGAGAGCCGGGGGAAGATTATTTTTTCAGCGCCTTCGCCTTCTCGTGCCAAAACGTTTTTAAATATTCCCGCTCGCGCGCGCACTCTGGGAATCCGGTTATCGGCCTCGCCCGGCCCTGCCCAGCCCTGCCTACCAATGCGCACTCGTAAACTGTTCCTAGCCGGCCGTAAACTTCGCGGCTTTGCGGCTTTGCGCCTTCGCTGTAAGCAAAGCGGCAAAGCGCGCGGGAATTTTGAAACCGGGGATAAATCATACATGCAAATATGTGGTGGGGGATTTTTTTTTTTTTTAATATGGTGGGTCCGGAAGTTCGAAACGAGAAGGCCCTCTTACTTGCTGTGAAAGGTGGAGGACATCAAAGGAGGCGTGGGGCATGGGAACGCGGTTTGACAATGGCCGCCGTGGTGTTCTTGTCCAGCCGCCTCCAGCCGCCTCCAGCCGCCCGGACGGGCAGGCTCCAGGATCAGGACGGAATCTCGCACCTGACGGAGCCAAACAAGAAGATTATTATTCAATATTTCAAAAAAGTTTTTGAATGTGAGAAGATTAAGTTGGTATTTACGAATGGGGGCGGGGCCCCCCCGCGGGGCATCGCGATCGAACGTCACCAGGCGGAGTGGAGTCCCTAGTCTCGATTAAAACCCGCGATAGTCATAGCGTGTGTGTATGTGTGTGTGTGTCTTCGTGTGCGACATTTATTCGGGCCGGCCGTCATTAGTCACCAGCTCAACAATGCATTTCCTGACGCCGGAATTTGGTTTTAAATCGACATCGAAGCTTCAAAAGCCTGAACTGGCTTGTGGAAAATTGAAACAAACGACCAAAAGCGAGGCAATCATTCTTCTTTTTCTGCCCCGCGCTACTGGTCCGTCCGGCTGGAAACCGAAATGAGAATCCCGCGCACCATTACATCTCACACATCGCCTTTGAACGCGCGCGGGGCCGCTTCGGGAAGATTATTATAAACTGGTCACACACACAAACACACACAAACAAACACACACACACACACACACACACACACACACACACACACACACACACACACACACACACACACACACGCACACACCAACACGTGGGCGGTGATTGGTTTATTGTTCCTGCTGGCGCCGCGGCCCGACAAAACGAAACATTGTTGGCTTGGCCCGCCTGGAGTCAGTCCGTCGCTCTGTCTCTCTCGCACCCTTTCGGTGCGCCCCTCGAGTGCGAGAGAGAGGGAGAGAGATGGGCCGTGCGCGTCGTGCTGGCCGGCCGACATGACACCAGTGTGTCCGCGCTGCACTACAGTGCACTGGCGCTGCCGCCGGCCATCGATATTGTTTTATTTCCCTCCGCGGCGCTGGACGTGCTGGACGTGCCCCCGGGCGATGCGCTGCGCCGCGCCGCGGTGTTCCGGTCCGAGTTCCAGGGCTGCAGGCGGCTCCAGGCGGCACGGCTCCAAAGCACACGGATACTAATGGCGGGCTCCAATCAAGGGCCGTGCTGTGTTGCGCTGTGCTGCGCTGCGGGGCCCCGCCAGGCCACTGGCCGGCCGGCCAACGTGTGAAAACAAACGCCTGCGTGAGAGCGCCCCGGGCCAGGGATTCGATATGATGAATACGCCGGCCGGACAACCGGTACCGCGGGGATGCCAACCGCTAGGGCTGCCAACCGCTAGGGCTGCCAACCGCTAGGGCTGCCAACCGCTAGGGCTGCCAACCGCTAGGGCTGCCAACCGCTGTTATAACTCGCTTTCCTACCCTTCACGCCCGCCGTCAATCCACTCTGCGGCGTTCAAGTCGCAACAACAATGACGTTTATGCGCTGGAAACTTTGTGAAATGAACCCGCTTGACGCGAAACAAGCGGCGCCCAAAATACCCCGGTTAACGCGGCACTTCCCAGGCAGTGGGTTCGAAAGTGCATTTAATTAGCCGGAGCAGCCTCGCCTCGACAGCACTACGGCCGCCACGGTCGCCACGGCACGAACGCGCCAACCCAGACGGCGCCCAATCTACGGGCCGCGCCGCCGAGCAGGGCAAGCAGTCGCCGCCGGAAGAGTCTAAAACAAGAACAAGACGGCAACAAAACAACAAAAACATTTTACACTTTTACATAATGCATTAACCTGCCTCCATATTGCTTTACATACATTCCAAGTACAACCGAGTACCCTCCCATTCAAGCGGGCACGGCACGGCACGGCACGGCACGCCCGGCCGAGGCGCAGGCACGGCGGGCACGGCGCCGGGGAGCGTTTGTTTCATTCATTCAGAACCTTTCTCGTTCCTTTTCGGATTTACTTGTTTTCTCCTCGTTAGCCCAAGGAGGCTGTGCGCTCGTGTTCGGTACACTAATTTGTCAGAGTACGGTATTCATTCATATGAACGCCGTTGAGCCCGGGCCGCCCGGAACCCCCGAGGCTCCAGCCAGGCTCCAGCCAGGCTCCAGCCAGGCTCCAGCCAGGCTCCAGCCAGGCTCCAGCCAGGCTCCAGCCAGGCTCCAGCCAGGCTCAGGCTCCAGCCAGGACGGTGGATGAGGTACGCACGCTGGACCACGGCGACGCTGGAGCGTGAGCCTCGAAACCGAACCCGCTGAATCCCAACCGGACCGCCGCCGCGCCGCCGCCGCGCAATTTCTGCAAAGGCTTGCGTCCGATCGTCCGATGGCGGCGCGTCTCACTCTGGCGTCCTGTCGGCGGGACTCCGGACTCCAGCCGACTCCAGACTCCAGATCCAGACTCCGGCCGGACAGGAACCTGCTTCCATTCATTCTTTGTGCTGCCAGTGTCGCACTGGCTGCCGTGGCGTGGCGTGGCGTGGCGTGGCGGGGCGTGGTGGGGTGTGGCGGGGCGCCCGGACGACGACGTGGACGTTGGCTCGCCTCTCCCGATAGCGCCAGGGCGGCCAGGGTCCGCTGTTCTCTGCCTCACTTGATGCCGGTCCACCGAGACTGCCGCCGCTGCCGCCACCGGTCCCTGTCGCTTCTAACCACTCGGTGACCGCGGCAGGCTCATTCCGAACAGGGCCTCGTCGCTCTGTCTCGCTCGCACCCGCACGCTGCGTCCCACGAGTGCGAGCGAGACAGAGCGACCAAGTGCCTCCTGACTCATCGCGCTCGCTGATTGGCGGCATCATCACTTTCGATCAGGATCAGTGACCGTGCAGGACGTGCACGGTGATCCGTGGCGAGGCGGGGCGGGGCGGGGCGGGGCAGACCATACCGGGTCGGCCGGTCGCCGCGAGAGATCGTTAATCACCCCATATTGAGTGCTTCCTTGGCTGACAGTGGCGCCGGCTGCGCGCTAGACGGCTCCACGGCCCGGCCAAGCTCGACCGCAATGCAAGCGCAAGCCTGCGAGGCTCCGAGGGCCGAAGCAAGGATTCAACCTCATCGTCAGGCTTTTCAATATTTCTTGCACATCGAAAACAGTGTCTTCACGACGCTGGAAAAGTTGACGCTGATCGGTCAAGGGCGGTTCGTACACCAACCGCTCGTTCGGCGGTGGCCGCACGGGACCGTTGGAGGGCGTGCGAGGCGACCGCGGCGACCGTCGACGGCGAGGTCCCGGACGCGGCCCTTCCAATGCACGGTGTGCACGTCCGGGCGCCGCCGCCGGCGCTAAGGCAGCACGGCGCGGCGGGGCGAGGGGTGTTATCGGGGACGGTATCAACGTCGTCGCGGCGCGCGGCCCGCGCGGGACGGCCGGCCGGGGCTCGGCGTCGCCGTCGTCTGCGACAGAACAAGGCCCCCGTTGAGGAGGCTCGAAGGCGCGGCGCGGCGGCCCCTCCGCGGGCTGGCTCCGAACGCCGCTATCGTCGCTCCGTCTCTCTCGCGCCCCTTCGCCACGGCCCGCGAGTGCGAGAGAGACGGGGCGGCGACGGGGCTCCGTTTCGGACGCAGCCCGCTGGCGGCGAGGCACGGCGCGGAATCCGCCGGAACTCATGCCGCAGCGTGCAGCAGCCAGTGCATCCGCTCCGCCTGCTCCGCTCGCTCCGCCTGCCCCGCTGCAGGCGCCACCAAGACGCCCGGCCCGGCTCGGCTCGGCTCTTGCTCGACTTGGCTCGACTCGGTAGACTCGGTAGGCTCGACTCGCGCAAGCCGACGGAGGCGGCCAAGCGTCGCGGCGCCTCTGGCGGCTCCTTCAAGTGGAGCGTCATCCTGCCTGCTCTGGGCTCTCCTCGTCACCAGGCGCCGAGGGCGACGATGTTCAGTGATTTGCACTAACTGTTGCAGAATTTCTTCATCGGTCTTTTCGCCTTGCAATAGGGCTGGCGGTTCGGCCCCCGGTTCGGCCCCCGGTACCACGGCGCGGCGCCGCGACGCCGCCACTGCCCGCCGCGTTCCCATCAGGTGGCGCGCTCTGGCGGCCGGGGCCTGAACCACGTCCTCTTCTAGAACCGTCACCCGGCACGGCGGCGGCGCGGCGCGGCGGCACTCGGAACAGCCGATTAATTATAATAGCCCCTTGGTGCCCCTTTCCATGCCGTCTTGCGAAATCGGAGCCGGGCCCGCCACGCCTCGGCCCGCCTGCACCGCCGGCATGGGCCTGGCATGGGCACTGGGCACCGCCCTGGCACCGCCCCCCACAACAATAATTGATTTACCGTCCGGCCGGCCGCGCTTTTGAATGCGTGGCTCCTTCGGACTCCTTCGGACCTTGGCGACGACCGGATGCCGAGCAGTGCACCAATTACCCTGGACCGCCGGCCGGCCGGCCCTTCCCAGAGGATGCAGCCGAGACAAAGAGGCAGACCTGCCCGCGGCGTCGTGGGGATGCAAACGAGTAAAAATTAATTAGTCGCATTGGAACGATCGACGGCGCCACCAGCGCGCCGCCCAGACTGCCCCGGCTGCCCCACTCCGGGGCCTTTACTGCCCTCGTCTGGTGTTCCGGCCAAGAGGGCCGGCGGCCAGGGCGACGGGGCGGACGGACACCGGCGCCCCGAGCGGGAACGGCGGGGACGGGGTGTAAACCGTGAAGCCCAAGCCAGCAAAACGGCAAGGGCAGCGAGAGCGAAGACTTGTGCGCCGTTTTGTTTCGGCGGACGTGGGACAAGAGGCGCGGTGTTGTCGCGGACACGGCGACGTGAGAGTCGGCCGCGCTGCCGCGCTAGAATCGGCGAGTGGCTGCGCGCGTATCGCGATGGGCACCGCGCGCACCGCGGTGAAATTGCACGGCCACGACGTCGCCCCGAGCGCGACGCTATTTCGAGACGGTACTCGGCACTCTGCGCTGACGCGGCGACGCGGCCGCCGCAGTGACACGCACCCTCCAACGTGTCACTCTCGCCGACTCCACTGGTGCGTGGCGAGCGAGGAGTCCTTTCTCCTTCCTCCGCCTCAGCCGTCTAAAAACGGCACCGCTGCCTCAGCTGAAAAATATAACATACATACATGCGCGCACGTGATCCGATTGGACGCCGCGCTTACATACGGGGATGCGGCTCGGCTTTCCGGAGCGGGGCGCGGCGGGGCTGCGTGGGACTCGGAGTGCAGAGCGTTTTCGCAAACCTAGAGAGGGCTCCGTCCATTCTTTGCCTCTTTCTTTGCCAAGCCCTTCACCCTCGTACCAGCCTTTCAACACCCTCCCACCGCCTCCCACCGCCCCTCTCGCATAGCCGAGCCGCCCCCACGGGCCCTGACGGCCCCCACCCCCGGCCGGGCTCAGCGACGAATCTCGGTGTCCTCTTTATGTTATGACAGACCACCCTCCTCCTTTGCTTACTCCGTCCTGCCCTCCTTCGCGTCCCCCGGCGCGTTTTCCTCACTCGAGGTGAAACTCGTTGTCTTTAGTTGACTGCGCGACAGTCAATATGTAGCGGGGCGCGGCTTATGCGCGGAGACATCCACTTCGTGACCGCCCTTACGCCCTACCCCGCGGCCCTCGTGCCAGCGCGGCCCGCGCGGCCAGCGGCCACCAATTTCCCTTCCCCTTCAAAAGCAATTTCCCCTCCCGCCCCTCCCAGCCCTTTCGGCCGGCCTGGCGTTGCCCAACGTTGCCCGGCGTGGCCTGGCGTCGGCCAGCGGCGCCCCTAAATCGCCCGGCCGGCGCCAAAATGACCAAAGGGTGGAAAAATAACAGCTTTCCGCCCCCTCGGCCCCCTCCCCCTGCGGCCCGTGGGGCCTGTGGGGCCTGCCTGTAGGTGGCGGGGCGGGCTGGGGCCCCGAGATGGGTCGTATAGGGCCGGCTTGCTTGTGACGGAACGACGGCCGGGCCAAATAATAGATGGAGGGCTGTAAAATCGGGAGGGTGTAGGCACTGGAGCGGTGCTGGAGGGTGGCCTAGCCTCGCGGCCCCGCCGTTTCGCGGCGAAGGGCCGAGCCGGCCGCGCTGCCTTGGCTCGCCTCGGCTCGCCTTGGGCCGTTCTGGCGTGCTCGGCCGTGCCGGGCATGCCTGCGGCTGGCCGGCGGTCGAAGTGCCGCCAGATTGAAGGAACGGGGTGGCGCCGCGGGCGCAGCCGCGCTGCCGAGGCGAAGCGAACGACGCGGGCTTTTCTGCGCCGTAAAATATGTAACGACACACTGGACGGCCGGGGCAGTTTTGCGTCTGAAAGCGCGGAGGGCCCGGCAGATTGCCACTGAATTTCTCGGGGCGACGGCGGGGCGAGGGTGGGCCTGCATGGCCTGCGGTGCCGCGGTCCTAGGTGTGGCGGTGGCCATGCAAGCCATGCAGGCCGCGGTGGCGTGGCGGGGCAACGCAGCGGCGGCCCCCCGCGCTAGCTGCCGAGGCTGCCGGCCGGCCGGCACACTGGCCAGCACAGCAGCTGTCCGGCCCAGTTGATTTATACGGGAGCGAAGCCCCTTCCTTGGCAGACCACCACAGACCACCCTGGCCTCGCGGGGCGTCGCGGGGCCCCGCCTCACCCCTTCCCCCGGGATGCTCTTTACAAGCTCCACCGCCCCGCCGCGCCCCGCCACGCCCGAGTGGCCCATCCACCTCGATATCTCGATACGCGACACGCCGACAGCCTGCATAGCGCTCCGGGTGGGCGTGCTGCCTTCAATCTCGACGCGACTCCCCTCGCGCGAAGCAGCCTTCTGAACGCAAAACAGCCTTCCGGAGGCGATGCCGGCCGTGTGTGCGGGGCGGGGGCCGCCGAGGCCCACCCCAACAGGCCGGCAGGCCGTGTGGTTACGAGGGTGCAGCGACGCCCTCCTGATGGACACGAAGGCCCTCATCGCGGAGAGCGTGCGGCGGGCGGCGCGGCGTGCAGCACGGAAGGAAGCGCCCGGTGCATGCGAGCAACGCGAGCAAAGCCCGGACTGCCGGGGCTCGACTCGCCGCTTGTGCAAATTTTGCCGGCGCTGCATGAGTTGCCCGGTGGGCTCGCCGATGCACTTTGCTTTGTGATGGCCGGGATAATCCGCGCGATAAGGCGGCAACACGCTCGGTCGGCCAGGCAGGCCGTCAGTGCCGTGGACAGATTATCTGTGCGAGTAATTATGGCCGGGGTAAACGAGCCCGCGTTTTTGTGCGCCGAATTCGGCATGTTTTCATACATTTCTGGGCGTTATCTTCGATTCTAAATGTTTTTATAAGTAATTTTTACAGGCGTGAAATCGTGGTGTGGGCTTAGTTAGGCAGGAAAACCTACTCCCTCAACGGGTGGGTAAACTTTGGCCCCTGGTAAATACGTAGCATGGTATAAAAGGGGGAAACTTCTATTGCAGTTGGTCTTTTTGCTTTCCCCAAATCTTCCCTAGGTCTGCTCCGGGCCTCGTTACGCAAGCAGAGAGGCTGTCCCTGCGATACAATATGGCGCCGCGGTGCCGCGCGGCCGAGCCCCGCGCGCCAATGGGGTCTTGTTCTGCAAATCAAAGCATTGTGTCGATAGCATTTTATTACGGCGTGCCTGCATCGCCATGCTTCGCCTGCTTCTCGGAACGGTGGCGCCCTACCGTGTCCTAAGGACTGTCCCATGCTGGCGGCGGCAGCGCAGCGCGCGCAGCGCTAGCGGGTGCATGGCTGACTTGGCGGCGCTTCGCGGGGAGGGGATTGGGACGAGCACCGTGCACAACCCGCTCAAAAACAGTCCCGCCGAAGGCTACTCGCTTCATGCTGCATCTCGGAAGCGCACTGCTTCTCCTGCTGCGGACAACAAGGGCCTGCTCTGTCGTTTCTGCTCCATTTTTTTGCTTCCCAGCGCGGCACGCCGTCCAAGGCCCAATTTTTCATAATACGAGTTTTGCGGACGGCGGCAATTTATTCAACAGTCTTTTGCTTTTGGACATGTCACAGCCGCGGCCTTGGGGTGTCATCTGCCGTACTGCCCCGTACACACACACACACACACACACACACACACACACACACACACACACACACACACACACACACGAACACGCACACAAGCCATATGCAACCCTTCCGTCCCGCTCCGTCCCGTCCTCCGAGCCCAATAAGCCAGAGCACACATTCACCCACCTTCCCCCTCCGGCCGTCTCCGGCCCCCGACGTCGCCGTGCTACGCCGTGCTGCGAAGCACTGCCAAGCCAACCCTCTCGCGAAGAATGCAACAAAAGGAGAGAGAGAGGGAGCGAGCGAGAGGGAGGGAGAGACGCTGGCGTCGCGGCGTGCGGCGTCGGGCCTCGGGGCGTGATGCGGCCGGCCGGCCAGGCCGTGGAGAGGAGGGGCAGGCAGGACAGCCAATGGAAGTGGCGGGGCGGAGAATGTCCCGCCGCCGTCCGCACAGCCTGCCCCGCCTGCCCCGCCTGCACCGCCGCCCCGCCTGCCCCGCCTGCCCCGCCTGCCCCGCCTGCCCCGCCTGCCCCGCCTGCCCCGCCTGCCCCGCCTGCCCCGCCTGCCCCGCCTGCCCCGCCTGCCCCGCCTGCCCCGCCTGCCCCGCCTGCCCCGCCTGCCCCGCCTGCCCCGCCTGCCCCGCCTGCCCCGCCTGCCCCGCCTGCCCCGCTGCCCGCCTGCCCCGCCTGCCCCGCCTGCCCCGCCTGCCCGCCTGCCCCGCCTGCCCGCCTGCCCGCCTGCCCGCCTGCCCCGCCTGCCCCGCTGCCCCGCCTGCCCGCCTGCCCCGCTGCCCGCCTGCCCGCCTGCCCGCCTGCCCCGCCTGCCCCGCCTGCCCCGCCTGCCCCGCCTGCCCGCCTGCCCCGCCTGCCCGCCTGCCCGCCTCCCCGCCTGCCCCGCCTGCCCGCCTGCCCGCTGCCACGCCGCACCCCTGCACCGCCCAACCCATTCACTCATCCATTCCTGCATTCATGCAATCGGTTTCGAGTACTACACGTATTCAATGCCGCAAAGAACGCAGTGTCCCGCCAAGCCCCGCGGTGGCCATTCGTGCGATTTTCATCCTCAGTAATTCCGCCAGGGTTCCGTTTCCGTTCATTTAGAAATCACTCTAACGGTTTTCCAGAGCAACCTGTCTGTGTATTTATTAGAGTCGTGAGCCAACGGGAACCGTCTATTCTGTCCGTCGCCGAGGAGGATGTTCAATATACATTCAGTTTGTTGTCCCAGCGCTGTGGTTCCAAAACACACAACCACTGAGACCAAATTCAGGATTTTACTTTGCGCGAAAATCAGCAAGCTTTATAAATTACAACTTCATTGTTTTGTTGTTTTTAGCAGATGATACGTTCACGTATCAGCGTGCTTGTACTCTCGTGCAGAGAGTACCGAGTTTCCGGCTAGCCAGGCAGCAGTTGCCTCGTTGCCTGACTAGCAAGCCTAGAAGAGGCCGAGCGCCTCGCTGGCAAGGCAGCGGCTGGCTGGCCTGCCTAGAAGATTATGAGCGGAGGGCCCGCAGTCCGCCGTGCCGCGCCGCGCGCCGCACCATGAATCGGGGCGCCTGCGGGGGCTCAGGTTGCGCGCGCGGCATATAACCTCGGGCGTATAAACCCAGCTATCTAGTACTCATGAAGTGCCTCCCTCACGTTGCGCGGTGCCGCTCCCCTTCCTCTCGTCACGAGACGCTGCTACGCATCGCGCAGCTGCCCCCCCGCGCCTCTTCCTCTGCCGAGACGCCACGTCCCGCCGCGCCCCGCCACACCCCGCAACTGTCCACACACACACACACACACACATACACACACACACACACACACCTTGAGTGCGTAGAACGCATGGTGCAGCGCCCCCTCGAACCCCTGCCCCTCTCGAGAAGCGGCGTGCCGGCAGTCGGCTGTGTGCGCCACTCTTGCTTATCTATCTTGAGGTCGGGTTCGGGTGGCGCGCCGGCCGGCCGGCCCCGCTTGGAGATGTGGCTGACACGCCGCGTGCCGCAAGGCACCTTGGCCTAGTACCGAACACAACTTTTACGGGTATTGAGTATTTATGTGATTAGCCACCAAATTGTGCATCCTCGCGTTGAAACAACGAAAATGATACCCAACACAAGTGGTATCGGACATGAGTGTCCCACCGTCATTGCGAACATGTTTAACACAAAACAATGGCACGTTAGGATATTCAAAAGCTATAATAAAATTGACATTTTCATGAATTACCATGTGTAAGAAATTTGTCAAAAAAAGAGTTCCGAGTGTTTACTCTTTGAAAGAAATTGACAAAATGTCACATTCATACATTTCAATAAACATTCTCTTAAGTATCATCTGCTTTCACGTTAGCGTTAGCGTTAACGTTTTTTTCACACCAATGCAGTGAACGTCTTCGCGGAGACTGCGAACTGCTTGAATCGGCTTCCATGTGCTTTTGCTTTTCTTTTGGAGTACTCCAGGTTGATGATAAGTCGCCGGAAATAATGCTGAACATACTTGTTCCACAACAAAGACGCTGCCTAACGACTAACGAGGGCCCTAGTCCGTCCTGAGGGTGTCATTGGCGCCGTAGTGCCGCCAGGAAGGTCGCCGCGTCGGCCCGTCATAGGCAGAGCGTCTCTCTCGCACTCGCAGGGCGTGCCGCCGCGTGCCACGGGGGTGCGAGCGAGCCAGAGCGCCGAAGCGGCCCTTGGGGATCCTCCTGCAGGTGGAGCGCGTCGTGTTTGCGCCGCTTTGTGAGCCCAACAAACGCCTGGCTGTTGTTGCTGGTTGTCCCGCGTAAACAATTCAGACGCGCGCCGCTTGCGCCACCTGCGCCGCTTGGTCCACTACTTGCGCTGCTTGCACTGCTTGCGAGAGGCCTTTCAGATAATGGCGAAGGACGGTACACTAGTACTGTAGGTACCCGGGGGACGCCGGCAGCGGAGGGACGCCTCGTCCTCGCCGTCCTCGTTGGCCGAGACTGTGCGCAAGTGACGCTATCCGCGCCGCGGCAGCAGCAGCCACACTGACAGGCACACACACTGGCGAGTACGGCCGGAAGCCCCCCTCAGCGAGCGACGCAGCGAAGCAGCGCAGCGACGGCCGATCCCCGACGTTCTACGCAAATGAGCCGATTGAGTGGCAGTCGGCGGCACGGCGCTGCCACGCACTGCAGGCCGGACAGTGCGTTACGTAAATCGTGCACGACGTGTGTGGCGCACGCGCGCTGCGGCTGGACGCGGCAGGATGCGTCGCGCACTCGTTTTTTCCCGACAATGTGCGTCCCAGCACTGCCACGGCACTGTTAGTCCGTCCGACCGGCGCCCAAGTTATCCTTTTCTCCCTCTTTCCCTCCGTTTTCTCTTCAGCCGGTGTGGTGCAACACGTATACACGCGGGGGTGCTGGCTTGTGACTAATGTCCGCACCCCTCGCCCACGCCCCGCCCCGCCCCATTGCAGTGGGGCCGAACGGACCAGCCCGCCGGTTTTCGAGTGGAAACGTTCCGAAATAGCCGGAAAATGCCGCGCCTGCCGCGGTGCTGCAGCGCCGACGCGGCTCAGGTGGGACGCCGCGCACCGCCACACCGAAAAAAAAAGCAACGGAAAAGCGTTAAATCTAGTCAAGATGTCGATAAGAGGGCTTGTCATTTAGCCAATCAACGAGGAGCCTCAACGTGTCCGTCGGTTTGCCCCCGTCCCCCTTGTTCCCGAATAACAATAACTTCCGCCCATCCTCGCTCCTTGTCGCCAAAAGGCTGGAAGGCTGGAAGGCGCGCCGGCTGCGTGTCGCCTACATTATGAGCGGCGTCGCGGCCGGCACGGCCGGCACGGCCTCCTCGGGGACGCGTAACTCACGCGCTGCAGGAATTACCGCCATAGTGCACCTCCGCACGCACCGTTACCGCCAGGGCGCCGCCGGGGCGCCACCGGCTTCCCAGCCACCTAGCGAACCCAGCGTTAGATAGAGCGGCCTTCATTCTTTTTCCGTTTTCTTTCACTTTTCCCCCGACGGACATTCATTACTCGTCGTGTTTGTTGTAAAAGTGCGCGCAAACCCCTTTTCTGCCCCTTTTTGGAGCATGGCGCACACTTTGCTTCTCCAAAGGGTCACAAAACACACGGTGGACGTCTCGTGCGCGGCGTGCCGCTCCGGGGCGGCGGGGGCGGCGGGGGCGGCGGGGGCGGCGGGGGCGGCGGGGGCGGCGGGGGGCGGCGGGGCTTCTCTGGAGAGGCCGTCCCGCTGTGTGCAGTGCAGGGGACCGGACCAAAGTCCGGCCGCGTCCGGGAGGTCCGCGACGTCGCCGCACCCTCCGGCCTCCGCGCTGGGGACCACGCCGCCGCGCCGCCGCGCCCTCTCGGACGCCACCGTCGGCCCTGCTGAGGATTTAAGTAAAATAAGGCGGGCCCAGCCCAGCAGGCCCAGCCCGGCCCGGGGAGGGGACTTGGAGGACGTGCACCATGCAGCCCGCGGCTCCGCGGCGAGGCCAGGCGAGGCCGAGCACACCGTCAGGCACGCAGGACGCGGAGAAGGAGGAGAAGCGATGACGACACTCTCCCCCGCTGGTCCGGCAATATATCTTTGCGGCTTCTGGACGGCCCAGATAAGCGAGCGTGACCAAATTGACGCAGATTAGGGCAATATGAGAAATTCCTCGCTGACACGTGTGTGTGTGTGTGTGTGTGAGTGTGTGTGCGTGCGTGCGTGCGTGTGCGCCCACCCTCCCCGTGCGTGGCGTCCGAATTGGTCACGGCGGCTAGCCGTGCTGGGATGGGGGAGTTAGGCTCTTCACGCTTGGGGTGGAGCGGGCGGGTGGCCCGGGCGGCCCGGCACACCGGGGAAAGTTGCTGGGTACCCGACGAGGAAGAGGAGACGAAGGGCCGGCCAGGAAATGGAAAACAAGGAGAGCCTCTCTCGGGGCCACGACGGAGACGACGACGACGACGACGGCGGGGACGTTGGCGAATCAAGGAGGAGACGGCGGGCAGGGCGCGGAGGGGGAGCGCCAGGCCGGCCGCCTAGCTCTATCACCAGCAATTGCGAGCAATGACAAGATTAGGGTTTGACCACCCACTGAGCATAACAGTCGTGCCGAGGGGAAGAGGCGCTGCACGTGTGCCTCACAGTGTGCCTCACAGTGTGCCTCACAGTGTGCCTCACTCGGCCTCACAGTGTGCCGCACGCTCGCGGAAAACTTCACGGGAGATCCCTGCAGAGGTCAGAAAGTAGCAGTTTCTGCTGCATTTGGGAATCAATTCTAGCTCTTGTCAAAGACTTTCTCAAAGCCCTGGTACTCTTCAGCCCCTGGAGCACCGGCCCTTTTTGAATTTTTAGTTTCATGTGTAATGTTTTAATGTTCCCCCATGTTTCCCACGGCGTCTATTTCTCGGATTATTCCCCAGCAAACACGAAGTCGCTTTGACACTTGCCTCTTTTACGGGCATTCTGCTTCCCCTTTTCGAGCAAACAACGCTTTCCGCGTGTCCAATCAGCGCTGCTAACCTGCCCCGCCAAGTCGCGACAAGCCGGCGGCCTCCTCCTCACCAATTTGTTGCCCTCGCGGCGTCGCGGCGCGCAGCGCACTACACGACCGGTACGCCACATTTCTTCATTCATTCCGTGCCTCTATAAGGCGCAGGATGTGCCGCCACTGTGCGCGCTGTGTACGCCGCCATGCCGCCTCGTCGCTCTCGCTCGCTCTCAGAGGCCGTCCTGGAGAGAGAGAGCGAGCAGGACGCCGCCAAGCCTTCCAATAATGAGCATATTAAATGCGTCGGCATGCAAGGGTGGTTGTGCAATGAAGCTCAAGGGCAGCGACCGAGAAGCAGGCCGGCGGGCTGGCGGGCCGGCGGGCCGGGCTGGCGCCAACGAGGCACGGCGCGACACTTTGTCGCCGCATTCTGCTCCACTCCGCTCGACCGACGTAATGAAGTTCTTTATCACGCGGGGGGTATAATTACTGCTAATCAGCGACGCGGCGATGGCCGTGCAGTACAGCATTCTGAAGGCAGCCGGGCAGCCGCCAGCCGGGCACGGCGTCGAAGGCATCCCGCGCGCGCCGTCCGACCGTCCGCCCGGCCCAACGGTCGCGACGGTACGTGGTGCGGTCTCGGCCGGCAGCGAGGGCGACGAGGGAAGCCACCGCCAGCACCCCCGCTGTGTGACCACGCCACCCTGCTCACGCTTTCGCGCGGTGTGCCGAGTTGCTTGAACTTGAACCCCGCCAGGAAGAAGTCTCTGTTTGGAAAGTCCTCGAACTTGGAGTGCATCGGTTCGCGTGCGGGTGGCGGCCGATCGACTCAACTCGTTGCCTAATTTATATCGGGACTGCTCACGACGTGGTCCTCGCTGGCGGCTGGAGCCTGGAGCTGGCTCTGTGAGTCACGCGGCGCAGAGCCGGTCTGCCACCCGGCGGTACCCGGAGGCGGTGCCCGGAGGCGGTACCCGGAGGCGGGTTGTGGCGCCGCGCGGCGAGGCATTATCGCTTGACTTCCCGGAACAAGCCATCGAGTGGCTCCACACCGCCAAGCACCGCCAGCCAGGACGGTCACATACTGCACCGCCGCGGCCGCGAAGCGCCACGGAGTCGGAAACGACGGCGTCGTTCAAGACGAGCTGGTGGAGCTAGGCCAGCGGTTCTCAACCTTTCTCGGCTCGCGACCCCAAATTTGAAGCCAAAAATTTCCGCGACCCCCAGGAAAAATTTCGCGACCCCACGGGACCCCTCCTTTAACATGCCACGGCGTCTGATCCGAGGCGGGCATTTTGCTCCCTCAACGGGCAACTGGTCTTTGGACCTTCCTTTAGCATGCCTTTGTTACGGAGTGCAATTATCAGTCTTAGTTTGGTAGCAGTATTGTCTCAAAGTTGGCCAAAACGCTCAGAAATGTCTATGAAAAATCGTGTTTTGGGCTGATTTTAAGCAGCCACAGCGTCTGATCCGAGGCGGGCATTTTGCTCCCTCAACGGGCAGTTGATCTTTGAACCTTCCTTTAGCATGCCTCTGTTACGGAGTGCGATTACCAGTCTTAGTTTGGGAGCAGTATTGTCTCAAAGTTGGCCGAAACGGTCAGCAGTGTCTTTGAAAAATCGTGTTTTGGGCCGATTTTAAGCAGCCACAGCGTCTGATCCGAGGCGGGCATTTTGCTCCCTCAACGGGCAATTGGTCTTTGGACTTTCCTTTAGCATGCCTCTGTTACGGAGTGCGATTATCAGTCTTAGTTTGGGGGCAGTATTGTCTCAAAGTTGACCAAAACGCTCAGAAATGTCTTTGAAAAATCATGTTTTGGGTCGATTTTAAGCAGCCACTGCGTCTGATCCGAGCCGGGCATTTTGCTCCCTCAACGGGCAATTGTTCTTTGGACCTTCCTTTAGCATGCCTCTGTTACGGAATGCGATTATCAGTCTTAGTTTGGGAGCAGTATTGTCTCAAAGTTGACCAAAACAGTCACAACGGTTTTTCAAAGACATTTCTGAGCGTTTCGGCCAACTTTGAGACAATACTGCTCCCAAACTAAGACTGATAATCACACTCCGTAACAAAGGCATGCTAAAGGAAGGTCCAAAGACCAATTGCCCGTTGAAGGAGGACGAAATACCGCCTCGGGTCAGACGCAGTGGCTGCTTAAAATAGGCCCAAAACACGATTTTTCAAAGACATTTCTGACTGTTTTGGTAAACTTTGAGACAATACTGCTCCCAAACTAAGACTGATAATCACACTCCGTAACAAAGGCATGCTAAAGGAAGGTTCAAAGACCAATTGCCCGTTGAGGGAGCAAAATGCCCGCCTCGGATCAGACGCAGTGGCTGCTTAAAATCGGCCCAAAACACGACCCCAGCTACCTCGCCGCGACCCCTTAAAATTTTTTCGCGACCCCACTTGGGGTCGCGACCCTAAGGTTGAGAACCACTGAGCTAGGCGCGGCGGGGCGAACACCCACGAGCTGTCTGGCCTTCGGTCTGGCCGGCTGGGCCGCCAGGGAGAAATTCCATTAATTTGTGCCGCGGTCCATCCTGGCCGGGCCGTCGTTGGCGGCGGCGCGGCGGCGCGGCGGCATGGCGGCGGCAGTCGCCCGCCCGGCGATTCGGTTTCACGGGAACCAGAGCCGCCGAGGCAAACTGGGGGCGAAGATTGAGCGGCCCCGAGCGCCGCGCGCCCACAGACAGACAGACAGACAGACAGACAGACAGACAGACAGACAGACAGACAGACAGACAGACAGACAGACGGGCCGCGGCGTCGTCGCCGTCCTGGCCACTCCGCGGTCCTGACGGTCCTGGCCCTGCGAGGGGAAGGCGGCGCGGCATGACTATTCAGCGCACGGGCCGGTCGCGCGGACCGCGCCGTGCGGCCGTGCCACCAAAAGAACCGCGCGGGATCACGACCTGGACCAGCAGAACCGTTCCGTTTTCGCGTCGCTCTGTCTCTGTCGCACCCATGGCGCGCACCGTAGAGGAGCGAGAGAGACAGGAGAAGGAACGATGCTCGGAATCAGTGTCCTGGCGGACATGGCGCGGGTGGCCCGGCCACCACGAGGGCGACTTTCACGAAGGTAATGAAGAAGGGAGCATCAATGCATAACAAGTTCATTCGGTCACGGCGCCAGCGGGCGCCAGCGCGCGCCCAGGACCAACCTCAGCAACTCCCGCCGGTTCGAAAGTCGCAGTGATAGCGGTCCAAGTCGGGGCCCAATAGTGGCCCTCCCGACCGCGACCGCGAGCAGGCCACTTAGAGACAACTTTTTTCGGAGCCGGGGAAGCCAGCCAGGGCAGGGGGGTCATCCATGCGCGGGCAGGATCATCATCCTCTCCCCCTTGTTCATCACGGCGAGGATCACGGGGGCCGTGGGTACCGCGAGGGCCGCGGCGGGGCCGTGACCGCTACGGTCTACGGTGTCGTGGTGCTGGCCGTGCCGGCCGTGCTGGCCGCCATGAAGCTCGGGCTGCGCGCCGCTCATGGCGCTTATGCCGCCGTGGGTGGGCCGCCGGCATGCCTTGGCCTGCCTTCGCCTGCGGCCCCTCGGACTAGACAGGACAATATGCCCTCCCCTCCCCCTCCCCCCGGAGCGTGAAAAGTGCCCGGTGGTGCGCGGCCAGCGCGGCCAACCAGCGCCGCTCGGCCCGTAACACACGAGACCACATTGGCCGGCCCGGTAAGGCGAAGCAACGCTCTTCTTCAGCGCGACCACCACCACCACCACGGCCATGGCCGCCACCGGGCCGGCAGGTGATTGCCGCCACCATGACTTAGTGCCGGCCGCACGACAGCGCGCGACAAGCATCCAAACGTCCCAAACGTTCCTGCGTCCGTGGCCGGGCCGTGCCGACGACTCCATTCAACATAACGACAGGCATGTCTCGCTGTCGGACGCCTTATCAGCAGACTATCCGGCCTATCAGGCCGCCGCCGCACACGAACACGTCTTATGACTGTCACTGCGGTCGCCGCCGAGACGATGAGACGACAAAACGCCGCATGTTGATGTCCCTGCCGGCCTGCCGCGGCCTGCCGCCTATCCCGACCGAACTTTTCGTCGCTCTTTCGGGGCTCCCTAGGAGAGCGACAGAGACAGAGCGGCGAAAGGCCATTCAGAATCGGGCGGCAGGTCTCTCCGCTAGATTGGGGATCACTATTAACAACCTGGGCTGAATTTTTGGGGAGGCCGCCGCCCGCCGCGCTGCCCAGGCCGAGGCCCAGGCCCAGGCCGCCCAGGCGTGGCCGGGGATAGATATATCTTCATGGATTCGGCAGAAGCGAGCCGCAGCGGCACGGCACGGCGGCCGCACGGCGGGCACGTGGCTGGCTGGGCCTAGTCCATCTGATAGCGGCGTGTCCTCGTGTCTCCGAGTCCCCCGTGTCGCAGGCTGTCGCAGGTGCGGCGTCCTGGTGGTCGTGCGGTCGCGTCGCCCTGGCCGACAGTAAACCCGGCCCAAACGACGACGCGATGCGATGACACATCCACGTCACAAACAATAAAACAACCACCATTCTTTTAAAGAAACCTTTGAAAGTAGTCGTCTTTTTGGTTCGAATTTGGAAGAGCAATTGGGAGGCTACCGGATTCCTGTCCGCTTGGTCATGCAGACCCACCAAGTCGCGGCAGACAGTGCCGGTCTCTGCGAGCGGGGCGGGGCGGGGCTCAGCGCCTGGGCAACGCGGGGAATGCAACAGCAGACTCCACATTTCCCACCAGGTGTATGGCGTACACGCCGGGCCGTCCACGGCCAAACAACTTTATAAAGCCGGCGGCAAAGCGGAAGACGGGCGTGTGCGTGTGTGTGTGTGTGAGTGGTGTGTGTTCCGCGACCAATCCTCTACGGCCGCCGCGCCGCCGCGTTGGAGCGCTGGAGCGCCGCCCGGCGGTGTCGTTGCTCCGCTCGCTCGGCTTGCTCTGCTTGCCGCGCGATGCCGCGCACCGCCATTACCGAGCCGCGCTAGAAGGAGAAGGAGAGAGGCAAGAAGGAGGAGTGGCGGTTCTCCAGCGCGCTGCCTAGCGCCGCGGCGCTGCGGCTCGCGTGTGTAGCTCCCACTCGTTGGCACCCGCGCTGGCCGCGCCGCGCCGTCCCGCCGTCCGGCCGTGCCCTGGGCAGCCCTGGGCGTCGGGCGCACTCCCCGACCCGACTGGTGCTGCCCTCGACACCTGCGGCGGCGGAGCGCTCAACTACGTGGCGCCCAGCGGGGTGCGGCGCGAGCCACCCTTCGCACACCTGCCAAACGTCCAGCTCAGTCACCCTCTCTCCAGCGCAAAAGTGTCCACAAATTCCGCATTTTCCGCGCGGAGCAGCGTTTAATTAAACGATTGTGCCTTCGTGCGCATAACCACCCCGGCAAACGCCGTGCCATCGCGGGGCTCATCGAAGCCCGCCCCGGCTGGCCAAACCTCGGCCACGAAACGGAAAGTCCGCGCCACGCGAAAATCGTGTCGGCAGAGGAGGTGGGGGCAAATCGGGGCTCGGATCCCCCAATCTTAATTATCAGCAGCCAAAGTGCGCGCAGCGATGCTATCGCGATCTATCGAACCGACCGGGCCGACTAGGTCGACTAGAGCGACCACCCACCGCCTGCATCTTGCTTGCTTTCCTCAACGCCTCGCCGCCACGCCCCGTCCGCGTTGATGACCACCGCCGCCATCCTCGACGCGCGATGAGCACCATTTTTATCGTTCTCGATTTCTCGAAAGGAAAAGAAAGAACTTTATTTTTTGCGACGTGCTGGCGTGCCGATAATAGCGACATCGGCCGCGGCATGTGTCCGCGAGCGCGGCGAGCGCCGTGCGCGTAAAGACCCTCACCAAGCAGAGCGGCCGGCCTGGGGCCCGCCTGGCCCCGCCCACCCAGGGGCCGCCGAAGGGAACCAGGCGGCCAGGAAGGGTTGTCGCCGACGGCCGGGCCCAAATCAGGCCGGTGCATCATGTATGGGTGTGAGAAAGGCGACGGGGCACGCCGTCCAAGCAGGCCGGCAAGGCGAGGCTGGCCGTCGAGGCCACGCCTTCCTTCGTTCCGGCCTAACCCATCAAAACAACACGCCACACCGCGAAGAGGCCGTCGCGATTTATACTTTGGCCGATAATGTTTTTTTACCGTACGGGATCATGCGTCTCTATCCCCTCGGCTGGCACAGCTAATGTGGGCCGTTTCTCTTCACAGGGCGAAACCCAACCCAGCCCAGCACGCCTGCTGAAATGCCGTTCATTTTCCACGGCGCCATGGGTGACCCAGTTCGCCACAGCAATACAGCGATAGCCGAAGCAGCCACTAGGTGCCGCCGCGCCCCCGCCCCGCCCCTCGACTTGGCAGTGGCGTGGCTGGCGTCCTGCACGGCACATCGACCACGCCACCATGACTTTTACACCGAGCCATTATCGGGGGGTATGAAAAATACAGCGCGCCTCATCAAGGACAAGGATGGCATCAAGGGTGGCATCAAGGATGGCGGCACGAGCGAGGTGGCGTGGTGCGGCGCCTCCACACTGCGAGGCGCCGAGCGGTTCAGAAGGGCTCTGTCTCTGTCGCACTCATGGGCCTCTCCATCAGGGTGCGAGAGAGAAAGACAGAGTACAAACCGCTCTTCGCCCGACTGCCGCTTAATTTTTCAGCCGCCTCGGCGAGGAGGGCGGCGGTGGAGTTCCGAAAGGGTGGCCGAGTCCAGCGGCGCCGATGGGGGCACGGAAGGGACAGAGTGCGAGAGAGACAGAGCGACAAAAACAATGTTCGTAGTGTCAGCCGCTGCTACACGCCTATTCCGCCACCTGAAATTTCTTTCTCTTCCTTTCCTTCCGTGCTTTGGTGTGAGTGTGTGGCCACTGGCCACGTCAGGCGGCACGGCGGCACGGCGGCACGGCGACGGGGTCCTGGGGGCATTCCGTGCCGCGCTACACCGCCACCGCCGGCACCGCGCAGGGCGCACCCTCAGAGCGCCTGCCCATCCCTAAAGTGCTGCAGGGGAAACTCACTGCTAGATTGCCTCATGCCCTGGGCATGGTGCCCTGGGCATGCCCTCGCCTCGCGCCCGGTCACGGAGCCGCGGAGTCACGGAAGGACCAATCCGGAATGGACGGATGGACGTTCCGGCCGATTATATGACGCGCGCAGACGTGGCGGTGCAGCGTATACGCATCACAGAGAGTTACCTTTGGCTTTTCCCTCAAGTGGCACACACTCACACACACACAGCGAAACCGCCACCCACGCCGCTCGCACGCAATGCACCGCAACACACACAGGACGTATCACACACACACCCCTTCCGTTAAGCACCCGAGATCCGCCCCTAGGTCACGCTGCTGCCTGCAACCCGCCACGACACACACACACACACACACACACATCGCTGGCACTCTGGCGTGGTGCGACAAAAGCCCAGTAAGTTGGTGACGTTTTCCTCGCAGTTACCTCGCTCGCTGCGAACACGCGCCGCCGCCGTGTCCCCGCACACACGCAGCAACACGCGTCACGCTGTCACACACACACACACACACACACACACGAGTGCGGCCGAACGTACCCCTCACTTAGCCGCATTGCGCCCCGCAATAACAATGGGGTAATAAGAGGGTATTGCTTTGTTGGGGCAACAAAAGGCGGCCGGTCGGTGACGCTATTGTTGCGGTCAGGTGCGACAGATGTGACCCAAACCCCTCCCCGGGCCGCCCCTGGGCCCGCCCCGGCCCGGCGCTGCTATAGCTGTACTAGCTTGCTGCTCGGTTACGCACCGAGTGATTCCCGAAGGCGTTCCTCCCCGAGCCGATGACCGTTGTCGTGCCGAGCCGCCGAGCGCGTCGACGCCGCCGGGTGCGCGACGCAGTCCTGGACGCAGTCCTCGACGCAGTCCTACACCGCAATGCCGGACGCGGCCAAATCTGCAAACCGCCAGCGAGTGAAGAAAACAGAAAGCCACGAGCGCCAGCCCGTAATGGTAATGGTAATGCGAGGGTAGGCAGCCCGCCGTCCGGCGTGCGCACGCGTGCGGCCCTGCCTGCCTACCTGCCAGGCGCCGTCGGCGTCGTTCGGCCGTTACCTCGCGGACGACCGAGTTTCCGTTTTCGTTTTTGTGTGCTCTGTTTTGGCCCCGCCCCGCCCATTCCCAGGCCGCACTGGCTTTGGCTCGCTTTGGCCGGGGTCGCGTAAAAGAGAATGGCTGAGGTGGCCGCGCTCCGCTTGGCTCCGCGACAACGCTACGTGCCGGCCGGGCCGCTGGCCGCTCGGTCGAGGCGAGGCGCTGTTGGCGCGGTCAGCGACAGAAACTGCCATGAAAAAATAGTGAGGGTGGCGTGGGGTGCTTCACGCGGCGTCGCGCTGCTTCACGCCGAAGCTATTAGGCCGTTGCGTGAGGCCGGCCGCCGGGGAGCGAGGAGCGAGGCAAGGCAAGTCGCCCTTCCTTCTCCTTCAGCAGCAGAGAGGAGTATTTGAGGGCGGGTGGCCACCCTACCTCCTGGCGAAGCTGGTGACACGCGTGGCCACCTTACTCCTTTTGCCAGCGTGGTCCCCATCGTTCCTTACTTTAAGGTGACCACCTGAAGTGGATGACCACGTGACGCGCCCAACAACCAGAAGTGTGGGCACCCTAGACTCGCACCATGAGAGCGGCCACCCTAGGAGCAGCGTCGGCAGGCTTTGTGTCTGGCCTGGCACGCAATGACGGAGGAAAAGAGGAACTGACAGTGGACACCCGCGCGGCACTGCTGCACCCATTGACCTTCCAGCCGCAAACTGGCCATCCTAGCCTCTAGCTTCGCATGCAGCAGGACGAAAAACACGTCGAGTGGACACGCGACCGTCACCTATTTTCAGCCATGCACTCTCTCACACACACCCACGTCAAGCACACACATACGTGGCCTGCTGGAGGGCCGAATGCAGTTACGGAGTGCAGGGCTGTGTTGCTGCGCCGTGCCTGCGCCGTGCCCTCTCTGCCGTGGGCCGTGGGGTTTGCACAGTAAGGCTGACCGGGCCGGCGGCGGGCCGGCGGGCCGGGGGTGGAAAATCAACAAGGCCTTGTCCAGGCCGGCCCGGCGGCCTGCCCTGGCGGCCTGGACTGGCGGTTCCGTGACCGTGCCCCCCGTCGTATGTCCATCCTTGGCTTGTTCATTATTCCCGTCAGAACTGCACCGATCGCCGGGGCTGGCCAAACACACAACACACGGTCGGTCGGCCAGCAGCGAGCCCAGCGAGCCAGCAGGACAGGACGGCAAAACAATGGACCTTCGTATGTGCTCCAAGCGGCCGGAGTGGACGGAGTGGACGGAGCCTCGGAGGGCGGTGCAGTATTGGGACCGGACCGGTCGGCCCGTCAGGTTATTGCGGCACACTGGTAAAATGGTCTCGGCCGATGCGGGAATCCGGTAGCCGAATAGTCGGCCGGGGACAATGAGACTCGGCCGACCCGAGGCCCGGGCGCACGACGAGGCGGGGTCGCGGGATCGACTCCCGCGGGCGGCACGAACGCGGAGGGACCAGGCGGAGGGAACACACGCCTGGGCTTGCCGTCGTAACTCCGGCCGCTGGCAATCAGTGCGATCCGCGGCGCCTTTTGGCCGCACCTCGCCGCACACCTTGGGCTGGCTGCCTCTGGCGGCCTTTGGCCAATCAGCAGCCACCTCCATGGCCGGCACGGCCAAGAGCGCCTCGGGGCGCGTGGGGCACCTACCGCGAGGCGCGGCGCCTTTGACGTCCACCGCCATCGTGGACTCGGCACCTTTTAAGTCTCCGCGCCGCGCCGTTCATCACGTGTGTGTGTGTGAGTTGGCCCTCATTACGAGGACGCCTCGGCTCGGTTTGATCTTCGCTGCGGTGCCCTACTCGCTCAACAAATATGCGAATGAAAGCGCGGCCGGCGGCGCGGCGGAGGTTCGAATCCTGGCGGCGGCCAAAAACGGCGGCGGCGCGCCGAACGCGCGATGGCGGCCCGTCAAGCCATTTTACCACACGGTAAAACGAGTTTTATGGAGTTGGCCAAACGGTTTTACGAGCTCCTTCGGGAGGAGAGGGAGGCCAGGCCCCGGCAGGCCCCAGCAGTGTGCGTGATCGGGGGGCATTACTGCGTGGGGCGTGGAGCCGCGGCGGCGGACGCGGCGACGCGGCGGGGACACAGACCCAAACTTGATATTTGATTCGGCGCGAGCGCGCCGCGCGCTGCCGGTCAATACGACCGGAAAGCCGTGCGGTGGCGGGGAGCGGCGCGGAGCAGCGGCCCGTCAAGGCGGCCTGTGACGGCGCGGTCACGACCACGTGACGGGACGTACGTCCGTCACGAAAGTGTCACGACAGTGTCACGACACACGCGACCAAACGGACTCGCGACGCGTCGCTAAGAGGCCGGCCGCAAAAAAAGAGGCACGCAAGAGGTTTGAAAACAGGTAGTCGTAGGTTTTCAAAGCAGGTGGCAGGTTTTGAACCCAGGTTGCAGGTTGGAGGAGTCGCAGGTTTTGAAACATGTCCAACCAAAGGCACTTGTGACACAACCTCTGATGCGGCGCAGGCGGCTGTGTTGCGGGTTGGCCCACTCATCACCGTCATGCAGGAATAAAAAAAAGTCTGTTTTTGTTCACAACGACAAAAAACAAGACGAAATGAAAATGCTTTTGATCCCCATGGGCAGTAGTCCTTGTATGATGCATGTCACTCATTCACGCAACGCTACTTCCGAGCAAAAGCGCTGCTCCGCGGAGCGCCACAGAGCATGCATGTGAATCGTCCCTCTCTCTCTCTCTCTCTCTCTCTCTCTCTCTCTCTCTCTCTCTCTCTCTCTCTCTCTCTCTCTCTCTCTCTCTCTCTCTCTCTCTCTCTCTCTCTCTCTCTCTCTCTCTCTCTCTCTCTTCCTCACACTCCCGTCGGACTTTTTCGCAAATCCGTCTCATTTCTGCAAATGCATGTATTTTCCCAACGTCCGCTCATTAGCTGGGCTTGTTAGGATGCATCCCTTGCCTATGGCTGCAGGCCGGCCGAGGCGGCGTGGCGCAGCGTGGCGTGCCCGCCGCCCATCTCTCTGTATTCAGAGAAGGCGGCTGCAAACAACAACTGATGCGCCACTCAGCCGCTCTGTCTCTCTCGCACCTCTAATGCAAAGCTTGCAAAACTCTTTTAAAAGAGGAAAAAAATGAAACGTGTTAGAAAAAAAACATCTAATTTTTTGACGACAGGCACCTTCTTGGCCGTTGCACTGTGGAGATCGATCACTGTGCGGGACGAACATTTGCTGAGGCAGCCAGGCAGGGCAGTTTACAGTGGGGTGGAGGACATCTCAATACTTTTGCATCGCGAGGACGACATCACACCAACCTTCACCAAGCGCGGGGAAACATTTTCAGAAGACTAGAGGTCCGGATGAAAATCTTTGCTTTACAGATGAAGACATCCCTAGGAACTCTAGAATGTGCCCCATAGTCGCGTGCGTGCCATCGCCATCTGCAGTCGCAGGTGTTGAAATCGCCGCCGAGCATTGGCGCCAAAACGCACGCACGCACGCACGCGAGGCCGGCGCGTGGCAACATATGGGACGCTCGTTTCGGTGAAACAAAAGCCGGAAAAGAATAACGATTTTGCGGTGGTGTGGCGTCATTACCGCCAGTAGCGTGCGCTTCATCGCGCCCCGCGGTAATGGCAGGGGGGGGGGCTCCCCCTTTTCTACTTTTCACCTCCTGTGTGATAATTGGCCTCTTTCAGGCCTATCTATAGGGGCCTCAACGGGCAGTGCCTCCGCGCTCTGTCTCGCTCTCGCTCACCCCCAACGACGGGCCGTCGCATGAGTGCGAGAGAGACAAAGAGAGAGCGGGGAGGGGAAGTGGGGGGGGGGGGCTATCTAGGGGTAGTTAGGAGGGGCGGTGGGACGAGGCGAGGCATGAAGGGTTTGAGCGAGCATGCCGGTGGAAGCCACGAGAAGGCCCTTGTGTCCCCTTTCCCATGCCAAATAACAACCTTAGCATCACGTCGCGCTGCCCGGCGTTCCTGGCGTTGCCTCGCCTCGCGCGGAGACGTCGTCAGCCCTCCAATAGCCGCGCCGCACAGTGGGCCAGAAGACCGGTGGAGGCGGCCAAAACTCTAGACGCGTTTTGAGCCCCAGAGTCGCTGAACAGGCCTCGAAGCGAACGTGTGACCCCACCAATGGATTCCTCGTTCGGAGAGCAATCCGTTGGTGGGGTCACACGTCCGGTTCGAGTCCCATTTAGCGACTCTGCAGCTCAAAACGCGTCTAGAGGTTTTCCCGCCGCCAGCGAACTTCAGGCCCACTGTGCGCCGCCGCCGCCCCGCCCGGCGTTTCCAGGCCGCCACTTGGCGGTGCTTCGCGGTGCTTCGGCGTGGTGCTTCGCGTGGCGGCCTCACAAAGTGACACCGGCGGGGCCGTCCATAATTTACGTGTCAGTGCGCACGCCATGCTTAAGGAGTGAAGAATATATGTGTAATTTGGCTTCCTCTCTAAGGTGGGAATCGCGTGCTGAGTGGGCGGGGGCCTGCTGGGGTGGCTCGCTTGCCGACGCTTGCCAACGCTTGCCGAGCAACAAAACGAACCCTTAAACGAGCGCCTTCCCTGCGAGGCGACCCTAGCGGAGCCTAGGCGAGCGGAGGGGCTGTTCGGAACGGCCCGCCCAAGGGCCTGCCAGACCGGCAGCGAGTTTGGCGGCACACTGTGGACGTCGTCGGCGAGCGCGGCGGCTGTCTAGAAACCGTAAGCGGTTGACCCGCGGGTTAATCAGGCAAGCCCGATCCGGGCCCCGCCTTGGCTCCGGGGCCGCGGACTCCCATACGGCCCTCTCCTCTCCCTCCACGGGGATAGGACCATAGGACCGCTCCCGGGTGGCTACCCCGGTGCTCCCGGTGTTCCCGGCGACCGCAGAACTGTTCGGCTGGTTCGGCGCGCCCCGCCGCCCCGCCGCCAAGATGGCCAGCACCACGACAAAGCGGCCGCAGCCTCTTCGCTCGCCGCTTTCCCAGCGCGCGTTTGTCACGGCCGTGCGTCGTGCGTCGCGGGGGGCGTGACCGGCGTGACGATGGGCGTGTCGTGACGGGTAGACCGCCGAACAATTATTTTCGCATCAGCCGGTGAAGCATGAGAAGTGCGGCGGGCTGGACGATGCACACCGCGGAGGACACCAACAACGCCCTCACAATGCTCGCTCTCTGCGTCGCTCCGTTCCGGCCGTGCCGGATACGGGACAGCCTCGGCAGGCCTCGGGGACAGCAGCCCCACCTCCGCGATCCAGCCTATCATTTGCGGGCCGCCGGCGGTCGCCGCCACGCCTCGCCACGCCACGCTGCGGCCCATAAGTGAGCGTTTGCAGCGCCGCCGCGCCGACTTCTATTATTTAGCCGTCCAATTATCAGTGTAAGCGCGACGTGTCCGGTCCCCATGTCGCAGCGCTCGCTGGCCGAGCGACGCGGTGTCCAGGAGCCGCGGCGCCCATTGTACCCGCCATAAGTATTACTGTAATTTGTAACTTTCTGGCGGCCTCGCGGGGCTGGCCGGGCTGGCCGGGCTGGCTGCTCGGTCGGGGCGGCGGGGCCGACAACAGGTCCGCGACATATCACGCTCGGCGGAGCGGAGCGCGGCAGCGGAGGCAGCGCGGCCGGGCTGTCGGAACGACCGTCCGCGCCGATGTCGTTTTGCGTGCGTTGCCGGCGTCGCTGTGTTTTTTCGGGAGTTTCTCCGCGCTTTGTAACGGTGTACTGGACATGGACGGCGGCGCCCTCTCTGTGCGGCGCGCGTCCCGGGCGTCGCACGCGTCGGCCACTCGGGGGACGCTCTGGATGACGCGAAGAGGGCCCTTGATCAGGTGGACGGCACGCACATGCAAGCAAGCACTGCGTCCTCCACAAAACACAAAAACCAACATTTTTTCAAAAACAACAACATTCTGCACAACGGCGTGCATGTCGGTCGCACGGCGGCGCTGCTGCGCCCTGGCTGCGGCTCGCCTCCGCCACCGTCCCCATTTTGCCGGACATGCTGCATGCAAAGCTGGAGAGAGACTTTGTGAGCGAAGTACGACTCGCAGCGCTGGGACTCCGCCTGGCGTGCGAAGAGCGAAGAGCACGCCGAGAAGGCTCAGCCTCCAAATTACCCTTATTAGTCGCGAGGTCCCCTTACCCTATCCTAGCGCGGCTCGGCCCAACTCGTCGAACAAATCGAATAAACGATCGACGTGCCGGACGAGGGCGAGGGCGATCATGTGTGGTCTAGCCCTTAGTGGTAATGGCACGAGGCGGGTAGGCAATCCCGCCGAACAGGGCAGTGTGGCGGCACTGCCTACCTCCAAGGCGCCGAGGCAGCCTGCGAGAGGAAAACCCGCCGGCTGTTTCCGCTGTCCATCTGATTTTTCCCGCGCGTTTTCTTCAAATTTTCCGGCAGTGTCGGATAGGATTGGCCATTGGCCTGGCCGCCGGGCGCCGCCGGGCCTCGAGGCTTTCGGCCTTTGGCTGCCTTTGGCGAGGCGCGCTGAACTCGAGACGCCGTCGAGTGGGCGAGGGGGAGGGGGAGGGCACAGGCCGGCAGAGGGTCATCCGAGCCTCCGGTAGCAGGACGAGAACGACCAGAGCGACGAGAACATGAGCATCGTGGTCAGTGGGTGGTCAGCCAGTCACCCACACCGGCGCATCGCCACCCGCTAAATTCAAGACGCCGCCGGGCCGGCTGGACCCACTGCTGCAGCTCAGTGGACCAGAAATGGCGCCCAGCGCATGCCAAAGGTCCGAAGGACCGAAAAACCGAAAAGCAAAACGAAAGCGTCGCCGGTACTCGAACCCCATGTTGTGCATGCCCATTTGGAGCAGCGGCGCGGCCGCCTAACGTGGCGGCTCGATGGCGGCGGGTCCGCGAGCACCGCGGCGTCGCGGACGGCGGGGCCGCGGAGTGGGAGGCGGCGTGCTCGCGGGGCGGCGAAGCGGCGAAGCGGCGACGCCAAGCCCAGCCAGGCCCAGCTACCCGTGGGAGGGGTACCGCGGTGCCGGCAGTGGGAGGCGGCGTGCTCGCGGAGCGGCGAAGCGGCGACGCCAAGCCCAGCCAGGCCCAGCTACCCGTGGGAGGGGTACCGCGGTGCCGGCCGTACCGGCGCCCGTTGGTGGGAGCTCCTGGATTGGCTGCTGCTGTGTCGCCGTGTCGCCGTGTCCTAGCGCCGCTTAGCCGCGCGGCGGGCCGGCGCCCATGCCCCGCACTGCGGCACAGCCACACTCCCAAGATCCTACTGAGCTTTTTCTTCGTAATACGAACAAAAAGCTTAGTATTATGACAGCACAGCGAAGGTAGTAACGTATGGTGAGGGGTCCTCAGTAACTTATGACCAGTTTCTTAGTATTACAAACAAATTTCTTTGTATTATGATAGATTTGAGTTGTAGAGTACTGAGAATTAGCTTAGTATTATGACAGCACGGCATTTCTCAGTAGGAAATTGGGAGTGCATGGCACGCCCAGGCAATGTCGCCACGGGGAGGGAGGGGAGGGGCTCCTCCTTGCCTTGCAGTGGAGTGGCGTATCTGCAGGCCGGCGAGGCCGAGATACCCGTCCCCGCGCTGCAGCACTGCATTGCACTGCATCGAGTGCTTCACGCTCGGGAGGACGCGGGAGGCCGCCATGGTTGCGCGGCCTGCCCGCCGGTCGTGCCGGCGGAGCGTTTCGCCATGGCCGCCTACCTCCATTTTCCTCGACTTTTCCGACGTCGTCGTCGTGGACGTCGTGGACGCTGGGGGTGTCAACGCCCCACTTTCGGCGGGGCCTTGCTTGGCGGCGTGCGTGACGGGCCGTGGGGGGCCTACAGTCTGTCTCAGGTCGGAACGAGCCTGGAGACGGTCGCGTCGTTGCAGCGGTAGTGCGGCTACCTGCTATTGAGGGTGGCAGTGGCCTGTGCCGAACCCCCGCTGCGAAGGGTCTGTCCCTTTTCATTTCAGAGGTGTTGCTGCAGTTGCTGAGGAGGCAAGTGAACCTCGCCAGGCTCGTTCCGACCTGAGACAGACTGTAGGGGGCCGAGCGCTGGGCCGTGTCCGAGGCGGTGTGGCAGTGTCGTGGCGTCCACGACGGACTCGCCCCGGACGCACCGACCGCTGTGTTCTCATGAGACGCCCGCCAGCGACTCGCCAGCGAGTGCCACATGTGACAGTTGGCGTGTGTGTTTCCATTGTGGCAGTGCTGATTGCGTTGTGGTTGCCTTGTTGATGGTGATGGCTTTGGTATTGTGGTCGCCAGGCGTGTCGAGCGCCGCGGCTCGCTCCCTCTCTCTCGCGCGCGGGGCCGAGCGGGGCGTGACAGAGACAGAGCGACAGCGCCGCGTCGCACAGACAGCGCGATTCACACACCACACCGAATTTCCAGTTCAGGAAGTCGTTTCGAAGGAGGGGAAAATCGAAAACGGTTTTGGACACGGCCAAAGTGTTCTTTAAATTATCTCTCGCGACTTGGAATGACAATAGTGTACAGTATCGTGTATCGTGTTTCCTAGTGCGGGGTCATTTCCACAATTAGCTCCGAGAAGTCCCTCGCAAGGAGGGGGCGGCGTTGGGGCGACCGTTTTAACCCGAAGAACAATTTGCACACATTGGCCCGTGGTGGGCTGTTCGCCAAACAAGGACAGGATAACATCTGCCCCTTGCGGGCGACCAATCAGAGAGAGACCGCTATGCGGCTGCTGCTTCTGCCCAGCCAAATTTATTGGGGCGGTATAACAATGACATCACACGGTTTTTCGAGACGGAGGGTCCGGGCGGGGCCGTCTGGGGCCGTCTGGGGCGGGAGACGACGCCAGTGAGGAATTTGGACATGATTAACAGAACAACTCTTCGCACATCAGCGATGCGGGGCCCAGTACATAAAACTATCCGGAACGTGTCCAATAAATAAGGCATTGCATGAAGCATGAGTGCCACCGTGCGGTTCGGTGTTCGCATGCAAGTTTTTGACTCTCTCTCTGCGAACAGTCGTCTCTTTCGCACACGCGACCTCACTATCAGTCACGCTACAGGCCTCGGCATGTGTGACTTCTCTATGAACGCGACTCACACACACACACAGAGACACACGCACACAGATGCTTTTGTGGCTTTTGCATGCAGCCGCTAGTGTCATGGCTGCTGGATGACATCAGCACGGCCAGTCTGTGCGCTCGGCAACAACAACAACAGCAGGAAGACCGGCCGGCAGCAACAACAACGCGTCGTGGTCGTCGGGACTGCCAAGCACTGCACAGCACTGCAAAGGCAAAGGCAGGCACGCTCGGCTACCGGTTGGGCGTGCCTTGGCCGTGCCTTCGCCGTGCCTTCGCCGTGCCTTCGGCGTGGCAAGGAGTCGGCATGGAGCGACGTCTGTTCGACGTCAGGTGAGCCCGGTAAGTAAGTGCCGACAGAGAGAGGACTCCTTCAGGCCCGGCCGGGGCCCGACCCCCCGCGGGGCTTCGGTTCCGAGATGAATGTCTTCCTGTGGCTTTTCGCGGCGCCTCCCCTTCCCCCTCCTCCTTCCTCTTCCTCCATGTCGTCCTCTCCTCCGTGCTCCTGTCCTCGCGGTATCACACAAAGCATCTCAGACGTCAAAATTAACACAGAACCATAACGCAAAAAACGCAGAGGAATCGTTCCAGATAAAATCCTTGAACGCGCGCGCGCGCACACACCTTTACGTGAACACACACACACACACACACACACACACACACACACACACACACACACACAAGAGAGAGAGAGAGAGAGAGAGAGAGAGATACAGTTTACGGATATTTTGGCGGTAAAAACGGCGGCGAGCGAAGGCGACTCTGAGCGGTCCTTCCCCTTCACTGCCAGTCCATGTAAATGAGACTGTTCATCGACTGCGACGCAGACACACGTTCTACATGCGGCCAACTGTCTGGACTGACACACGCACACACACACACGCGCACACACGCACACACACACACGCACACAGAGGCACGCACACCGACGCAGAATCCACGGGTAGTCGCCGCACTGCTTGCAATACACTCTCCTAATTGGGTACATCACTTATATCTTGATCGGACTCGGCGCCGTTTTTGTGCGTTTTGTTCTCTTGCCTCTCTCTCTTGCTTTTGTCCAGTCGTCGTCGTCGTCCAAGTCGCCGATCGCGAAGAAAAAAAAAAACTGTTGAACAATATTTGCCCCAGCCAGGCCGTTTTGGGACCTCCCAATTCGATGTTGGGATGGGAGGCGTCGCTCGCTTTCAAAATATCGGATTCGTCGGCGTCGGCAGACCAACGCAGAGTCAACATGCGTCCAAAAAATTTTCTCGTGTGAGTGTGTGTGTGCGTGTGTGTGTGCGTGTTGCATAATGCAAGGGCGGTGCAGTATATTTTGTCGCGCCACCGTCGGCCGCTCTTGGGGCGTACAGCAAAGGCTTGCAGGGAGGAGCTTGCGATTGAAAAGAGCGCGGGCCACAGCGGATGCGAAGAAAAGCAACACGACAGGGGAAGCGAGAGAGAGAGAGAATGAATGAGACGACCGTGAATGGGGAGCGCGTACGTTACAATACACGGCAATTCACGGCGAAATGGGTGGGGGGTCCGCCCCGTGGGTACGGGTACTTGTTGCATGTGTTCAATGAATGCGAGGCGAGGCGGGCTGAGGCGGCCCGGGCCGTCGGCCGTCGCGGCGGTTCAGGGCGACGCGACGCCGCCGCCTCCCCAAGTCGCTTTCGCACCGGAAACATTGCCATTCACGTCGAGGACGCGGAGGACGTCGAAGGGCCCGAAGGCGATTCCCTGCTTCGATTCGCATTCCCCGCTTGCTCGAATCGATATTGGAAGCGACGCGAAGCAACGCGAAGCAACGCGAAGCGAAGCGGGTTTGTTTGCCTGTCCTTGCGCGCCTCGCGTCGCGTCGTCCTGGAGACGGCCTGTCCGAAGCACTTCCTGCCGACGCGCGGGTGGACTTCCACGAGCCTGCCTTCGGGAAGATCGTCTAAATGAAAGCCGTCTCGACGCTTCAGTATCGTGTACAGATTGGCGGCGCTGGCGCTGCGGGCTGGGTCCGTTACAGTGTACGGACGACGTGGTCGAGGCGGGTCCGGGCGGGTCCAGGCGGGTCGAGGTGAGAGAAGCTTTGGTAAGGCGATACTGCAAGGGCAGCCGCCCTGCCGCCCCCGTGTGGCGTCCGCATACTGCCCGCCAGCCTGCGGAGCCTGCGGACGGCGACGCTGCACTCCGAGAGGCCTCCCTCCCTCTCTCTCACACTGTACAGGACGCCCCGTGAGCGCGATGGAGAACGCCTCTCGGATCAGCCCGCCGCGCAGCCTGCCCGGTCACACGTGGCAGCGACGAACTTCGGCAAAAGGAGAAGGGAAGGCCCACTCGGAGGAAGAAGCACCAGCGTTACACAATTTCACCAGAGCGGAGAAAACATGCTACAAATCGTCTCAGGTGTCCCCCTTTTCTCTAAAAATAAACTCGACCTCTATTTGGTTTTTTGTTGTTTATTTTTGCTCCTGGATGGAGGAATTGCTTGCGGCAGCCGTCAGAAGGCTGCAGGCGCCACTTGGTGCACATGAGTGCCCAGCGCGGGGCGGGGCGGGGCGGCTTGGGCGGCGCCACCGAGACCACGCCGACGACGGCGGCCTTGTTCGGAACGAAAGGGCTAATGTTCGGGAACAGAGCATCCGTCCCCACGGCGGCCATGGCGGCGCCGGGCGCGCGGAGTCCCGAGCGACGAGTCCGGAGGACACCGAGAAGGGTCCCGCACACCACAACGGCCACCTGCTTGACCCAGTAAGGCAGCCGCCCGGACGCACATTTCAGCAGCATCCATTTTCACACTGTCTGCCGCCCGCCTGCGACTACCGCCATGCCGTCCACTCACGACCCTGCAGGCCTGCCCGGCCTGCCCACCGATTCCGAGCGTCGGGTCTCTCTCGCTGTCGGGCCGACGGAGTCCCTCCGGAGTGGGCGCCAAATGCGGGCCGACGTTATGAGAAATTTGCGCCGCCAGCGTGAAAAATAATCCCTGCTGCACTTGGCGCTTTGCATACCGCGTTACCGCGCTGCAGGCCGCTGGGCCGCAGCTACCGATTACCCGCCGGCAGCGCCAGCGCGTCCTGCATTCGGGTAACTCAATCCGCGGCCCGCCGGACCCGCGTCGCCCGCGTCTCTCGGTGCGGTCACTTTTGGTCGTTTTTCATACCTGCCACGACCCGAGCGGCGAGCAGCGTGGTGAGCATTACTCTGGTGATCTCGCATGCCCCTTCACCACCAAAAAAAAAAAATTACAAAAAAATACAAAATTTAAAAAAAAAAATACAAAAAAAAATTAAAAAATTACGGAATTAGGTGGAAAATTGAACAGCTTGTATTTTACTGGAATTTCGGAGAGTTTTTTTCCCTGCTTCAAATAGTGGATACAGCAATAGAGAGGAGGCAGCAGGGGAGACTGAGCTCGCCGTGGAGGAGAACGTCAACGAAAACCCACGAACCAAATAAAATTGTGTTTATCCTGAGCCCCTAGTCGAACTGGTCCCGTGCAGCCCGCCTCTCCTCCCCTTCGGCCCCATTGAACGCGTCGGCCCGGGCGGCTCGAGTCCAGCCGGACGACAGCGTCGCCGCGCGGCCCGGCCGCCCCAATGCAACTCGCAACCCCTACCCGACCGGGCCGAGCCGGGCAGTGCGGGGATGGGATTTCCCCGTTTAGACCGCGGTGCCTCTGGCTCCCTCCAGGAGGGCCGCCGGGGCTTCCAGCGAATCAGGGCAGGTCAGGGAAATGGATATACACTGCCCGGCGCGAGATCGGACCGAAATTAGAGGTAGAAGAAAGGATTATTTTCTTCTTTATGTATTTTTTTTTTCGGTCCGCGGCGTGACGCGAAGCGAACTCAAAGCCTTATAAACAGCCGCTGTCACTTAGAAATGAATTTATGGACTGAATGTATTTCGTGTGTGCGCGGGGTGCACGGCCTCCGCGCGCGCACGCTTGTGAGTGTGTGTGTGTGTGTGTGTGCGTGTGTGTGCGTGTGTGCGCAATGTGTAAGGCCGTCGCTTCACTTGGGCATTCAGCAAACCGGAGTAAGATTTTTTCAAATAAAAATATTGCTCAGTAACAAAAATAAAAAAATAACAGTTTTGCATTTGAGATGTTGACAATACATAATGTGTGTTACACCGGAAGCACGAGTAGTACACATTCGCAAAAAATAAGCAGGCGTTGCCTTGCCTCCTCCGCGGAGTGGCGCGGTGCGTTGGTGGTGGTGTTGGCGGCGTCGGCGGCGTGCGACGCTGTCCGGGCCGCGGACGGTCGCGGACCCCGACGGCCCCCGGTTCCCGGAACGCGCCGCGACGCGCCCGCGACGCCTCGTCGGGACGACCGGGACGACGCGACCGGAGTCGCATGACAGCCGAGTGACACATACGCTCGCGAAACATTTCACGATTTGACGGGGCGACCGTCGCGCTGCGTCGCGCTGCGGTGCGGGGATTGCTTTCTGTTTGTCTCCCTTTTTTCCCTTTTTCCCCTGCTCTTTTCAGAGTCGATTATGGGAACACGACGGCGCGCGCGTCCGTCACAGCCGGGCACTTGACTTCCGGCGCCTGGGCCGAGGCCTGGCCGCCGCGGACGTGCCGCGCATGCGGCGCCGACCGCCGTCCTGTCCGCCCCGCCCCGCCCGCCGGTCCGGCCGGAGTCTGCCGGACTGCGTGCTGACTGCGTTCTGGCGCGGAGGACCCACTCACTCGTCGCTTTCAAGGCTTCCAAGCACATCCTGTGTTCGCACACGTCAACCAAATAAATGGACACGGATACCGAAAGCAATCAAAAATGTTTCATTTCACAATCCCCCCTTCCCCCCGAAAAAAAAACGAAAAATAATAGTAACAGTTTTGCACACTTGTATAGTTCCATAAATTTGTGCCGGGCTTGTCTGCGGCTAGTGCCTTGCCCCCGCCGTGGCGCGCCACGCCAAGCCGCGCCAAGCCGCGCCAAGCCGCTGGAAGCACACCACTGACCACCCTGAAGCACACATGTCGCCGTCGCTGTGAGACACGACAACAAGAAGCAGAGCGTGTTCGAGTCCGGCAGCCGGCGTCGTAGCTCAGCCGGTCCAGTCCTGCGGCGCTCTGACGGCACCGCACTGTACGTACGGGCACCGCACTGTGGGCACCGCACTGTGGGGCTGGTGCGGCCGGATGGCCAAGATGCCCAGGATGAGGTGCAGCCGAAAAGTGCGCGCTCATTACCATGGCGGCCACGTCACCGGGACCACGACGCCGGCCTCCAGGGCCTCCAGCGGCGGTGGCCGGCCAGCACTCTCACCAAAGCGGGGGAAGAAAACGAAAATACAAAAAAGCACACACGAAAAAATACACACAATCCGCCATACTTCCTTGGAAACAAGGAACAAGAGCAGTGCTGCCAGAGAGGAAGCGGCACCGGGGAGGGGGAGGGTGGAGGCTCGGGAAAATAAACTACCACCACTACATAAATCCGGGGCGAATTTATCGTACGGAGAGCGTGGACAATGAAATACAGCCCAGTCCTTCCGTCCGCAAGGCATGGCGGGGCGGTGCAGGGCGGTGCGGGGCGGTGCAGGGCGCAGCAGGGCGGTGCTGAGTGAGACGGACTGACGGCCCGGCGTGCGGGGAACTGAGATGAACAGCGGAGCAGCACTGCCCGGTGCATGAATGAAGAATGAACGAATGTATAAATGAACAGCGAATGGATGAATGGACGGAGACGAGCGGACGCCCTTCGCGCCTAGGGTGGCCCCTTACGCCGATTCAAGGCCCCTCTCCTCTGTTTTCTTTGAATCAGTGTCCCCAAGGGTGTCCCCTAGGGTGCATCAATTTCAGAAACAAATCTATAAACGGTTGTATGCGGAAATATGGGAGATGAGAGGAAGCCTATTCTTTTTACCAGAACCTACGGGGTGGTGAAAATAATTAACTCCACGCCCTTCCCTCGGGGCACTTTAGAGAATCTGTTGGTAAAAGTTTTCTTTTGTCTATCACGTTGGCTGGGCTCGGGGCGAGTGACAAGCGCCTGGGGGGTAGGCAACACGGGCGCGTCGGTGGCGGGCGGGCCGGCCTAGAGTCATTACCATTACCATTACGGGCTACACCACAACTGATCGTATGCCGTTTCGTGAGGCGCGCTGGCCCTGCACCTGCAGACTCTTTTCACTCTATCTCTTTCGCACGCGTGGGGCGCCCCGAAGGAGTGGGAGAGAGACAGAGAAGGACGAAAAGGATTCGGCGGCCGCCATGCCACGCGGCAAATTTAAATGGTGCGCTGCGTTCCGCGGTTTGCCGTTCCTGGCCCCACCCCACGGCAGTGGCGTGGCGCTAGATCGGCGTTCGGGCCGACACCTGTTCCCGCTCCTTGCGCTAAGAGAGGGAGAGGCGTGAAATTTGGGGCTGCCCCTTCTCTTCGCGCTCCAGCACGCCACCCCGCCTCGCCCCTCCCGCTCGCCGCCGGGCGCTCCCTCCCCTCTAGCGGTGGTGCCCCCACCCCTGGCCCGCGCCTACCCCTTCCCCGACACCCGGCTCGCCCGCCCGCCCGGCCCCGGCGAGCAGGTTCGCTCCTCGGCCGCTAGGTGGCGCACGGTGTCTCGGGCGGAGCGAGGTGCGGCGCGGCGCGCGGCGAGCAGCGGCGAGGGGGTCCGGTCCGGTCGGCGGTGCGGCGGCTTGGCGGCGGCGGCTTGGCGCGTCGCGTCCGCGAGGCGGACTGCGGCTGGCGGCGGCCGGGCTCGATCTGGCCGTGCTTGTGCCTCGCCAGGCTGCGCCAGGCTTCGCATGCTTCGTGCTGGCGGGTCGCCTCGCCTCGCTCTCTTCCGCGGCTCTTCTCGGAACACCGGACGATTGGCGCCGGCCGCCACGGCACGGCCACGGCACGGCCACGGATATGGGTCCTATCTGGCGCTGCCAAAGCCCAAAGCCAGCGGCGGGGCGGGGTGGTGGGGCTTTAGATCCAACACAGGGATTTCTCGGAAAGTTTGCGAGCAGAGCGGCTGCGGCGTCTGGGCGGGCTGGCTGGTGGGCTGGCTGGCTGGCTCATCGGAACCGGAAACCGTATTGCCTAGCGCGGCCGGCGCGTTCCCTATCTTTCCGGCGCGCACGCCGGCGCGGACGAAAACGAAAAGACGACGACAAAAAACACAGAAAACATGAGCGCCAAGGTTTTTTGTCCGATCTGCAAATGCCACACTTAATCGGACATTTGGAATAAGGAGTAATTTCCATGTTTTGGGTCGGTGGCGAGGCGCGGCGGGCTGCCGTCCAGCACTTCCAGCCGTTGCGGCCGCCTTCCCGGAAGCCTTCCCGGAATAGACGGAGCAGAAGCAGGCGAGCAGGCGAAGCAGCGAGCGCCGAAAGTGGTGTGGCGACGTAACAAGGCCTCGTCTTGTAGGCGCTAATTTGAGATAAATAACTCTTTAACGAGTTTTTTTCCTGCTCGCCGTAATTTGTGGCATTGTCCGTCCGTCGCCGTGCGCGCCGTGCGCCGATTAATGAAACGGAGGGGCGTCTGTAGCCCATTGACACACATCGACACACGCACACACACACACACACACGGACGCGCGCGTGAGGCGCGATAAATAAACTCGGCCTGATTGGCTATCTCTCTCCCGCTCGCTGCGAATTGCAGTCTACTTTCCGCCCTTCCACTGACATTAATCCCGGCCGAATGGAATTTGTCGGGTCGAGGGCTGGAGAAGACACATTTCAACCCCCGCGGGGCTGGGGGGGGGGGGGGGTCTGCCTGCGGTGGGGCGTGGCGCAGCGCGGCGCGGGAAAAAATGGGAGGGAGCGAGAGAGAGAGAGAAAGAGAGAGAGAGAGAGAGAGAGAGAGAGAGAGAGAGAGAGAGAGAGAGAGGGGGCGCGAAAAAGGGAAAGGAGGATGGTCTCTTCTTCGGTCCGAACCGACGGTGGAGGAGAATACGGCGGAAGAATAGGGTGCGAGGAGGACAGCGAGAAGCGGAGGGGTGCCAGCATGGCCCGCAAAAACACGCTAGTTTGTGTGTGTGTGTGTGTGTGTGTGTGCGTGCGTGTGTGTATGTATGTATGTGTGGCGGAAGGCAAGACAGAGAGGGCACGAGGGGGAAGGAAAAGAGAAAGCATTGCACACACTACACCGCGGTGAGCAGGCTATGCGGGCTGTCTTCTCTCTTCTTCCTTCGCATCCCCTCAGTGCTGCACACACACACTCACACACAGTATATGTGCGTGTGTGTGTTGTGTACCGCAGGGGCTGAAACTCCCGGCGAACCCGGGGAGTGGGTGGCGAAGGGCGAACAGGCGTCACTGTAGTGGGTTTGAGGGAGGCCTACAGGGAGGTGGGGGCAAGTTGAGGTGGGCGACGAGGAGAAGGCCGAGAAGACGGTGGGGAGCTCGCCACAATAACAAACTGTCATCTGTAGTACTTTTTTTTGGAAAGCTAATTTTTGCTTTCTCGCGAAAGATTTTTTTTTAGGGGGAAATGTTGCGCCAATGGGGTCCGCCGCCGGCCACACGGGCACGCAGAGCGGCAGCCAAATCGACTCCGCAGCCGACAGGCCTCTGAGGCCTCTGAGGCGAGGCCCTGGAGGTGACATGGGCGGACGCAGCGGGACGCAGCGGGACGCAGCGGAACGCCGCGACATGCACAAGCAGCGCAAAGTACACGCGGCACCCAAAACGAGGAGAAGATCATCATGAAGCTGATTACGGGGACGGGCCGCCCTTTTTGTGTTCTTTCGCGGCAAGAACGACGTAACGCCGGGCCGCGCCGCCGCGCTTACGGTGTTGTGGAGGCGGGGCATCGCGCGGCCCGGGCCACCCCTTTCCTCTTTCTCATCGCAAAGTGACGTCTGCCTCTGTCCATTCCATATCTCCGCCCCAGGGCTGTCCTTTCTGCTGCAGGAAAACAAGGGCTCTGTGCGCCGCGCCGCGCCGCCCCGCGCCGCCCCGCGCCCTGCCAGTCCCTTGATGTCTTTTTCCTCACCGTCCAACCCTTTCTTTTCCACCATGGGAGCGAGTCCGCCGCCGCCCGGTTTCGAACCCGGACCCCTTCGCTCCGCCGCCGCTAGCTGTACCCCCCCCCCCCCCCCCCGGGCCCACCGCTCGCACAGGCTCTCGTATGAGGAAATCTCGACTGGGCTTGGTCACGTGGTTGGCGGTCGCGGTAGACCCTTCTTTGTCATGCCGTTCTTCTTGCCCTCTCCGCTTCACCAGCAGCAGCAACACTACAGCCGCTGCCACTACCACCTCCAGCAGCGGCAGCGCCGGGCAGCGCGCCACCCCTGCACTTGGCCGTGCCGCCGTGCGTCCCGTTCCACCCCTCACTTGTGTACCCGAGGTTCGTTCGGCGTTCGTTCGGCTCGGCCTTCCCTTCGGCGGGCCCTTCGGCTCACCCTTCGGCTCGGCCTTCCCTTCGGCGGGCTCTTCGGCTCACCCTTCGGCTCACCCTTCGGCTCGGCCTTCCCTTCGGCGGGCCCTTCGGCTGGCCCTTCGGTGGGCCCTTCGGCTGGCCCTTCGGCGGGCCCTTGTTCCTCGCATTCGCATTGCGATACGTTTTTCGGATCGCACTGTACTACACTCATTCCCCGGACGCGGCGGCCACCGCCGCCGCCGTCGGCGAGCGCCTCCACCGCCTCCACCGCCGCCACATGCGATCACCGAGCCGAACCGAGGCGAGCCGGCGACGGAACCGAGCCCAGCCGATGCAGCCTTTGGTTTCCGATGTGTGTGTCCCCCTGTGTATGTGCCGAGTCGTGCCGAGCCGAGCCGAGCCGAGCCGAGCCGAGCTGGAGCAAAGCAAGGAAGCGAGCGGCGCAGCGCCGGGACGGGCGGGACGGGCCGAGCAGTGGCGTCCCCTTCCCTGCCCTCCCTTCCAGCCACACACAGACACACACACACACACACGGGCGCGCGCGGCCAAGCGAGGCCGCCCCGAACCGTCTTGTGTCCTGCGCCGCCCAACCCGCGACACGCCGCCTCGCCTCGCCGCGACGCAGAGCACTGCGCGCTGCGCCGCGACGACCATTCGCGATATTTTTCCGCGGAGCGCGCCGCGCCGCGCTGTCCGCCTCGCGAGTGCAGTTCGACGACGCCGAGGCCGCGACGGTGTCCGCAAGGTGTGTTTGGTTGCCCGGAGTGACGTAGTCGACGTAGTGCAGTGAAGTGAGTGGTGCAAGTGAGAAGTGCGGACCGCGTGCGCGTCGCGACAGTGTGCGTGCGTCTGCGTGCGTGCTGCGGGGCGAATTAACACGCTGTGTATAATCGCGTTCACGCCCGGCGAAACCGCTCGGCTGCCTCCTCGTGCATGCAATTACACACGTAGCCGGCAAGCCCGGCGGGGCGTGGAGGCGTCGCCGTGAGCGCGGCGCCGCGGCGTGTGAACGGCGTGTCCACCCGCATGATTCATGGCCTCGCGGCGCCTCATGGCGCCTCATGGCGCCGCATGGCCCCGCGCCCGTGTAGGTGTGAATGCCTTAATGTTAAGTTAGGTTAGGTGTGGGCCGGCTTACTTAGTGCTGTGGAACCCGGCGGAGGGCCCGGAGGGGAAGCGGCGCGGGGACGGCGCGGGGAGCGGTGCGGCGGGTGGCCCGCTGGTGGGGAGGCACAAAATGGAGGGGAGGCGGGGGAGCGCGGAGCGAGCGCGAGCATGGCCAGAGGGGAAGTGTCCCTCCCCCGGCGTCGCTTACCGCACCGCACCGCCGCCCCTGCCCCCTCCCTCCTTCTGCCAATTCAATCAAAGCGTACCTACCTCCGGCCGAGATGTTGGCGTTGCGGGTACTTTTTCCCGGCCGCCTCCTCCCCTTGCCCCCTCGTGCTTCTCTTGCTGCCCCCGGCCGGCCGGCCGGGCTGGCCGGGCGCGCCACTGCCGCCGCTCCGCGCTGTCCGTGATATCCGGGGGGTAGGGGAGTGGAGTACGTACCTGCAGGGCGGCCCGGCCCGCCCGGCCCCCGGCCAGGCGGCGCGACGCGCAACGCGTTCGTGTTTTGTTTTCGGAAGCGAGATGTGTCGCCCACTCCGGTACCGCGCTCGGCTTGGCCGCTTCGCCTCCGCTTCGCCTCACTCGTCTGTCCGCCGCGGCCGCGTTAGCGTTACGCCCTGACGCCTCGCGCCTCGCGCCTCGGACCGCGCCTCGAACCGCCCGCGCTGACGCCCTGTGTTGTGTTGCAGATCCAAGTGGAATACTAATTATATTGTGGCCGACGACATGGGGCGACTGGGTCGTCCTCGCCGCCGCCGCTCGCCGGGGCCCGCGCCTCAGTAGCGCCTGGCTGCGCTCTCGCTCAACGTGTTCGCGAGTGACAGTGTGTGTGGTGCAGTGAGTGAGTGAGAAGTGATTAGTGCGACACGCGGCGGCAGGCCCTGCAGGCCGTGCAGGCCCAGGCCGTGCAGGCCCAGGCCGTGGCGCTACAGTGTCGCCCGTGTCGGCGCGACCCCCTTCCTCCAATGCCGGTCCCTGGACGAGGTTTTCGATGAGATTCGAGCAGGCCGCCGAGGATCTGCCGAGCCGGTCCCCGTCCCGCGGATCGCCGGACTCTCCGCCGGACTCACCGCCACAGGCCGGCCACCCGTGCAACCCCATGGCCTTCCACCCCTTCCTGCTGCCGCAGCACCGACCGACGGACTTTAGGTGAGCCAGGGTTGGCAGCGCTGGTGGCGCGCCATGGCGCCGCATGGCGCCGAGCGCGCGGGGGCGTTAGGTTGGCAGCCCGGACGTTCAAGTTCCAGGAAAGGAGCTCCACGCCAAAGCGCGTAACGTTGCAATGTTGTGGCGCCTGCAACCGATGAAACCCGGCGGCCAATCGGCTTGGGCCCTCTGACACAGCCTCGAAGCACTGCATGTCTTGGCGAGCACTTTCCGCGCGAGAGCTCGCCCGAACCAGGAAACGAAGGCGGTGATGCCGGCGATGTTGCAGTGAAATGGGGTTCCGGTCGTGAAGCGGCCGAATTGTTTATCGCCTGCTTGGGTCAAATGAGCTGGCAGACAACAGTCCCGCCAGTCCCGCCCCATTCCGAGACGACCTTCTCGTCGTGCTAACGAACCTCCCCGCCGTCGTGTCGCTCCGTTACGGCCCTGTAAGGCCCCGTAAGGCCCCGCTAAGGCCCTGTTGGCGCCAACCTTTCTCCGGACGACACGACACGTCTTGTGTGCATGACGGGCGCCGTGGCGTGCGCGCGCGTTTTTAGTAAAAGACACACACATTCACTTACACGTACGCACACCAATGGACACTTTCACACACACAGACACGTGCTGCCACAGATGTCAAGATAAACCGCCCCTGGGCTCCTGCGTGACTCTGGGCTGCCCCGTGCGGACGGGACCAGAATGCATCAGCGAAGGGTTAATTGAGTCGTTTCCCCGAAACAGTGTGAGTGTGTGTGTGTGTGTGTGTGGTGTGTGTGTGTGTGTGTGTGCGTGTGTGTGGTGGAAGTGCGTGTGTGTATGTTTTGTGTAAAAAGCGGCGACCGTCAAATCTGCATCCGCCTACGGCCAAAGTTTAATGTAAAAGCTGCGCCGCAATGCACGTGTGCGTGTGAGTGACAGTGAATGTGTGTGTGTGAGTGTGTGTGTGTGTGCGTGCCTGAGGAAAGGAGGGTGAGGGAGAGAGATGAAAAGCCGTCGATAGTGTCACGGCGAACATTAGCAGGGCAGCTCCGTGACGGATTCGTCCGTGGCCGCGGCGGGATTAGTTGAAAGTGATGCCAAGCCGGTCAGCAAATTCATGACAGCTCTATAGCTGCATCAATGAATGAAATACTTGAGTGATGATCGAAGGCTACAGCTAAACGGAACGAACTAGTGGACTAACGAACTTATTTGAACAGATAATGAATGAATGAATGAATGAATGAATGAATGAATGAATGAATGAATGAATGAATGAATGAATGAATGAATGAATGGAGGGATGAATGAATGAATCCTTGGAGGGATGGATGAATGAATGAATTCATGGAGGGATGGATGAATGAATGAATTCATGGAGGGATGGATTGATGGATTGATGGATGGATTGAACGAACCGGACGAACGAATGAATGAATGAAAGGGCGAACGATCTTGGCTAGTTGATCGGCTCGTCGGCAGCCCTAGCGTCCACATCGAAATTGACTGGGGATAGAGCGACGGCAGCTGTCTGTCAGTGGTGCATCTAATTACCCCGAGGTCGCTGCACGCTGCGCCACGCTGCGAGTGTAGACGGCCAGCTAGAACGCGCCGCAAGCCCCGCGGACACTCAACTCGACACATGTGCTGCCGCCGTCGCCCTCGAGGCGCATGGGGCGGTCCGCGTCCTCGGCGTCCTCGGCGCAAGTGGCGGTCGACGCGGACTTGCAGGTGGCGGCGGTCGGCCCGCTTCGTTATGGCGCGGCCGTCGTTGCGTGGCCTGGCCGTGGCATTAGACCAGGCGGAGCGCGCGGAGCTACAGCAGCACCGTGGTTTGGTTCGGGGAGCCTGGATTAGGGGCGTCGGCGGTTACGTCGGGTGGTTTCCCCGCCTGATTGGCGGTTCCTTCCCGAGCGCGGTTTGCATTCGAGGACGGTGAGCAACAGGATGTAGGCCGGGGGCTGCGATGCGAGCCAGGCGAAGCCGAAGCCAGGCCGGCGGGGAAGCTGAGCCTCCCGGGCCTTTTGTGCAGAGAAGACTGATTCCGCGCTAGAGATGCAAATTTTCCGGAAACTTTCAGCGGGTCGGAAAAAAACCGGAAAAGTTGGAAAAAAACCCAGAAAATTTGGAAAAAAAGGAAAAATAGGAAAAATTAGTTTTTAAGCACTATGAACATGGAACCTACTATTTTTGTGCTTTGTTACAACTTAACTTATACTGACAACCCGAGATTCACAACAGCAAGCTCAAAAAAACGCACGAGAAGGGGTCATCACAGGGTATTAGTAGTATGAGTGCACTGAGAATCGTGTTCACATAGGGATAAAGGTATGCTTTTAGCCTACTTTCAGGCGAAATGCCCGACATTTTGCCTACTTTTCAGGCTGAATCTTTCCAATTTTTCCGAGGCCAGGGAAAAAAACGGAAAAAAACACTGTTTTTTTCCAATGTTTCCGGAAACTTTCCGGGCATTTTCAACCCTATTCCGCGCGCACCGCATCTCTCTCGCGCCTACAAAGCGCGGCCCGAGAGTGCGAGAGAGACAGAGATGTGCGAAATCGCCCTGCAGGGAGGCGTGCCGCAGACGCGACGCAGACGCGACGCACTGGCCGGGGCAAAGTATCGTAATAGTGTATGCGGGGAACAAACAATGGGTTATTGGTCCGCGTTGGGACGGGTGAAGCGAGTGAGGCAGCCAGGCGGCCAGGGGGTGCGCGAGCGCGGCCAGTCCAGTGCCCCCTCCCCCTCCCCTCCCCGGGCCCTCCACGGCCCCACTGCACGTCGCGCACGTCCTGGGTGGGCTCCCCTCCCGGCTGCTCCAGCCACTGGCCCCTCCCGGCCTCCGGGGCCGAGAGCGGCCCAGAGCGCCTCCCGGCCTGCATGCGGCCATTGGTCATCCACGACGTCCTGCGCCAGGCGCGCCAGGGGCGACGCGGCGAGGAAGAAGAGGGGGGGGGGCGCTATTTGGCGCGGGGCGAGATGGAGGCTGCGGTCGCGGGATGAAGCGAGGCTGATGCGATTGTGGCTGGCGCGGCCTGGCGGGTGAAAGGTCGCCAGAGTGTGTAATTTCTGTAATTTGGGTTTGAGCCGAAAAAGCAGTGGGAAGCTAGCGCGGTGCCGGCGGGCTGCCACTTGCCCCACACGACGCCAGCCGCAACGCGCAACGCCACTGGTTTATGTGTTCGGACTTCCCCCTCGCAGTGAGCCTCGCCTCGCCACGCCGCGCCTCGCCGCGTGTCGGACGGAGGATGGTTCAGGCGGCCCAGGCGACCTCCCTCCCTCTGCCGGTGTGCCGGGCTTGGTGCCGGGCTCTGCTCGGGGGGCTGGAACCACCCTGCATTATTCACCGATTCATCGAGAAGCCGAATGCGCGATGGTGGTTTAATCGTCAGATTCCGTGTGCCCCTCGCCCCGCCCCGCGGCCCGCCCCCGAGCGTGCTGGGGTCGGCACAAGTTGCCGCCGCTCTACTCGTTGCTGTCCAGCGGCAGGACTGCCGGCAGCGGAGACTCGGGGGCCCTCGGGGCAGTAATGCAATCAACATCACTGCCTTTGGGAAGGCGGGGGAGGGGGAGGGGGGGGGGGGGCCTTGTCACGCATAGACCTTGCCAAGCCCATCCCGGCGCGGGGCGGCGGGGCGGCGGGGCGCCAGGGCCCACCCCGAGGCCCACCCTCCCTCGTGGGCCCCGTGTCCTCAAACCCTCTTTTTGTTGCCTTTTTGCGCGCAATCGGCGGAATGCGCGAAGAAGGAGAAGAAGAAGGAAGAGGAGAGGAAGGATATATCGACCACACGTGCGGTTTTCAGGTATATGGAGACGGGCGGGGCGGGGCGGGGCGGGGCGGGGTGCCCTTCTTCCAATGCCGGAAGCCGAATTCAATGCTCGGCCGGTTTGCATTTATATACAAGTCAAAGAGGAAATAAAAGGTTTGCGAATCGTTTTTGGGGCGGACGGAGGCAAAAAAAAAAGTTTATCCCCCGCGCGCGGAATTAGGTCTTATCCTCCCCCAGCCCGCCATGATAGCGAACACGCTCGTGTGTGTGTGCGCGCGTCTGTGTGAGCGTAGGGCGCGGGCGTGTGTGGGTGTCCTGCCTGATGAGGTCCGCAATTTTATTCGGCGAAAAAGGAAAATGGTCAAGTAAACCGTCTGCGAAAAAGTCTGCCCGCCGGGCCGGACTTCCTGACGCGCAAGAAGCATGTCGTGGTTTCGGAGGCCCGCCTTGCAGTGCAGCGCCGCTGCAGCAGCGTGTTGTGGTCGAGAAGCACGTAAGAGCGCCGTGGCGCGGTGGCGGATGCGTGGATCTTGCTCGCGAAGCCTTGACGAAGCCCCACGCACTGGATGCACTGTACCAGGGCGCCGCCATGCTGCAGCCCTCTGCCTCGGAGTGATGCTCACCGGCCCACAGTGGGCCAGAAGACCGGTGGAGGCGGCCATACTCTAGACGCGTTTTGAGCTCCAGAGTGACCCCACCAATGGATTGCTCTCCGAACGAGGAATCCATTGGTGGGGTCACACGTTCAGTTCTAGTCCCATTTTGCGACTCTGGAGCTCAAAACGCGTCTAGAGTTTTGGCCGCTTCCACTGGTCTTCTGGCCCACTGAGGCCCCGTCTGCAGTGTGGCGACAGCAGCGCACCGCACCGGGCCACCCCAGCGAGTAATTGGCGGTGATATTTAGCGAGCCGCCCGATAGGCATCGCAGTCTGAGGACCCTGAGGACGTCGCCTGCGGTGTGTGCGTGAGTGCGCCGTGTGCGCGATCGTACGTGTGTGAGTTCATTGTGCAGGGGGGACGGGACGCAGGGTAGTGCAAGGCAGCAGACACATCAGGATGCACGTTTTCGTCGCCGTTTTTGAATGGAACCGTTAAAACACCAATTTCCAAGGTCGAAAAAACTCGTACCCCAAGTCCACTGACAGCAAGGGGAAATGGAATGGGAATGAAAGTCAGAAGTGAAATACCGCCTTGCAATGGAAGTACGGCCGTTGTGCGAGTCGGTGGGACGGGAACCCCTCCGCCCGCGGGTGTTCTGTCCTGTCCGTGGCGCGCCGTGGCGCCGGCGCCGTGCAGTGCGCGTCTCTCCCAGTGCACTGCCCGCGACTGCCCGGCACCGCCGCTGGCACATGTCCAAGGTACGCCGCCGCAGAGTCCGCAGAGCCACGCCAGCCACGCCAGCCACACCGCGCCGCGTTTTTACCGCCGACTTTTTAAACATAGTGCAGACGACATTTTGGTTATGACGCCGTCAATCCTGGAGCTGTCCCGGAGTGAGTGGCCCTTGGCCCTCGCATCGGGGCGTCGTCCGTCATCGGAATGCGTGCGAGAGAGACAGAGCGATCGGCGCGCTGCGGGGCAGGCCGAGCAGGCCGAGTAGTGCAGTATGCAGGTGGCCCCTTCATCGCGTGGCTGCGTCGCGGTGGCGGCGACGCCCGCCAGGTGTGGCGCACCACGCGTGCGGTGCAATGCCGCGGATATGAAGAAAAACGATGCGCGAGCGGATATTCACAAACGGTAATTTGAAATTTTCACCACTCCGCGGCGCCTCTCTGCCGCCACTGAGCACGTCCACCAATAATGCACGCCGGTGTTGGCATCCAGGGCGCGGCCGCGCGGCGCGGCACCGACAGACGGCACCGCCAGGACGCCGTCGACGGGACGGGACGGGGGGCTGAATATTTCAGCGACGACGATCGGTTCGTCGTGTGTCTGAGCAGACACGGAGAACTAGGGCGGCGACGCCGCGACGCCGCGGAAAGTCGATGCAAGTGGCGCGAGTGGCGCCGCGACAGACGGCATGACTCAATGAGCGGCAGAGACTCATTCCGAGAGCCGTTTTCGTCGCTGTGTCTCTCTCGCACCGATACGGCTCGACTCATGAGTGTGAGAGAGACAGACGCGACTCTTGGAATCGGTCTGCAGGCGGAAGGCCGGGGGCCTCTGTCAGGGAAAACGGCGGGAATGCGCGCCGAGTGCGGGAAATTTCCCGCGGTGGGTGGGGAAAGGGGAAAGGGGAAAGGGGGAGGGGCCGCTGGATGAAGCCGTCCAGCACCATGATTGGGTACCCGGCAGCAGCAAGTGGACCACACCGGCCTTTCAATTCCCCCTCCCGGCTCCGGATTATGAGCTATTTTTCAAATTATGGGAGCGAAGGGGCCGATTGAATGATTGTTGGCTCGCCACCATGGTGGTCCGACGGTGCGGCGGCCCGGCGGTCCGGGGGCGGGGTACCGCGGCAGGTACTTGGAGTAGGAGGAGGGCGGCGACGCTGCCGACGTCACGGCCATGGGCCTCAACAGGCCGGCCGGCTGGATTATTCAATGGCTATCGGACGCCATGACGTCCTCACCATGGTGCCATGGTGCACCGCAGTGGTTGGCCACATGGTCGTCGACATGGTCAGCGACCCCGTCCCCATTCACGACCCCTGACCGGCGAGGCTTAATATATCCCTGGCCAATTTTTAACGTGGCGGGCATGCGGTGCGTGCCTTGCAGTGCCGCAGCGCTGCAGTGCGCGGTGGAGGGGCGTACCGTGTATGCAACAAAGGAATGGCTCCATCCGGCGGGCCTTCGGGGCCTTCGGGGCCTTCGGGGAGACGGAGGAGGAGGCTGTGAGGCTGGAGGCTGGCCGCGCTGACCGAACACTCTGGCCGGCGGGGCCCGCCCCTTCCGGCAGGCCCTGCAGGCCGTCATGCTGCGGTCTGCGTCCGCTCCGGAGCCAATCAAAAGTCCGGTCACGCGTCCGGCGAGATTTGGAGGGCGGGCGTGCTACGTGCTGCACTAGACGGGCGTCGTGGTGGTCCAGCGGCCAGCCAGCGGCCAGCCAGCGGCCCACCTGCATGCCTGCATCCCGAGTGGGGGAGAAGGACAGAGAAAAACACGCCAAAAGAGCGACTTTCACTGCCCGCGCGCCGCGCACCGCGATGTGCTTCCTCGCGACAGTAAGTCAGCGCGAGCACGCCGCGCGCCGCGACGCTCGGCGACGCTCCGCCTGCCCCGCCGCGGCGGACGCGGAAACATCCGGAGACAGTGTAATTGGCCTGCAAGCGGCGCAAAGCCTGCGGCGCGGCCTGCATCGCCTGCTTCAAAGAGCTCGCCGCTCGGCGTGGCGCGCCGCGCAGAACGCAGCCAGACCCTTGCTATGTAAATCGGCCGCGCCGTTCCAGGCCGTTGGAAAACGCGGGCCGCGACCGGGGCGCGAACTCGCGTCCTCCGGGTTGCAGCCCTGCCCCCTAACCGACTGCGCCACGGCGGCACAGCCGGCCGCCGCGTGGCGGGACACTGGGACACTCGACCGTAATGGCATGGCCATCCAGTCCGTGATAACGGCATGCCGCCATCACGACACCATTACCAGTCGGATTGTTGGACGGCGCGGCGTAATGACGGCGTAGTTCCAGCGGCCGCCACGACGCCCTGGCGGCGCCAGCGTCGCCGCGCCGCGCCGCCGGGCCGCCAGATAGCGAGTATCATAATTACGAATCGGCGGGCAGCGCGGCCAGCTCCTCCACCTTTGAAAGGCGGGCGGTCCGCCGGGCCGGGCCGAGCCGAGCCGCTCTTGGAGTCTCGGTCGCTCGGCAATTTTCCGCGTCAGTGATACGCGGCGCTGTTGCGTCGCCGCGGTGCCGGCGCTGCTGCTGGCGACGACATGGCTTTCGATTGTTTCTCAACCGAGAACAACAAGAACGAGACTGCTTGTGACTAATGCCTCGCCGCTCCTCGTGACGCGGCGACGCGCGGTGGGCTTGGAAAGCGCGGCGCGGCGCGCGCCAGCAGGGCCGCGGCAGGCCGGGTCGGGGCAGGCCGAAGAAGGGGTGCGGGGCGGGGGAGTCCAAGGGGGAGTCCGCACAGTCGGGGCCTTGTGCGCGTCGAGTGACGCGTCCCCGCGTCTTCGCGTCGGCCCGAGCCCCGCCGAGCCGTTTCTGCGCAGGACATGACGTGGAGGGTGCGGGGCGTACAGTGGAGGAGCGAGGTGGAGGCGGAGATCGAGGATCGCGACCACGACGGCTCGAAAATCCGTTTCACGGTTCGACGTGCCCATCTGTGACGGCCATCTTAATGTCGCCTCGTTTCCGTTCCCGCGGCGCAGGAAGATCCAACCTCAAAACCAACAGCGAGAAAATTGAAAAAAGAAAACGTAAAAAAAAATGCTCACTGGGCTGTTGCACAGCTGAGTGTTTCTTTTATGTAAGCCTGTAACAGGTGCCAACAATGTATCGAGAAAAACCCGCACAAGCGATCCGCAAAACACACACACACACACGCGCGCGCGCGCGAACACACGCGCACGGCGGCGCCCTGGCGGTGCCGCACGCACCGAGTCCATGCGAATGCACTAATGGCGGTGGGCGATACGGCTAGCGATAGCGAGAGGCGCGTAATTGGCGGAGCGAGCAGTCGGCAGGGCGGTGCAGGGCAGGGCTGGGCAGCGCGGCGAGGCGCCCGATTTGGCCTCGGCTCGGGCCCGGGTTCAAACACGCGCTCGCTTTATGTTTTCACGTTCTCTTGCTTATGTTTTCCCCGTTCTGTTGCAGCGTGAGCTCGTTGCTGACGGTGGGCGGAGCCACCCCGGCCTCCTCCGACTCCAACGGCGTCGGCGGCTCCACGGTGGTCGCAGCGGGCGGCGGCGGGGGCAGCGGGGGCGCGGCCAGCGGCGGTGGCCCCGCGGGCGGCCCCGGTGCCGGCGGTCCTGGTGTTGGGGGTCCCGCCGGGGGTGTGGGAGTGCCTCCCGGGGCCCCGTACAACTTCCCCGCCGCGCTCGCGGCGTTCGCTGCCGGCTACCCGTCCGGCCTGCTGCACAAGTTCGGCCCCCACCACCCCCTCGGGTCGCCGCTCGGCTTCCCCCCCGGCCACCCCTACGCGTCGGCCGAGGACGTGCTGGCCGCGGCCATCGCCGGCCACCACCCGCACCCCGCCATGGTGCCCAGGCCGTTCCGACCCATGCCGCCGGAGGACGACGGCGTCGTGGACGACCCCAAGGTCACCCTGGAGAGCAAGGAGCTGTGGGAGAAGTTCCACAAGCTGGGCACCGAGATGGTCATCACCAAGAGTGGCCGGTGAGTATCCGTGAGTCGCGCGTCCAATTCGTGAACCAAGACGAGTTGGCTCGGCCCAAACACCACACACCCACCTGTGGCTGTGCGCCCACTGCAAATAATCGCATTTGCAGCCAGTCACGCCTCGCAGGCGTGGGCGGGGGCTGTCATTTGAAAAGTCAGCGCTCGGCCTGCGGAGAGTCAACCTGCGAATTTGGAGTGTAAAGTGGGGCTAAATTAGGGAGGTGTGTCCCTCTGAGGTTATGAAGAGCGTCCTCCCCGTCGCAGGCCCAGGGCCGCAGGCCCACCCCTTCACTCGGCGTGCCGTACTTGGCCGCGGCTGGCCCCAAATTTTTGCCCGGCGCGCTAAGTGGATGACTCAGGCATTCTGAAAGCGAAACCCCCCCGGCCGGCGCGCGGCGTGGCGGCGTGTTCCTAGTATCGCCGCGGGGCTGTCGGACCGCGAACACCGCGAAGCGCCCGCCTCGCCGCGCCCCGCCGCGCCCCGCCGCGCCCCGCCACCACGCGGTGTGGCCGGTGGGGGCCCTGCCCGGCCGAGCTCGGAGCGGGTTCCTCATGTGACAACATCATTTCGGCAGTAATTAGGTCTCACTTAATGAACAGCTGTCGCCACCCCGGCCGGCCCCGCCCCGCCCCGCCCCGCCACGCGGCGAGTGCCGTACCGGCCCCGCGCACAGGTGGTGCGGCCAGCCCGGTTCGTCTCGTCGTTTCTCGCCGGATTTTTCTCCGCGGGGCTCCGCGGGGCTATCGGCCGGGCTCGGCCTTTATTTCGGCATTCCGGGCGTGCCGGGCGTGGTGCCTGGCTTGGTGCAGCCGGGCGATTCCGAAGAACCGCATCGTCGCCCTGTCCCTCTCGCACCCAACAGGGCGGCCGCCGAGTGCGACAGAGAGGGCGACGAAACCGTTCGGGATCGGTGGCAGGCGCAGTGAGCTGACTGCCCGGCGCTGCGGCGCGCCGCGGCCGGCGGGGCGGATGCCGTGGACGTTGGCGTCGCCGCGTCGGCTGAATATCGCCGGGCCCTGATTGGTGGAGCCGAGGAGTTACACGCTCCCATTCCAGCCGCCTCCGGCCACTTCCAGGCCCGCAATCTTCCAGTCAAAAGCAGATGGATCGCGTCGTGTCGCCACGCCGCCGTCGGCTATCTAGTCGTCGCAGCACTTCGAGGGCCTTGCAAAGCCACCGCCGCGGACCTCCCTTTCGACAACCCTTCCCCTCGGCATCGCGGTTTGCCAGCAGGACTCCGGGCGCTGGAGTTAAAATTCGGCAGGTTTCCGGGTACGCCGCCGGAGTGGGGCGCTGGGAGCCCTGCGAGTCCTGCGAGTCCCGCGAGCCCTGCGAGTCCTGCGGGCCCTGCGAGTCCTGCGGGCCCTGCGAGTCCTGCGAGTCCTGCGAGTCCTGCGAGTCCTGCGAGCCCTGCGAGTCCTGCGAGTCCTGCGGGTCCTGCGAGTGCGAGCCCTGCGAGTCCTGCGAGTCCCGCGAGTCCTGCGAGTCCTGCGGGCCCTGCGAGTCCTGCGAGCCCTGCGAGTCCTGCGAGCCCTGCGGGTCCTGCGAGTCCTGCGGGTCCTGCGAGCCCTGCGAGTCCTGCGGGCCCTGCGAGTCCTGCGAGTCCTGCGAGTCCTGCGGGCCAATCGTTTCCCTGAATCCCGCGAGGACGGCATTGGGACCGACTTCCCGCAAACCCGCAGCATGCCGCCCCGCCGATGTTGCCGAGGACGACGCCACGCACCGGCACCTTCCTCTCGCTTCGATTTCTCGAAATGCGCCACCCTCCCGCTTCGATTTCTCGAAATACCCTGCGGTTTTCTAGCTCCAGGCGCGGCCTTGCAGATCGGCAGCGCGGCCCAAGCAACGCCGCGCTACGGCCACGCCACCCCACCCGCTTCCGGTGTCCTCAAGGGGTGTAATTACCTGCGAAAAAAATATTTCGAGGAGCAGATAAAAGGAGAGGGGGACAATTATTCGTGTAGGTGGGTTTGGGACGGCTCGCGGTGCTCGGTCGTAACTGCAGGCAGCCACGGAAAAAAAATAAATAAATGAATGAACGAATAAATCTCCGGGCGACTGGCCTGTCTCGGCGAGCGGCGGTCCAGACGGAGGCCCTGGCTGCCCTGGCTGCCCTGGCACGTGATTTAGCGACGGCCCCGCAGTGCCGCCAACCACGCACAATTAAAGACGCGCGCGGCTCAGTTGGCGCGCCTGCACTGCAGGGCCTGCAGGCCAGCGCTGCAGCTCCGCGGTGCGCCGCTGCGCCGCGGCCCACACTGCGCAGGGAAGGCTCCTTCCCGGAATTTCGGGAACACACGCGCTTACTGCTGAAACGCGTGGAGAGAGGCAGAGGGGCCGCTGTCGAGCAGGCAGACGGACCGACAGACGGACACTTTCGGTTTTCAGGATGTTTTCATTGGCGGGTTTAGGAAATTGCAACACATTGGACAGGCGTCGTCCCAGACGGCAGACACATCGAAAGCAGCTCGGATGGGCGTCGCTGGGCGTGTGGCGTGGTTTGGCAAATAATTGAAATTGGACCCGTGTGACTGCAGCGGGCTGTATGGAGGGTGGGCGCCCCGCCCCGCCCCGCCCCGCCCCGCCCCGCGTCGTCTCAGGTGCCACTCACGCTGCAGCACGCAGTACGTGTCGTGAGGCAATTGCCGCGGCTCTCTGGCGCGAGGACGCCGTCAAAGGAAGAGCATTAGCGCCTCCAACACCTCGGCACAAGGGAGGCGCCACGCCGCACCACACGCCGCCAGCGCGCTGTCTCTCTCTCGCACCCTTGGGCGTGTGCGGCGCGCCCCGCGAGTGTGAGAGAGTAGGAGCGACGCCCACCGTGTCGGAACCAGTAGTGGCCGGTGTTAGTCCAACAAAAAGGCCGGACCCTGCACTTTTTCCGCATGCAATGCCGCTTTGCACATCGATAGTTAAGGCCAAAAGAAACGTTTTGACCCGCAGACGCATTTTTTTTATCCCTTAGGAAAAAAGTTATGAAAGGTCAAATTTAACATGGCGCCTTACGGGAATTTCGGGTAGGCAACCCGCAGCGCACGGCGGTGGTTTCCACGTCGCGGCCGCGAGTTTTGGCCCAAAAGTGGGACTTCCAGTTGGAATTTCCGAACCAAATTTTCAGGGTTGCTTAAGAAGGGTTCAAAGATCACGTTGCCGTCGAGCACTTGCCAAAATTGTGACTGAGGCCGATTCTGCGAGGCCTCAAAGTCCAAATTTCGGGAAATTTAACAAGGTGGTGTTCAAAGCCGTCCAAATCCTTAACGGTGCGCAGAACAAGTTGCGTCTTCGGCGGGATCAATAAAGTGGAGTGTCCTGAACACGCTCCAGGTGGTCGATTTTTCAAATTTGACCTGGAGTTTGAGATAATCGAATTTTTTGGGAACATTGCAGCTCGGCCGGCGAGCCGCCGCGGTACCAGATTAGCACGCACAGGGGTTTTTGACGATACATGTTGCAAAAATGAAGCGCGCTAGACTCTTTTCACGCAGTGCTCCGCAAACTATGCCACAATCACAACCAAATGCCAAATTTTGAACCAGATAGGGGCCGGGGAACGTCCCTAAATGAGGACGGGAAAACGGCTCCGGACGCCGAAATGACAGACTTATGCCGCAGTGCTCGGCGAGCGGGGCGTAAGGGCACGTTTTTGGAGAATAATTGTGCGTTATAGAAGCAAGGTAGACTCTTTCCGCGCAGTGATTCGTAAACTATGCCACAATTACAAGCAAATGTCAAATTTTGAGCCCGGCAGGGGGCCGGGGAACGTCCATAAATGTGGGCGGGAAAACGAGTCCGGACGCCGAAATGCGAAACTTTTGCCGCAATGCTCGGCGCGGCATGCGGGCACCTTTGTTGGCGAATGATCTTGCGTTACCGAAGCAGGCTAGACTCTTTCCGCCCAGTACGCGGTAAACTAGTATGCCACACTCAAAACCAATTTTCTAATTTTGAGCACGGCAGGGGCCGGGGAACGTCCCTAAATGAGGGCAGGAAAAAAGCGGGTGGCGGTGGCGCGCCTGTCCAAGTTCGTTTGCCCACCATCCCACCTCACCGCCGAACAACAACATCGAGTTTGAAAAACAAAACGCGTTTGAAAAGCGCCTTTAAAATGCTTCAGCAGCTGTTTCCACCCCCTCATTTGGGGATGATCCCCCGGGCTGGCTCAAAATTTGACATTTGGGCATTGCGGCATTTGAGCATTGCGGCAAAAGTTTGTCATTTCGGCGTCCCGAGTCGTTTTCCCGCCCACATTTATGGACGTTCCCCGGCCCCTGCCGGGCTCAAAATTTGACATTTGCTTGTAATTGTGGCATAGTTTACGGAGTACTGCGCGGAAAGAGTCTACCTTGCTTCTATAACGCACAATTATTCTCCAAAAACGTGCCCTTACGCCCCGCTCGCCGAGCACTGCGGCATAAGTCTGTCATTTCGGCGTCCGGAGCCGTTTTCCCGTCCTCATTTAGGGACGTTCCCCGGCCCCTATCTGGTTCAAAATTTGGCATTTGGTTGTGATTGTGGCATAGTTTGCGGAGCACTGCGTGAAAAGAGTCTAGCGCGCTTCATTTTTGCAACATGTATCGTCAAAAACCCCTGTGCGTGCTAATCTGGTACCGCGGCGGCTCGCCGGCCGAGCTGCAATGTTCCCAAAAAATTCGATTATCTCAAACTCCAGGTCAAATTTGAAAAATCGACCACCTGGAGCGTGTTCAGGACACTCCACTTTATTGATCCCGCCGAAGACGCAACTTGTTCTGCGCACCGTTAAGGATTTGGACGGCTTTGAACACCACCTTGTTAAATTTCCCGAAATTTGGACTTTGAGGCCTCGCAGAATCGGCCTCAGTCACAATTTTGGCAAGTGCTCGACGGCAACGTGATCTTTGAACCCTTCTTAAGCAACCCTGAAAATTTGGTTCGGAAATTCCAACTGGAAGTCCCACTTTTGGGCCAAAACTCGCGGCCGCGACGTGGAAACCACCGCCGTGCGCTGCGGGTTGCCTACCCGAAATTCCCGTAAGGCGCCATGTTAAATTTAACCCTTCATAACTTTTTTCCTAAGGGATAAAAAAAATGCGTCTGCAGGTCAAAACGTTTCTTTTGGCCTTAACTATCGATGTGCAAAGCGGCATTGCATGCGGAAAAAGTGCAGGGTCATTTGACTAACACCGGCCACTACAGCCCGCGGGTGACACAGCGGCGGAGGCGCGGCGAGCGTCAGAAGTTGAACCGCGGAGAATCCAAACCTAACGCTAAAAAGCAAAAACGTCGTTGCGTCACAGGTTCGTTGCTGACATTCCACGCCACTGTTGTGTGTTATTCACTTTGTCGCGACCGCGCGTTCGCGTTCGTGTCGCTTCGCCACCGCCCCTCATTTTCACGCCTCGTGGTGATCAAAGGGGTCTCTTGAACTCGGCGCGGGCGGCCTCTCTCGCACCCCCACGGCACCGCGGCGCGCCCCGTGAGTGCGAGCGGGACGGATGGCGGCCGAAGCTCGCTGTTCGGAACGAGCACCGGCGGGGCGGCCGACTGTCCAGTGGCTGAGTGACTCTCGCTTCGCACTGGTCTGTCACTGGCAGGACGGCGTTTGTGGAGGCGGGCGGGCCCGGACCGCCCCGTGCATGCGTCATAGGTCACTGCCGTGCTCGGTGCGGTGCACTGCGCCGTGGACATGATGATGACTCTGTTTCCCTAAGTGGCATCGTCGGGCACACTGCGCGCGCTGCGAGGCGCGAGCATCGTGAGCTTTGCCCGCTTTGCCCGCTTTGCGATTAGCGCGATAGTCACAGTCATGGCCGCGGCCGCCGTGATTCCACATTATGATAAGCGGACAGTAATTAACCCCATCGGCCGAATAATGACTCGCGACACATCCCTTTATTCGCAGCATAATTGACATTGTTCGCAGCTGCATCGCATTATTCCCAGTGTGCCCGACGCGGGCCCCCGACGGGCCCCGACGGGGCGGCCAATTAAAACCGACAACAAATGACTCTGTTTGCGCGCGGTGCGCCGCAGTACGCCGCGCCACTGTTTCGGCATGCACCATTTTTCATACCGCCACTCGTGGCGTAACGTTGTCAAGTCTTTCTGTGGAAATTGCGCGCTGTGTTCGCCCTCGGCCCTCGGCCTGGCGGGGCTGTTGGCGCGGTGGCGGTGGCTTGGTGAGGATAAGCAGCCGACGCGTCGCGTCGCCTTGCCGTGCCGTGCCGTGCCTTGCCCCGGGCTGCAGCCACTTGAACCCCCTCCCCTGCCCTCCACCAGGACCGCCACCCTCTCCTTCTTTTCTTCTTTGCGTTTTCGCCTCATCCCTTCTATTCTCATCAGCGGGGGCGGCCGTGCCGCGCCGCGCCGGTTCCGCGAGATCCGTTTTTCCGCGTGGAAATCCTGAAGCGTTTGTTGCTCGGATATTCCGGGAAATCACTTAATTTTGTCGAGAAGTTTGTACAGACAGCAGCAGGGATCCGGCGGCTCGCTGGCGATGTCGACGCCGATGGAGCTGGCTCGCAGATGCAGCCTTTGCCGTCCTATGCCGTCTCGCAGCGACGAGGCCGAAGAGGAAGGCTGCATGGAGGCGCAGCGGCGCGCGGGAGAGGATGACAAGAGAGTAGTCATCTTTGTCTTGGTGCAGCGCGACTCACCCCTCCGTGCATAACACCTCCAGTGTAGCGCCCCGCGCCCCCGCGGCTTAAATAGCCTGATTTTCGCTCTCTCCTCGCGGCAGACACGACCCGACGCCTTCCTGCCCTCACCCCCTTCCATAACCCTTTTCCCTTTTTCGCTGATGGGAGTCGCGGGGTATTGTAGAGCCGCGCGCTGTTCCGCGGGGACAGAGACAGGGACAGAATGGGGTGTGCGAGCGAGAGGCCGCGCGCCCCAGAGAGAGAGAGAGAGCTGCTCACATTATCCCCACCTTGAGTGTGAAGTTTGCCACCCCGCCATAGCTAAGCTCCTCCCCCCTATTCACACGGACGTGCACTCTCGCACTCACACACTCTCCCGCGGCCAGTTCACCAGCCCTTCTCCCCGCGTCCGGTCACGTGGGTCGCGCTTCCATTGTCTGGCCGCCTTTTTTTTTTGCCCAAGGCTGGATGGATAGCCGGAGCGGCCGGAGCAGCCGAAGCAGCTAGGCCCTCCCGCTGCGCGTCGCCGCCACCGGGATGCCTACCCGCCGGGCGCCTCGCCTCGCGTTAGTTGCAGTTGCATTGCACCCAAGCCTCGCGTCGGTGAGAGAGAGAGAGAGAGAGAGAGAGAGAGAGAGAGAGAGAGAGAGAGAGAGTAGTGTGTGTGTGCATGGCGTTGAAAATCTGGCAGCTTTTGACGCGACAGGAGGTCGTGGCTGCTTGCGCTGGTCCACGTGCTGCTGGCCGTGTAGTGCGCAACCCAGACACATCTGCCGCGCGGTGCTGCGGTGTCGCGGTGCCCCGAGCCATCGCCGCCGAACCGAAAAGCTTTTCACGCCGAGGATGAGCCGGGCGAGCGGTGTCAGGGTGCCTGCCTGAGCAGCGCTACCGAACACTCGCCACAAAAATTCACTCCAAATGGTAGTTATTCGTGTATACTCCGCCGATGGCTTACCCAACTTCGATTCAAAATTATCAAACTTTTGTTGACTGTCGCGGAGTAGCTGTTTTTGCTGACTTTGGGCGGCCACTGCGTCCAGTTTAGTTGCGGTCAAAGGCCTCCCTCAACGCCATAGTATTCGGAAGACCCTACTCTTTCATGCCCCGACTCGGGAAGGGCTTGACCGCTGATGGTTTGGGAGCAGTGGTCTTGCAAAATGGCCAAAAAGTGAATAAATTTCAGAAAGTAGCTGTTTTTGCTGACTTTGGGCGGCCACTGCGTCCAGTTTAGTTGCGGTCAAAGGCCTCCCTCAACGCCATAGTATTCGGAAGACCTTACTCTTTCATGCCCCGACTCGGGAAGGGCTTGACCGCTGATAGTTTGGGAGCAGTGGTCTCGCAAAATGGCCAAAAAGTGAATGAATTTCAGAAAGTAGCTGTTTTTGCTGACTTTGGGCGGCCACTGCGTCCAGTTTAGTTGCGGTCAAAGGCCTCCCTCAACGCCATAGTATTCGGAAGACCCTACTCTTTCATGCCCCGACTCGGGAAGGGCTTGACCGCTGATGGTTTGGGAGCAGTGGTCTTGCAAAATGGCCAAAAAGTGAATAAATTTCAGAAAGTAGCTGTTTTTGCTGACTTTGGGCGGCCACTGCGTCCAGTTTAGTTGCGGTCAAAGGCCTCCCTCAACGCCATAGTATTCGGAAGACCTTACTCTTTCATGCCCCGACTCGGAAGGGCTTGACCGCTGATGGTTTGGGAGCAGTGGTCTCGCAAAATGGCCAAAAAGTGAATAATTTAGAAAGTAGCTGTTTTTGCTGACTTTGGGCGGCCACTGCGTCCAGTTTAGTTGCGGTCAAAGGCCTCCCTCAACGCCATAGTATTCGGAAGACCCTACTCTTTCATGCCCCGACTCGGGAAGGGCTTGACCGCTGATGGTTTGGGAGCAGTGGTCTTGCAAAATGGCCAAAAAGTGAATAAATTTCAGAAAGTAGCTGTTTTTGCTGACTTTGGGCGGCCACTGCGTCCAGTTTAGTTGCGGTCAAAGGCCTCCCTCAACGCCATAGTATTCGGAAGACCTTACTCTTTCATGCCCCGACTCGAGAAGGGCTTGACCGCTGATGGTTTGGGAGCAGTGGTCTCGCAAAATGGCCAAAAAGTGAATAAATTTTAGAAAGTAGCTGTTTTTGCTGACTTTGGGCGGCCACTGCGTCCAGTTTAGTTGCGGTCAAAGGCCTCCCTCAACGCCATAGTATTCGGAAGACCTTACTCTTTCATGCCCCGACTCGGGAAGGGCTTGACCGCTGATGGTTTGGGAGCAGTGGTCTCGCAAAATGGCCAAAAAGTGAATAAATTTCAGAAAGTAGCTGTTTTTGCTGACTTTGGGCGGCCACTGCGTCCAGTTTAGTTGCGGTCAAAGGCCTCCCTCAACGCCATAGTATTCGGAAGACCTTACTCTTTCATGCCCCGACTCGGGAAGGGCTTGACCGCTGATGTTTGGGAGCAGTGGTCTCGCAAAATGGCCAAAAAGTGAATAAATTTCAGAAAGTAGCTGTTTTTGCTGACTTTGGGCGGCCACTGCGTCCAGTTTAGTTGCGGTCAAAGGCCTCCCTCAACGCCATAGTATTCGGAAGACCTTACTCTTTCATGCCCCGACTCGGGAAGGGCTTGACCGCTGATGGTTTGGGAGCAGTGGTCTCGCAAAATGGCCAAAAAGTGAATAAATTTCAGAAAGTAGCTGTTTTTGCTGACTTTGGGCGGCCACTGCGTCCAGTTTAGTTGCGGTCAAAGGCCTCCCTCAACGCCATAGTATTCGGAAGACCTTACTCTTTCATGCCCCGACTCGGGAAGGGCTTGACCGCTGATGGTTTGGGAGCAGTGGTCTCGCAAAATGGCCAAAAAGTGAATAAATTTCAGAAAGTAGCTGTTTTTGCTGACTTTGGGCGGCCACTGCGTCCAGTTTAGTTGCGGTCAAAGGCCTCCCTCAACGCCATAGTATTCGGAAGACCTTACTCTTTCATGCCCCAACTTGGGAAGGGTTTGACCGCTGATAGTTTGGGAGCAGTGATCTCGCGAAATGGTAAAAAGTGACTGAGTCCCAGTGGTTTTATCGGATGATGTTGATTATTTCACTGATTACCAACTAGGCGTGCAATTATTATCTTGAGTTGGGAACCGCTTGGTACGTGCTGTGAACACGCGGTGCGGCAGCCGCACCGCGACACTCTAACGTTGGCAGTCTGCAACCGGCCGACGGGACCAAGCGGCGCGGTGTGGCGCGGCACGGCACCGCGTGGCGTGGCTGGAGGGGAGGTTTTGTAAACGCAAGACTGGAGTGTCAGGTGTTGCAAGCGCTTCGAGCAGCGGCAGCAGCACGCGGGAATCGAGGAGCCGAGCACTGCGACAACAAGAAAACATACCTTGAAAAAAAAAGACACCCACTCTTAATTTTCACCTTCCAGTGAGTGCGGGTGGCACGGCGGTTGGACGTCGCCGGACGACGGATCGCTATGTTAAATCGAGCCGGGGGATTACTCTCGGCGCGGGGCTGGGAGACCAGGGGACCGAAGGGACCGAATCTGTGAAGATCACAAGATAATCCGAGTCATTATCCTGCGGCCACGGTCACCGCGCGCTCAAGGCGCGGTCCAAAAAAAAAGGAGGAGGGGGTGTTTGTGTCACCCGGCTCGTCCAGGTCGACGCCGGCAGCGCGTCAAAGTTCATCGGGGGCGAACGTGATGGCGGCACCAGATACGATCATGCGCTACACAGCTGAAATTTTGAGAGGTTTTTGCCTGGGTCCATGCGATGAGGCTGATTTTCGGTGTCCCGATGAACCCCCGGATGAACCCTTGTCGTTCGCGATCATGAATCACGTTCATCACCGTGTCTTAATGTTTTTTTGTTGCTGAATCGAGTGATCAAATGAGATTCCCGGCTCGACGACTTACCAGATGTCTCTTGTGTTGCAGGCGTATGTTCCCCGCCTACAAGGTGCGGGTGACCGGCCTGGACAAGAAGGCCAAGTACATCATGCTGATGGACATCGTGGCGTCGGACGACTGCAGATACAAGTTCCACAACAGGTGAGTGCTGATGCCACCGCACTGCCAAAAGGCGTGCAAGGGTTGTCTCCCACGGCCCAGGCCAAACAGGCGGCCGGCCGTGGCTCCTGCAGCAGGCTGGGCGGGGGTCTCTCTGTCTGCCTCGCACCCGTGCGGCGCGCCCCTCGAGTAAGAGAGAGAGAGAAAGCTCGGGATGAGACTGCAGCCCACTCGGCACCGCATAATGGAAGATTATCCGCTGCGAGACGGTGCCGTGGACGGCCGCCGCGCTGCTGCAGCAGACACGGCGAAGCGCGCAGAGCAGTCTTTTTGTGATTGTCCAGGGGACTGCTTTGACAAGTCTGGCGACACTCTGTCGGCCGGCCTCTTTTTATTTTCAAAGGTGGTGGCCCTGCTGCGCCCGCTGTGGCGCTTGGGCTCCAGTGCGCACAGTGTGGGTACATACAGTGTGCGCCGACTGGCCGCCCAGGGCCGCCGGCCGGCAGGGTCCTTGATAGATAACGCCCTGCGCGCCAATTTGCTGAGTAATTTCATTCCCCAAAAATGACGCTTGCATTCTCGCTTCAACTGAACTGTTTTGTGCCTTGCAGCCGGTGGATGGTGGCGGGCAAGGCGGACCCGGAGATGCCCAAGCGGATGTACATCCACCCGGACTCGCCGCTCACGGGGGAGCAGTGGATGCAGAAGCTCGTCAGCTTCCACAAGCTCAAGCTCACCAACAACATCTCCGACAAGCACGGCTACGTAAGCATCCCATCTTCTTTTATTGACCCGCGAGGGTGTGTGTACAAACGGGTGCGGGGTCTGCATGCGTGGCCAGCGCCAACAACAACCCGCCGCGCAGAAGATACTCCGCGCGCTGCGGGGCGTGGGGTATCGTCGAGTCCCTTTGGTCTGCTCGGAGCCAAAGGGAATCCCATCGCGGACACGCAACGCAAACAGCGGCAGGGGAGACTCCGAGCGAGGAGGCCAGTGCCCAAAGTCCATTGGCACTGAAAGGCCGACGTGAAACTCACGCGAAAACTCTACGATCGCACAAACGAGTGCATGGCTTCTTTCCAAACTCGCCAACGCGCACTGATTCGGTAGGAATGATTTGGAGATAAATTGCAAAGGCTTTCACTACATTTCAATGTTTAGAGTCTCACCCTACGCAGTTTCCACCCGCCCACTCGGTTGCGACCGTTGCGACGCCTCCCCGGTCGGTCGGTGTGGCGTCTGGAGATGGCGATCTGTCGCCTCTGCCTGGCCTGCCTCCGCCTGGCTTTGATGTCGCCGCCCTCCGCGCGCATGGCCACCTCGGAGCGTGAGAGACTTGGCACCTCCACCCCCGCGCACCTTGCGCGTCCGGAGGGGAGGGTCCTCAGGGTCCCGGAGGGTCCTGGAGGCTGTGTGTGTGTAGGTGCGTGTGTGCGCGTATCGGTAGCGAGTCAGGCCGTCCTGGATGAAGCAGTGTCCTGGAGGATGAGGCTCTTCTTGGCCAGGCCGTGCGCCATGCAAAAATGAAACCGAGCAGGGGTGAAGCTTGTTACGGGGCCGAGGTAATGCGTGCCAGGTAATGTACGCCGGCAGGGCCAGCAGGGCCACAATGCTAATCCAATATGGTGGCGCCCTTGAATGGATCCGAGCAAACTGCGCGCCGTCCCCGCCGCCGCCAAGCAGAGCGTCAAGCAGGGCGTCCTCAAGTGGGCCGGCTGTCCGCAGAGATGACCTCAACGGACACCGTGGTGGCTATGCCGGGCTGCCGGGGCGTTTGAAGTCCGCCGCTGGTTGGGCCGCCGCCTCGCCGGCTGCTCCATCTCCATCCCGATAGTCCCTACAAGATTACCCGCGAGACAATGTCTGGGGAGGAGGAGGAAAAAATCGGCGCTTTCGATAGACTCGAAACGGCTTAAAGGCTCAGGGAGGGAGCGACAGCGGCCGGGTGACCTTTGGCTCGCCTTTGGCTCGCCTTTGGCGCTGGAGGCGAGGCGGCGCGTCCTCACACCTCCGTGATCCATCTCGGGGTGTCGCGGCCGCGCTGCCAGGGTGCCGCCCTGACGGCCTACTCCCTACACAGCGTCCCACGCACGACCTGCAGGTGCGCGGGGGCCTTGGGCTGCCGTGGCCTCTTGGCGTGGGCCAGACACATCCATCAAAGGGCCGAAGGGAACCGACGGGAGGCCGAGGGGGTGGTGCCGTCCGACACTGTCTCGTCCAGGCGATCGAAGTCCCCAGGCAGGCCCCGCGGCCCCGCGTTCGGTGGTTCGGTGCGGGCGTCGTTGTCGTGCCACCGCGGGGCGCGGCAAATTTCAGCGGCCGAGGCGTGAAAACTTGGGCAGGCGGTCCGTTTGACGGCGTCGGACGCAAAAAAACTTGCGGCGGCTCGTTTGGCGGTACAGTCAGGCGCGAAAGGTCGCGACTTTGTTCTCCTATTACGGCGGGTCTTTCGCACCGCCGGGGCACCGCCGGCATCGCCAAGCAGTGCGGCGTCAACGAGGCTGACGTCTTTGTGATGTTTGGCCGACAATGTGTGCATTATGCACCCTGGCTCCGCTTGGCTCGCCGGGCCGGGGGCTGCCAATGGAGGCAGCGGGGCGCGACGAGGGCCTGGCCCGTCCAGCCCGTCGGGCCAGGCGCAGCCGGGCGCCTACAGGTGTGTGGTGGTGGCCCGGCCGGGCTGCCTAGCCGGGCCCTCGCCCGGCCCGGCCCGCCCGACCCGCGCGGGGGTAGTTTTAATTGATTCTCACACGCAGTGCGCGCCAGCCCAGATTTCACGGCTCGCACGGCGCGGGTCCAGTACTGTACCACAAAAAGAATATAACGAGACCTTAACCTACCGTAATTGAAAAATTCTTTGAAATTGTTCACTTTTTAACGGTGGCCTAGCGCAAAAATTCGTTCTTAAACATTTCTTTTTCCAGCCAAAAAGATTTTGAAAAGTTTGGTTTTTATTTGAGGCCCCGAGGGGTGCGTCCTACGCGGCCGGCGGCACTGCACGGTGCACCCTGGGGCACCCTGGGGCACCGCACCCCGGGGAGTAGTGGCGAGGCCGCCACTTGGTGTGGCCGGGGATCATCCCGTTCCCTTCGCTTCTCTTCATTACATGCCTGTCTGCGCGGCGCAGTCCGCGGCAGCTGACGACCCGGCCGATTCCGCCGCCGAAAAAGAAAGAAAGTGGGGGTCACTTTGTTCTTTGTTTGGAGAGGCGACACGACACGCACGGCGGTCCGTACCGTTGCACGGAATCGGCTGGTCGGCCAGTGTGCCGCCCGGCGCCTCTCGCCCCACTCAGGGCGGACCGGCCCGCCAACTGAGACCCCAGCGCCACCCTTTGGTACCCTTTGGTCGGTTTGGCGGCTGCAGCGTGAGCAGTCGGTGGCGGGTCCGGGCGGGCCGGCCTGGCCGGGATGGGGAGGTAGCGGAGCGCGTCAAGCGCGATGCGCGCGCCCTGATGCAAGGTGACAGCCCCGCCGCGCCGCGTGAGGGCCGCGCAAGTGCCGCGCCCACTGCCGCAGTTGCGAGGGTCTTGCCGGGCCGCTCGGCGGTACCGACGGGCCCGTCCTTTGAGGTCCCCGCCGTGCCGCGCCACGCCGCGCCACGCCGAGCCACGCCACGGCACCTCTTGGCAGCGGCGCCAGCTCCTCTTATGGGTGCAGCCATGTGGACGGATGGATGCGTGCATGGATAGCCTGCTCCTTCATGGCGATGGAGTGCTGGAGGAAAACGGCAGCGGGGCCGCGCCTAAGCCACCTGGAGGTCGACGGCGACGTGTCGACGGCGACGTGTCGACGGCGACGTGTCGACGGCGACGTGTCGACGGCGACGTGTCGACGGCGACGTGCTGACGCGCGGCCCCTCTCTCGCGCCGCAAAGGCGGCCGTCTTCTAATGGCTCGGAGTAAAAATTGGGCATTCCCTGTGACGGCGCGTGTCGTCCCAGGAGACGGTGGTGGCGCGGCGAACGCGGCGAACGGCAATGCAAATCCCATCGGCAAAAAGGGTGTGGCTTTCAGGCTTAAGGTCTTATTTGGGGCGGGCAAGGGCCGCGTCCGCCCTGGGGGACCTCTCTGGGTGTGTGCAGCAGTACAGTGTACTCACACTGCCATGGCGGCGACGCCTAAGCTTGGCAGTGCTTGGCAGTGCGACTCCAGCGCGGCCTTTCACTCTGGGAGACTCTGGCGGAAAAGAAAAGAGAACGAACGGATCGGCGCTCCCGCAGGTGATAATGACAAAGGGGCGACGCTCGGCTCTACAGTGCGGCGCCACTCGAACCCCGACCCGAACCCACACCGCCCGACCACGGGCCCGACCCGACTCGCTACTGAGTGCAAACACGGTCCCAGACCCGAAAGAAAATCAACAGTCCTTTTTTTTCGCCCCCCTTTTAAAGTGTTTGGCCGTTCGTCTATCCATCATATATGGCGAGACTTGCGGGGGCGGGCGAGGCTGGCGGCGGTTGGCTGATTACCTGGGCCTGACGGCCTGACGGCCTGACAGGCGGCACCGCCCCGAGGGCGCCGTCGTCGCGCCGTGCGATACGACGGGGTGGCCCTACATGGGCTTGGCGCCGCTTGCCGCGCTCGGCGCCACCACCGAGAAAACACCCCGAGTGTGGGCCCGGACCGCGTCTGTGTGCGTCGCGTGTTTGTTTGTGTTTGTGCAAGTGTGTGTGTCTGTGTGCGTGGAATCCGCAGAGTCCAGTCCGCTTGTGACGTACTAAATCCTTTGCGTCAGTGTGATTGTGTGTGTGTGTGTCCTCTTCCCAACGCTGCATTATGTCGGAGTTCATTAAAACCGTCCTGTTTTAATTTCAGTTACCGGGCGAATAACTTATTGACCCACCCTAATGCTGCCCCTGCATCCCCCCTATCCCCGCCAGTCCGGCATATATGAAGGATGGCCCCTAATTCAATTTCCAGCCAGTGTGTTAGTCATTCATTTGTCTGTGGAAAAATGAAGACGTTGGCATGCTACCTGTCTGCGAGTGTGTGTGTGTGTGTGTGCGTGTGATTTATCAGGGGGTGTGTGCGGCCTTGCTCGGGCAGCAGGGCGCCTACACTGCAGGGCGGACCGCTAATGGCCGGCAGCCCTAACGATCCACAAACCAGCCGTGAAATCAGCAGCAGACTGCCAGTGTGTGTGTGTGTGGGGGATGTTTTTAATTAATGCCCGGGCGTGTGTGGGGCGCAGCTTCCAGTGTGGCTCCCGAAAGATTTGACTAGGCAGTGGAGTTGCCGCGCTGCCGCCAAACCACTGCGTGTGCCCGGCTGCCTCGGCCTGTCTGCACCCTGCACTGCACACGCCGCCCGAAGCGACGCCGCCGCGCCCTGGCGATTCCGAACGCGTTGCGCGTCTCTCCCTGTCACCCTCACGGTTCGCTCCACGAGTGCGACGGAGACGGAGCGACGAAATTGCGACTCTTCCGAATGAGTCTACTGGCCGCGCTGCGGCGACGCGAGGGAAACCGTTCGTTACCGACAAGTGGCCCACAATGGGCAGGAAGAGCGCACAGTGCCCGTCCGCGGCCTGCCGCTGCCTCCCGGGGAGAGTCACACGACTAACTATAGGAGACCCCCGATGATCGTAAAAATCCGTAATCTGGGTCACGCCGCAGGTAGTCGCTGTCGGGGACGGTCGGGTCGTCTTCGGCTTGGCTCGGTCTCGTTCGGCTCCGTGCTCGACGGGGACGCGCCTCCCCCGGCGTGGCGGCGCGTAGCTGGCGAGCCTTCGGCGGGTCCTCGAGGCCCGAAGGGACGACGGAAACACCCGACCGTCCTCGACAGCCCCGCCGGAGCGCGCGGCCGGTTTTATGAGGGGGCAATTTAGCTTGTACGCGCTGGTCTGTGCATTGGGATACAGCACCGGGGGTCTCCTATAGTTAGTCGTGTGGGAGAGTCGCAGCGCGCAGTGCAGGCGCAGCCTCACCGGCCACGCCGGGGCAGGGGCGTAGCCAGGGCGTAGCTCAGGCGGCTGAGGCTAAAGCTGAGGCCAGTGGCGTAGCCGGGACGGCGGACCAGCGGGGGGCGCAGCCGCTATTTCAGAGGGGAGGGGAGGGGGACGTCGTCCACTGCACTGTGTGTGTATGGTGTGTGTGTGTTTGTATGTATGTGTGTGTCCACGAACCCCCCACCCCTTTCGGGGCTCCCCCTCCCCTTGCAGGCTTCCCGGTGAAGCCCTTTCGAGAGGTGCGGGGCCTCTAGGGCCGGTCCCCGTCGGTCCCCGTCGGCCCCCGTCGAAGCGCATGCCGTAGAACACCTCCGCGTCGGCTGATCCTCTCCTCGCCGAGCGGATAAAATTAGAACTCCCCGCCGCGCCAGGCAGGCCGCCCTTGGACGCGCTGCCGCTGCCCCTGGAGGGTGAGGGGGCAGGGCGGGGTCACCCTGCCTGGCCGCGCCAATATTTTCCCCCAGCTGCTCATTTATTATTGACTGGCGCGAACGGCCGCCACGCGCGGCTATTGCGTCACGCGCGTCACACTTTCACCTCCACGATGACGACGAAGTGCTGCTCGTCAACAACACTTTGCGGCGGTCTTCTCGGCCCGCCGTGTCGCAACCACTGTGGCACTGCACTGCAAGCGCCAGTGGCTGCCCACTGCTCTTCAAAAGAAGTTGTAACGGCTTGAAAACCCACCGCTTGTGCTGCAATTTTGATCTGGGGTCGTATTTTGGGCCGATTTTAAGCAGCCACTGCGTCTGATCCGAGGCGGGCATTTTGCTCCCTCAACGGCCAATTGGTCTTAGGACCTTCCTTTAGCATGCATTTGTCACGGAGTGCGATTATCTGCCTTAGTTTGGAAGCAGTATTGCCGCAAAGTTGATCAAAACGGTCACAAGTGTCTGAGAAAAATCGTGTTTTGGGCCGACTTTAAGCATCCACTGCGTCTGATCCGAGGCGGTATTTCATCCTCCCTCAACGGGCAATTGGTCTTTGGACCTTCCTTTAGCATGCCCCTGTTACGGAGTGCGATTATCAGTCTTCGTTTGGGAGCAGTATTGTCTCAAAGTTGACCAAAACAGTCACAACGATTTTGCAAAGACATTTGCGACCGTTTTGATCGACTTTGAGACAATACTGCTCCCAAACTAAGACTGATAATCGCATTCCGTAACAGAGGCATGCTAAAGGAAGGTCCAAGGACCAATTGCCCGTTGAGGGAGCAAAATGCCCGCCTCGGATCAGACGCAGTGACTGCTTAAAATCAGCCCAAAACACGATTTTTCATAGACATTTCTGAGCGTTTCGGCCAACTTTGAGACAATACTGCTCCCAAACTAAGACTGATAATCGCACTCCGTAACAGAGGCATGCTAAAGGAAGGTCCAAGGACCAATTGCCCGTTGAGGGAGCAAAATGCCCGCCTCGGATCAGACGCAGTGACTGCTTAAAATCAGCCCAAAACACGATTTTTCATAGACATTTCTGAGCGTTTCGGCCAACTTTGAGACAATACTGCTCCCAAACTAAGATTGATAATTGCACTCCGTAACAAATGCATGCTAAAGGAAGGTACTAAGACCAATTGGCCGTTGAGGGAGCAAAATGCCCGCCTCGGATCAGACGCAGTCGCATGCTAAAGGAGGTGTCCCGTGGGGTCGCGAAATTTTTCCTGGGGGTCGCGGAAATTTTTGGCTACAAATTTGGCCATGACGGCGATGGAGGGCGGGGGTGGCCGCCCCCACCCCCACCCCTTCGGGGCCCAAGGGCGGTAATTAGCCCTCGCCGGGGCCGTGGGGCCGTGGGGGCTTTGCGTTCGACGTGTCTTCCGTCGGCCGGTCCGCCGGGCGTCCCTCCGCCGCCACGTTTCGGAATGGAGTGAAAGGCTGTCACTGGCCCGGGCCGCGCCAGCCCGCCTCGCCCGCCTCGCCCGCCGTGACTGACGGGTTACACGGGCTTACAATCAGCCGGCGGACGGCGCGCGCTGTATCGCCTATGGTATCGCGGCCGCCGCCAGCCCCGCGGCAAAACTGAACTACAGCAACTCAAAATGGAGGGAAGAAGAACGGATGTTCCCGGTATTCGAACCCCGCCGCAATGAAATATTGGGGCTGCGGCCATGGCGGCGGTGCGACGCCGTGGCGGTGGAGGGGGTAGGGCCGTAACGGCTTGCAGGGCGGGCCTGGCGGGCCTGGCGGCGCTGGCGGGGTGCGACTTTTGGCACCTCGACGCCCCGACGCGCCGCGCCGCCCACAAGACCCCCACCCCCCACGCAGCCAATCACGGTGCGCGGCGAAAAAGGGCTGAGCCCTCTCGGCCACCCCGGCCCTTGGGCCCTCTTCGCGGCCGCCGGCGGTACGCGAAGCCGGGCCTGGCGGGGCGGGGCGGGGCGGGGCGGGGCGGGGCGGGTCACCGGCCTGCAAATGGGATTACACGCGGGTGCTGCCACGCCGTGCCGGCCGTGCCACAGAGCCACCGCCGCCCCGGGATGCGCTGCGGGCTGTCTTTATTTCCGCCAGGCCGACGGCTCGCCGACGGCGCCTAGCTCGCAGTGCGGGGACCGCGGGGACCGGCGCGGGGGCGGTGGGGGTGCTGCCTTTCCGAACAGCGCGCGGCACGCGACCCGCTCACCTCCGCGCGACAAAGCCAAGCGGCGCGGCATTTACTGAAAAATCTTGATTAGCCCCCCTCCCCTCCCGCCCCGGCGCGCCCTGCTGCGCCCCGGCCCGCACTGTTTGTAGAGGGACTCATTAGAATCAATTTGGCCGCCGTGAGCGGTGCGCGCCGTGCCCCGGCTGCCCCCGACCCGGCTGCCCCAAGCCTGGTCGCTGCGGTGTGCTCAGGCAGCACTGCTCACTCCGTCACTCCTTCTGGTCGCGTGATGCCCGCCTTTAATTGGGTGAGATATTCCCCTTTCCGAGCGGCCTGATAAACGCCCCCGCGACACCCCCCACCTCCTCCCCCGCTCCCCGTGACACCTGGGGTGGCACTGTCATCCGGGTCGTGATAGCGAGGCCCGTCGTGATAGTCGCATAATTATAGGGCTGTCGGGAAGTTTGACGTAAACGGGACGCTTTTTACGTCACAGGAGCCCTTCCGTGCTGTAACACACGATCGCATGGCCCTGCATGGCCGTGGCGCCGCGGCCCACCGCGATGCCTTTTCCGAAGCATCGGCACGGCGCCCCGTGCGACTCCGCACAGTGGGCCAGAAGACCGGTGGAGGCGGACAAAACTCAAGACGCGTTTTGAGCACCAGAGTCGCTAAACAGGCCTCGAAACGAACGTGTGACCCCACCAATGGATTCCTCGTTGGGAGAGCAGTCCATTGGTGGGGTCACACGTTCGGTTCGAGTCCCATTCAGCGACTCTTGAGCTCAAAACGCGTCTAGAGTTTTGTCCGCCTCCACCGGTCTTCTGTCCCACTGCGCTCCGTCCACCCATCCGTCAGTCGCGGCGTCCGTCTGTCCGTCCGTCGCTATAAATCCGCGACCCACCGCAGCGAGCGGCGAGGCGAGGCAGTGGCGTGGCGCGGCCCGCCGGCAACGCGGCAACGCCCTGGGAACGGCGTGATAATGAGGCGAAGCAGCGCGAAGGAAGGATGTCCCTCCGTCTCCGGCCGGCTCAATCGGGCCGTTAAAACGTTCAAATGAAACCGCGCGACTTGGGCCTCGCCCCGCCGCCTTCGCCATTTCCCAATCACTTTCCTGGAATGGCCACAGGTCCGCCCGCTCCGCCCGCTCCGCTCCGCCACGGCCACCGCCAGTCCCGATCGCACACCCGGTAGCCGGGCCGTTATCAGATGACAGGGAACTCCACTCTGGTTTTGTGTGTGTGTGTGTGTGTGTGTGTGTGTGTGTGTGTGTGTGTGTGTGTGTCTCCGTCTTATTAGAAAGAGAAGCTCGGAGGCGCCGCGTGTCCGCTAATGTGTGTTATTGTCTGTGTGAGTCCATTGCCGCAGCCACCTTGCTCGTGTGTGTGTGTGTGTGTGCGTGTGTGTGTGTGTGTGTGTGTGTGTGTGTGTGTGCCAATGTTTGTGCGTGTGTGTGTGTGCGTGTGTGAGAGAGAGAGAGAGCGAGTATACGCGTATGTGTCCCGTCAATACACTCTGCCCGGCCGGACATGTAAATTCTCCCTCCTATTTTTTATCGTGTACACGATGTAATTGTAATACGCGGAATGGAATGGGAGGAACGACTCTGCCGTTGATGGCGGTCGCGATAGCGAGAAAAAAAACTGCGCCAAGAGGGAAGTGTGCATGAAAGAACGTGGAAGGGACTCAACGCACTTGGCACACGCGAGAACATTTTCTTTCCGACTCGTGAGATTTTTTTTTCGATATCGTCGAGGGCGCGCGCGCGGCCGCAGCCAAGTTGGCTAATTTTCGGGGACTTGGATTTTTTTTAACCCTCTCTCTCTCTCTCTCAATAGGCTGCTGCTGCTGGCGTGAACAACTGCTCTTGAAAGCGTGCGTTGTTTAAAAAAATGTTTTGTTCGAACTGGTGATGAACTCGGGTTTTCTCTGTTGCAGATGCCTCAGGTAACTTTCTACCACTTCCTACACTGGGAGACTGCGAGAAGTGAGTACTACGGGGGTCCATACGTGTCGAGCAGGCTTTGCAGGGAGCAAAAAGCCCTGGCTGCTGGACAACGCTCTGACAAACATTCACACACACACATGCACGCAGGCACGCACACAAAATACTGGAGCATTTCGGTGGGGTGGTGGGGCTCCAAGCGTAAAATTAGCCGCCCTTGAGACTGGGCTGCAGGACGCCGAGCCGGCCGAGGACGACGACAAGGGACGCAGATGAAAAGTAAGGAGGGGTGGAGGGTGTGTGTGTGTGTGCGTGCGTGGCGGCCTCCGTAAAACCACCCTCCCCTCAATCACTCCTTTACTGCTTCTTTCCTGCGCGCACTTCCGGTATTCTTTCCGTTCCTCTCGCTGTTTGCCACGACGCTATGCAATAAGCTTACCGCACTATATATCGGAGGACCAACGCGACAAAAAAAAAATCTGAGAAGAAATTGTGAAGGCGCCACCTCCTATTGATTTACCTTTTCCAGTCCAGGGCGTGGGTCCGACGCGCACGAGCCTCAGCCTGTGTGTGGGGGGGAGGGGGGGGGGGTGCTCGCGACACCGTGACGGCCCGTGACAGTTGTCACCCCCTGGGCGTGACTGGGCACACCCTGCTTACAGTAGTGCCTGTTACAAAGACGGCACCGTTCCGGACACACACACGCACGCACGCACGCACTCACACCCACACACCCGCTCTGTGCGCCGCCGTACCTAGGCCATGAATAATACGTGCGTTCTGAGCGGTCCTTCTGGGGCACGTGCGCCGCCGGGGCGCGGCGCGGCGCGGTCACTCGGTACGTGCAAGCATTCGTGTGTGTAGTACAGCCCCCTGAATACATCACGATGCTAATGTCGTTACCTTGAGCTAATCTGGCCAAATGATCGCTGTGGAGCATCTCGCCCTGTCCCTCCAGTCCTTCCAGTGCCCCTATCCGGTGTCGCCTGGCGGCCCTGGCGGCGCGCGGTGGCGGTGCGGACTTTCAGAGTGGATCCACAGGGCGGCTGGTCGCGGCCTCGCGCCTCCTCCCTTCACATTGTGGTGGGGACTCTCTAAACAAAACGAAAAAGAGAAATAGATAGTTGGCCGCCCCTTTTGTACGCGGTCTCGCTTTTGTCCAGCCGCGTCTCCGATTTCAGAAGCCGCCATGACAGGTGGGAAACTAAATACACAAATTTGAAAAATTTCGTATTTTTTAAAAAAAAAAAAACACAACAAAAACAAGCTGTTTTTTTGTCGAGATTAGCAGCTTCTGTCGGCCAGAGTCTTTCTTCTCTCTTTCTCTGCGTTTTCTTCTAGCGCTTGTCTCGCTGCGCGCGGTACTAGTGAGTAGTCCCCAATTACCGAAGCGCGGCCCAGGATGCGTGCCGCCACCCCGAGGTGGCCAACTAGGGCCTTTGAATGCCCTCCCTCTCCCTCTCGCACTGCCGGTGCGGAATTGGGTCAAGACGGCGTGCGGGCGGTGCCTTGGCGGTGGCTTGGCGGTGCGTACCGCGGCGCCCGGCCCGGCCGGCCCGGCTCGCCTTGGAAGCCTTGGCTCGCCGCGACGCCTCAAAGACGCCGCCCGCCGCCAATTGGCGATGAGAGCCAGTCCCAGCGGACTGGTTCCGAGGCTCGTTCTCGCTGCCACGTCTCCCTCGCACTCAAGCGGCGTCCCCTGTCGGCGCGAGGGAGACGGAGTACGAACGCGGCTCTCGGCGCCAGTCTGCAGTCCTGTCCCGGGGGACGGCGACGCCGCGGTCTTGGGGGAGGCCGCGCGCGTCGTCGCCGAGGAGGCCAATGAGGCACATCGCGCGCAGGGCCGACGAGGGCCGCGAGGACGGCGTGGAGGAGGTCCTCAAAGACGGGGTGCTTGACGGCGACGGGGGCTCTGCGCCGTGCCTTCGGCCACTCCGGCCGGGCGGGGCGTCCAGCGTGTCCTGGGACATTTTGATTTTATTATTAAAATGGATTCAAACGCTCCTGTGGGGCGGTGGCCGGGCGAAATGCCCCTCTCGGTGGGGCTGCAATTCACGTCCCTCATAAATCGTGGCGCGGTTCGAGGACGAGCGGGGCGGGGCGGGGCGGGGCGGGGCGGGGCGGGGCGGGGCGGGCGGGGCGTCGCGGTGGCTGAGCCGCGCCTCCCAGGTGATTTACTGGGCGTCGGGCGCATCGCGGCGCCATTCGGCCATACTGCACTGCAGGGCGTTACTGGGCGACAAGCGCCCCGCCCCGCCCCGCCACACGCGCCTGTTATCGAATCGGCCAACCGCGACGCCGGCGGGTGCGGCCCCACGACGCCTGGGGCGTCGCCAGCCGAACGCGGCCGCTCCGCCGTCTTTACGACGCGCAGGGAAAAAACGGAGACTCCCTTGGCGGGGATCGAACCCGCGGCCTCCTCTCGGACGAGCGCGATGTCGTGCATGGAGAGTGGCTTCACCGACGCGACGCGGGGCGGGAAGGCGGCCGACGAGGAAATGTGGGAAAATGGGAGAGTGTGCTCTAGTGGGGACCGGAGGGGCGACAGGGGGAGGGATGCGTGATTAGGGTGCCTGTTACCAAGTCATCAATCTTGGCCCCTTAGAAAAGCTGGAGCGGTTCAGGTGCGCGGGGGGTGGGGGTGGGGGGGGGGCGGCGGAGGAGGGCTGGAGTAATGGTAGGGTGCCGGCCGTGCAGGCGGGCTCGGGGACAGCGGGAAGGGCGTATGGATGTGCGCACTGCCCCGCACCGCTCGCAGGGAGTACCAGGTGCCTCCCCTCCCTCAGGTGCATACCCCGGCTAACTGCTGCTGCCAGCCCTGCCAGCCCCGCTCGGTCCGCTCGATTTAGGGCGACAGTTTATTTGTCCTTGTTTACACTGCACCGGCGGCGCGCGGACACCTGCTGGCTGTCCCAGGACGTCCCAGGACGTCCCGGGACGTCCCAGGCACTCTAGGCGGGCGCCACACGGCCAGGCACGGGACGCAAACAGTTTCATTTGACCTAGGCAGCGTCTTGGTGACACGACGCGGGCTTGCGCGAGGTGAGGGGAGAGGGAGACGCCGCATCAGCAGCACGATGACCACGGGCAGGATGAGGAAGAGAGGGGGGGGGGGCTTTTTGGCCGTCGTGCCGCATTATCATAATTCGATATGATGAAAAATGCATGACTCTGCGCCCGCGCGCCCACCGCCGAACGCATGCAGAACAGGGCGCACTGTCCGCCCGGCCCCCGGCCAGGCCGGCCGTATGCCGAGGGAAGAGGTTGGTGGCGCAAATCTAGCCTCCCTCCCCTTCCTCGTCAACTTGGGTTTTGGGCTTTGGATGAAAAGTCGGTGCAATTGTCAAATTTTCTATTTATCATTTCGGTACATTTTTTTCCCGGCTGGTGCAGGGTTGAAGGAACACTGGTTTACAATACAGCGAGGCATACTCACCCACACCTACATTCATACGCGTGTACGTGCGCAAACTCACGCACACGCACACACTCACACACACACACACACACGCACACACACACACGAGCGCGCTCGACGCCCTCTGTGCCAACTTGGTCCCTCTCGTCAGGGCCGGTCGGCGGGCCGGTCGGTGTTACACGGTCAATTTGGCCGATCTGGTCCGGGCGACTCGGGGACGACGGGGACGACTAGGACGACGGGCCCGAGGACGGCAGCAGCGCGCTCCGCGTGGCGATACGGGGAGGACTGATTATACGGGCAGGCGCAATCAGACGGCCGGGACGGGGTGGACGGGGTGGAGCGGGAGCGGGGCCTCGGGGGCAGCCCTCGGGGGCAGCCACCAGGGCCGCTAGCCAGCAGCGAGGACGGAGCGTCGCGACAGCGCCCGGCCCGCCAAAACGCCCGGCAAGGTAGGCAAGGCGGCGGCACCGCAGCACCGCGGGTTGGCCTACCTGCTACCATTTTCCCGCCAAGAGCATTTTTTTCAGACGCCCGCCCGATCAGGCTTCTTACTGGTTACTCCCCACTGTAACTTTGTCGCAGTCTCTCTCGCACTCAGGGCGCGCGCGGCGATTCCCGGTTTCATTTAAATGCCCTCGAGTCCGTGACGGTGGAAAAAACTGTCTCGAGGGCCATCGCGGTGACGGTGATCCGCACTCTGTGCCTCTTCTGCTCCTCCTTCTCCTTCTCCTTTTGGGGCCGCCGAGAAGGGGCGGGGGTGGCTTTCTTTCTCTCTTTTTTTCGAGCGCAGTTTGGGTCGTGTTGGCTCAGTGTCGCGTTCGACGAACAATCGGCGCGAAATGAACGGCGGATTGCCTGGGTGACGCAGTCGGACGCAGTCGGACGCAGTCGCCACCCCCAGCCAATCGCTCCGTCTCTCTCGCACCCTCACGGGACCCCGATGAGTGGGACCGAGACAGAGCGATGGGGTCGCTCGGAATGAGGCCCGCGGCCCGCGCGCTGCGGCGTTGCAGTCCGGCTGAAACAATGCAGTTTGCCGAGCCTCCGTGCGGCACGCAGCGCGACGCAGCGTGTGTGACTCCAGGGTCTTTTTTTTGGCGGCCTTTTTGCCGTTTTTTTCGTGCGTCGTTTTGCATGCCTGATGTCCCCTGCCGTGGGTGACGCCGCGCGGCGCCTTCGCCTTGGAGCCTTCCAGCCTTGCAGCCTTGGCGTGGAGTGGGCTGATGACTCGCGGCTCGGCTCCTTCACCTTTCGCCGCCTTGCCGCCTCGCCGGCTGCCTGCCTGCCTGCCTGCCTGGATTAGCAAGCTGCGTTGTCGCCTCCTCGGCGGCGCCTCCTTTGCGACGCGCTGCCGCCGAGACGCTCCTCGTCTCCACGGACCACCTCCGGGGCATCGCCCTGTCTCTCTCGCACCCCCGCGGGCCGCCCCGGCCGCCCCCACGAGTGCGAGAGAGACAGAAAACCGCTTGCGTCCAGGGTCGTCGCGGGGGCCTCTCGAAACTTGGGGCCTTCTGTTCTTTAGCGGACACGCCAAGGACGTCGTCGCGCACACTCTCTCCCGCCCCGCCCCGCCACACGCCCCGCGGGGGGCGCGTCCGAAAGTGGCACTGGCGCGTCGCTCGCCCCGGGTCCAGCAGCAAATTGGTCGCAAGTCGCGCGCGAAGAGGAGAGAACACACGAAATGAGGCCCTTCATGAAGACAGCCCGTGCGGCATAGGGAGGCTCACTACTGTGTGTATGTGTGTGTGTGTGCGTGTGTGTGTGTGCGTGTGTGTGCGTGTGTGTGTGTGCTGCAAGAGGGCTCGGCTCGTTTTTGTGTCGGTGCGGCTCTGTGGGGGCAGAGGGCGCTTTTTCTTTGCTTGGGGTTAAACACAGGAAGGGATGCATCACACACACACACACACACACGACGGCATGCGCACACCTCCCTCATCCCTTGTGATCTTTTTCTCTCATTCCTCCTCCGTCACACTCACTCACTCGCTCACCCACTCTCCCTCTCTCTTTCGTCTTGCCTCGCGAGACCATCTTTATCGCGCGGAGTGCCGTTTTCTTCTGCTGTTATACTTGCCTTGCTTTTCTCCCTAGCACGGCAATTTTTTTTTCTTCTGTCGTTCCGTTCCTTGCGGCTCGCGTGTTTTTTTATTCTCCTTGAACGCGCGCTGTCAAAAAGATGACAATTGGTCGCGTAAATGCGCGGACGCACAAAGGCATGAAAGATGAGTGTGACTGCGTCGGGCCGCGCCGCTGCGTCAACGGGGTGATAGTTGTTGTGGAGCCTCGCGCTGCGCCGTTTGCCCCCGCGGGGGACGGGGGTGGAAAGCACCGCGCTCACTCAATCCGAGAGTCGTTTTCGTCGCTCTGTCTCTCTCGCGCCCACACGGGGCGCCTCGTGAGTGCGAGAGAGACAGAGCGACGAAAACGGCCCTCAGTCTGCTGGCGCGCTGGCGCCGTGCGGGTGACAGATTGGCTGGTGTTCCCCAGCGAGCGGTTCCGAGCGCCGCGCTCTCCGTCGGTCCGTCTCTCTCGCGCCCCCTGACTGAGAGGGGCGAGAGCGAGAGAGAGCGACTGCCCAGTCCCGTTCGGAGTCCGCCTGCAGTCCAGGTCACCCATTGGGTGCAATGAGCCCCGGGGGCTCATCTCGGGGCGACAAGCGACAGCGCGCGACAGCGTCACCAACCGCGGCGGCGGAAACTTTCGGCGCCAGTTTTCGAGATGTGCCGCGGGAGACATGCAAAAAAAGAAAAAGAAAAAGTCGTTTCTTTTTACGGAAAATTCTTTTAAAAGTACTGTACGTTAGAAAGGCCGCGCGGGGCGGCGAGGAGCAAAATGATGGAATAAGTCTGTTGAATAATGATGTGGCGTGCCGCGTGCGCGCTGGGTGCTGGGCTGGGTGTGGCGTGGCGGTGAGGCGCGCGCCTGGGCGCCTGCCTAGTAGCCGTGCTGGCAGTGTGCTGGAACGAGGAAACTTTCGGAATCGATAGTTTGGAATCGACAAGTTGGAGGTTCTCTCAATCCCATGCGGCAGTCTAACGCACGTGTGTGTGGCGTCTGTCTGCCCGCCCGTCCGTCCGACCGTGTGTGGGTGTAAAAGTCATGCCCTCGTGCCCCCCGTCCCACCCCCGCCCCGCCTCGGCGCGCAAGGCCCCGGAAGGGCCCGGAAGGCTCCGCCCGGACCGCAGGCACCTTTGTCGGCGCCAACTGTCACACTCGCACGACGGTTTGCGTGAGGCCCGCGTGACGGGCCCGTCACAACTCGTCACGCCCCGCCGCCTCCGCGCCGCCTCCGCGCCGCCTCCGCGCCGCCTCCGCGCCGCCTCCACGCCGCACTCCGCCGCCCCATCTGTGTTTTGCGGTTTCGCCCCTTCCGGCCGTCCGGCCGGCCTGACCGCGCCGCTATTGTGCCGGCCGCCGTGACGTCACCGCCGTCAGGCGCGCGCGCACACACACACACACAGCGCACGATTGACGGTTGGGCAAAAGTCACGAACAATAACGGCAGGAGGATGAAAATCGATGGTCTAAAAATAAAAAGAGCGTTGCGAAAGGCCGCCGTCGGCTCGCGCCATTAGGCCAGCCAGCGTCGTTGCGTGCCGCCGTGCCGCGCCGGCCGTGCCGGGGGCATGCCGCTCACGCCCCGTAATGCGTATTCACGCGGCGCAGCGCGGCGCCTCTCCGAGGTGCACCGGACGGCGGCGGCCACGGCGGCACAACGCGTCAAACAACAAAAACAAAACATATCTGCAGGTGGCGGCAGTCGGTCGCCCGCCGCGCAAAGTCCGCGGCGGCGGAAAAAAAAACTGTATCAAGTGTCCAGGACGCCCCGTGCATTGCAAATGGAAACGGAGGCGTCCCGCTCCACTGGTCGCAGAGGGCTTTTCCTGCGGCGAGTTTTCGTTTTTGTTTCATTTTTTGATTCGAGGACTTTGTAACGCTCAGAGCAGTGTCGCTCGGGAAAGAGAGTCGGAAACATTTCTCGCAGCCAGCCACCCCTGTCGACTGGCGGGCAGGGCGGGGCGGCGGGCTCGCGGCTCGCTGTGTGTTTACCAACAGTTGGCGGCGAAATAATAGTCTCGCGATTAGCATAGCGGGGAGTCATTATGACGCTGCGATGATGCCGCCGCTGCTTCCGCGCGGCCGAGCAGCCTGTCCTATCCGCGGCGTCCGCGGCGTCCTGGTGAAGGTGATTTACAGCCTCGAAACCTAGCCGGCCGGCCGAACCCTGAATGAACCGCCTAGCTTCGGGACTCGGCCGCCAGAGGCCGCCAGAGGCCGCCGGCCGCGCGGATCGGCGCTCGGCGGACTCATTCCGAGCCGTGCTTCTCTCCGTCTCCCTCGCACCCACGCGGGACTTGCGGGGCGCCCCGCGAGTGCGAGTGAGACAGGCGGCGGCGGCGAAAGCATTAATTCCAATCGGCGGTGCCTCCAGACGCCAAGCTTATCGCGCCCGGCTACCGGACAGACTCGGAGTCGTTTTCGTCGCTCTGCCTCTCTCGCGCTCACGCGGCGTCCCGCGTCGGTGCGAGAGAGGCAGAGCGACGAAAACGACTCTCGGAATGAGTGTCCTGGCCCGGCTGCAGTCTCGGCGGCACTCCGGTAGCCGCCCCGTCCCGCCGCGTCCCGCGAGCGAAGTAACATGTTCGATAAGGCGGCGAGGCTGGGCAGGGCACGGCTCGGCACGGCACGGCACGGCACGGCGCCTCCGCGGCTCTTTGCGTCGGCCTCCACTTGGGAGGTAAGGCCAAATGCGTTCCTCGCCGCGTCGCCAAGTGCTTTTCGTTCTCGCCGATCAATGGGCGCCGCGATGGGCCTCTCTCTCGCACTCACGCGGCGCGCCGTGGCGCTGCGAGAGAGGAGAGAGACGGAGCACTGCTCGGAATCTGCCCGCTGAATGGGCAACCCGTTGGCCGATGAGTCGATGATGGAGGTCGCCAGGCCGCGGCCAGGCCTCGTCCTTCTCCGGCCGGGCCATCATTCACACGACTCTAGCTCCCGGGCGCGTCGCTGTGTCACCTCGTGTGTGTGAGTGTAACCGGTCGGTGTGCGTGTTATTTCCTCCCCCCACCCGAAAACACACAAAAAAGGAACAGAAAGAGGATAAAATACAGCGTGATAATGAGTTTCCCTCGGGTAGCAGCAGGCGCTAAAACTAACGAGTTGGACATAATCAGATTCACGGCAGGTCCAGCGTCAGGGCGAGCCAGGCGACCCACACGGCGGAGGGTGATTAGGCCGACCGGGATGGCCGGCATGACGGCCTCCTTGTGGGTCTCCGGGTCTCCGGGGCCTCTCGGTGACAAAGCGCCGGCCGTGGTATCGGCTGCCGATCGGCGCTCCGCCTGCTCGCCCTGCCCAGCCCTGCCCAGCCCTGCCCAGCCCTGCCTCCCAACGACCCCCCGGCCACGGCCACCGCCATCACATCGCCAAGTCGAGGAGAGGAGGTGACTCACCGCGAGCCTCCACCAAAAAATTACGCAATTATTTCCGCAAAAATTAATATTTCGGGCTGTCTGTGGCGCCAGCTCCGCGTGAACTGCTGCGCAGCGGGGCTCGCAGTTCTGTAGACGAACTTGGACGGTGGCGCGACGCGGGCTTCGACGGCCTTTCGACGGCCGTGGGACATGCCGACAGTGTGGGGGCGACTGGAGCTGCATGCTGCACTTGTTGGAGAGTGTGGGACCCAATTAGGCCGGCTGGACACGGAGCGTGTCCGGCACTCCAGCGCCCTGCCCTGGGCCGGCCCTGGGCCTGCCTCCCCCTTCCAGCACTCCAGCAGCCGGACAGGGAGGCAGCGTCTTCTTGTTCGGCCCATTTGCAAGTTCGCAGGGCTTGGCAGGGCAGGGCGTCGCGCAGCAGGGCGACATTGCGATCGCCCGATAAAGGATTCGGCCGGAAGCTAATTCGATGCAGTGAAGTGGAATTAGTGCCCCGCCACCTTAAGGTCCTTGTCTGAGGCGCGCGAAATCGCCTGGCCGGAACCCCCAACTTGGACCTCGACGCCGGCCGCGCAGCCCCCGTCCAACTACGCCATGCCCCCGGCCGAAGCCCTGCCTAGGAACTGGACGAAACAAAAAGAGGAGGCAAGATAATTAGGTGCAGAACACGTCCCACGTCCCCGGTGAATCCCCGATGAAGAAGCCAGTGGCTCCGGGCCGGGCCTGCCTCATGGCTGCCCCATGGCTGCCTCCGGGCGGGGACGGCTCCGGCCTGCCCGGCTTGCCCGGCTCCACCGCGGTGGTCCCGAGCGCCATAAAACGAAACGCCATTAACGGCTCGGGCCTTACACCATGCACTTTTTCAAACGGGAAACGGGTATTTTCAAAGAAAGAATGTCAGGCATGTTTCTGTTTTATTCCCTCACCGGGTGGTGACATAATTAAGCCCCGGGCTCGGTCCGGTCCAGCCGCGCTGCCGTATCTCGGACTGCGTTACTTTACAAATTTATCAGGACATCGGTGGAGATGCCTGGGATTGCTCGGCGCTCGCTTCGTTCGATCAATTTTTCCCTCCAACGGAAAGAAAAGCAATGCCCTCAAAGGGACCCACGCGCTCGGGGCAGCACACTATTACCTCTCACCATGAGGTGTAGTTACAGTGATGGGATTGGCCGCTTCCGGCGCGAGCCGCGTCAGCCGCGCCAGCCGCGCGCCAAAGTGAAGGATTCGACCGCAGGGGCACGCGGGGCACGCTTGTGTGGCTTTGCGGCTGCAGGCTCCAGCAGGTCCAGCCGGCCTGCACCCACAATGCCGGAGCAGCGCTTGTTTCGGCTGGGATAAACTTCTTTCCTGGCCGTCGGCGTGCCGTCGGCGTGCCGTTGGCGCCGTGACAGCGGGCCCGCGGTGTGTCGTCGTCGTCGCGGTCCGCTGCCGTCGCCACGCGGCCCCGCCCCAGATGCATCCTCCGCTGCCGCCGCCTCCGGTCCACTCCGGGCCGCCGCCACCGGCCGCCACTGCCTCCGCGGCAGCCGGGCCGCACGGGCCGGACCTGCCTCCAGTGCCTCCAGTGCTTCCAGTCGGTGGCGGATGCATTACAACGCCCGGAAACGCCCCGAAACGCCCTTATTCTGTAGGCCAGTAATGGCTGGGTTCCGGCCGGCCTCACTTCGGGCACGTTCCATGGGCGGCCCATAGCACGAGGTGTATTCCCGACCGCGCTGCCCACAGCGTGTGTCTGTGTGTGTGTGTGTGTGTGTGTGTGTGTGTGTGTGTGTGTGTGTGTGTGTGTGTGTGTGTGTGTGTTGGTAAAGCAGCAGGCGTCTTTCTCGGATCAATATGGAGGGTCGTGGCTTGTTTGTAAAACCTAACCTCTTCGTGCATATTCATACTGCCGCCCCGCCGCGCCCCGCCCCGCCCCGCCACGTGGCCTGGCTTTGGCTGCCGGCCGATGGAGCCATCGTAATATCCGTGGAACGAGGAAAAGCGATCGTAATGACCGAAAGTGGTCTCTGTCGCACCGGCCGTCCGGCCGAGCGCCGCCGTTTGGAACAGACCCGCTGCATACATTACGGCCCCGGCCCACCGCGGCCCGCCGCGGCCCGGCCCGGTCCGACCGGCAGACACGCCGACACTCATTAGCAAATATTTGCAGTTGTTTGGCTGCGCTTTTGCGGGGATTAGCGGCGGCGGCATTGGCCGCCATTGGCCGGCATTACCGCACGCACTGCGTGCTGCGTGCACTATGCGCACGCCAGGCTGGACCGGCTGGACCCCCCGGGGCCGACTTTCGAATTAGTCGTCGACGTTTTCACTCTATTTGAACACTCTTTCGAGGCGTTCATCGTGATGTTCTTCTTGTGCTTCCAGACGATCCTGAACTCAATGCACAAGTACCAGCCCCGCTTCCACCTGGTGCGGGGCCACGACGTCCTCAAGCTGGCCTACAGCACCTTCAGGACGTACGTCTTCAAGGAGACCGAGTTCATCGCCGTCACGGCCTACCAAAACGAGAAGGTAAATTTTTCGCATCAGGCGTCCTTTTTTTTTGCCCTTTTTCTTGGCGTCCTGCGGCGGCGGCGGCAGCACCGTGTGTCGCGTCGGGACGCGAGGCGATACCCCTTGCGGCCGCCGCGCCGCCGCGCCGCCGGGTCTCGGTATGCGCGGGGTATCGCCGCGCGCCTCGCCCGAGGCTCGCGGTGGCTGCCCAGGCCGCACGCAGCCATCGCCTCTTAATTGCTGTACTCGACGATAAAGTAAGTGGCTTTTCTCCTCGCTCCGCCAGATCACGCAGCTCAAGATCGACCACAACCCGTTCGCCAAGGGCTTCCGGGACACTGGCGCCGGCAAGAGAGAGAAGAAGTGAGTACTTCGGGCGCGGACCGTCGTGGTGGTGGCGGCGCTGGTGGCGCCCATGCCGGGCGTGGCCCTGTTGACGGTGTCCTCCCACCTTTTTACTGTCACAACTGTCGTAAAGCTGTCCGCGCGCCGTTCGGCGACTCGGCGACGCGAGCTTCACCACCAGCCCCAAATCGCCGAGCCCCGCCGCCGCCCTGTTTGCCTAGCGCGCCTAGCGTTCGGGTTGGCGCCTCTCGCGCCGCTCCGTGGCGCCCCACTCGCCCCCCAAACGCCCTCCGCGACTCCTGGCCGCCGTCATGATGGCCGTGACCGCGCAGAAACACGGCGCCCCCGTGGGCCCAGCGGGCCCCACCCCTTCACCGTGACGCACGGCCCGCACGGCCGGCTGGATCCGCACGCACGTCGTTCCTCCGTCTCCCTCTATCTCCCTCGCGCCCCCGACGCGAGTGCGACAGAGATACGAAGCGACCCGGAACCAGTCTACAGCTCGGCCGCCGATAGGGCGCTTCAATTTCGGGAGGCCCCGCTTCTATCTGCCCCGGTCCGTCCCGGTCCCCCTTGATAAACGCGCCACCCCGCCGCGGCGCGCCGCCTTCCAGGCCGTCCGCCAGTCCGCCCCCGCCGTCTGATTTATACCATCCCCCTCCCCCTCCGCGCCGCGCGCGTAAATTATATTTGCAGCCGATAAGCAGCGCGGTTCGTCCGTGTTTCGCCTCATCGCAGGCAGACGTGGCGACAGGCCCGACAGGGCGAGGCAATTTACCCCCGGACGCCAGGTCGCCAGGTCCGCCACCAGGGCGAGGCTCCTCCGCCAACACCGAAGTGGTGTGTTTGTGTTGTCCCGGCCGTCTGGACCAGCAGGGACGAGACGTCGCCGAGGCGGTGCTCGCCCTGCCGGCGGTCGGTGCGGGCCCTTTGCGCACGCTGGCGTCACGCTGGCCGCCGCCAAGACGTACGGAGGCGAACACCCGCACCCGGAGGACCGGAGGCGCCGGGACCAAAGTGCCTGTCGGCGGCCGCTTCTTCCGGGCGAACGGCGAACCGCTGCTCTTGGTGACAAAGTGGGGTACGCCGGCCGACCCTTATTAGCGCCACTGCCTTGCCCCGCCTCGCCCCGCCCCGCTCCTCAACCCCGGTGGCGGCTCAGCGGCGCCGTGTACCACACTGTGCTGTGTGTCGAGCGGCGCGGCGGGGCGTGGGTGGGACCGCTGCTGCCTAGCACCGCTGCCTAGCACCGCTGCCTAGCGCCCGCGCTAGCGCCTCTGGGGAGCCGTAACGGAGATGTACGACTACACCGCGCCGCGGACACCGGACTTAACGTGCGTGTGTGTGTGTGTGTGTGTGTGTGTGTGTGTGTGTGTGTGTGTGTGTGTGGCGCCAACGCCCCTGATGGTCGCACACTCCCGTCCGTCCGCACGTCTGTCTGTCTGTCTGTCCGTCCCTCCGTCCGTCTGTCCGTTTGCCGACCGAGCATCGCGAATCGCGCGAGTGTCTGCGAAGAAAAGGCCATTCCTCGGTGGCCCCGCCACGACGCCACGACGGCGCCACGCCTTGTCAGTCCGCGCCACCAGCGCCGCCCCGCCCCGCCCCGCTCTGGGCCGGCCACGGCTCGGCGACGAAACAATATACCGGCTGTTAGCGGCTGACGGGGATAATTGCGCCGGTAAAAGCATTAGCGACAGGCCGAGCGGCCGAGCGGCCACCGTCCCGGGTAGGGGTGCGGCCGGCAGGGAAGGCGAGGCGAGGCGAGGCGGTCTAGACGGAGTGACTGGAGCGCGCTGGTGCCGGTAAGTGGCGGGCGGCGGGGGGGCTCTGCAAGGCACTGCTTGGCGGACAGGGTGGCGGGGCGCACACCGTGTCATTCATGCGGTAACAAGCTTTTTCTCGCATCCAGTCCGCCCGACCGCCCGGGCCCCGCCCCCACCACCGGGGGCTCCATTCTGGCGCGACTTCCTCGCCGCCGGCAACGTGGCCGACGTGGCCAAGGTGGCCCCGGCGCCGGCGGAGATTGCCCTGCTAACGCCCCCTCGTGTCGCCACCGTGTCCGGGACCGCCGGGACCGGAGTCGTCGGCCCGGAGTCGCAGTGGAGCCGCCTGCTCACTCCGGCGTGGCACGGCGGGCACGGCACTGGCAAGGCGGTCCGGCGGCGCGCCGCGTCCTCAAAGCGGCCTTATCTTTATCTCGCTCGCTAGAAAAGGAGGACTGTCCTGCCGCCTGCCGCACGGCCGCACGGCCCCGACGGACGGCAGCGGTGCTGCATGGCGCCAGCCGGCGGGCCGGGCAGGCCGAGCACGCCGAGCACGGAGTGGCGGCGGCTCGTGCTTGGATTCGCGAGTGGACGCTGAGGGCCGCGAGGAGATTGATGTCTAATTGATTGGCTGCCGCGGGCCGAGCCGAGCCGAGCCGTGCCGTGGCGAGCAGGGCCCGCTAGATCACAACACACCTGAGCGTGCCTCAGCCTGCACCCCCTGCGTGTCGAATTCCAAAGTGAATGGTGGGTACGGCGATGCACGGGCAGCCCCCCACGTAGTCCAGCTGGCCAGGTAGCGGGGCGGGGTGGGGCGGGGCGGGGCAGGGAGCCCCCGGGGCGCTTGAGCCACACCACGCCACGCCAGACCAGTCATTACCTCATCAATTTCGTGAGAAGGGAAGGACGGCACGGCGAGAGTGTGCCAACACTGTAGAGGCACTGGCTAACAAGGGTGGTGGGTGCATGTCACCCCACACTGTTAGGGCCGGGTATTCATAGTTGCTCCACTGTCATTCGTGCCCAGATGTACGTAACCATATTCACGATATCTGGACCATGGTGTTGCAAGGGGGTAGCTTGGAACAGGATTACATGCACCTTTGCACACGTCGCGGCCGACCCCCCACCACTTTCAACCACCCCGTGTGGCTTCCCCCACCCGTCCCTTTCCGCTACATCTTTGTATAGGCGCTACCACTCACATGTACACAGTGTGTTCCTGTGCGCAAAAGAATGTTCTCGTATTTTCGCTTGAATATCCTGGTCTTCTCCCTCCATAGCCGTCTCCCCCCTCCGGCCCCTCCTCCCCCCCCCTCCTACGGCCTTTTTTTCCGCTGTAAGAAAGGGGATTCCGGGCCCCCGGCCGGGCCGGGACTTGCCCCGGCACCGGTGCTGGCGTGGCCCACCGCCTGCCCGGGCAGGCCAACCCCGAGCATGGAGTAGGCGGCGGCTTGGTTGGGTTGGAGTGCACGCTGAGGGCCGCGGGAGATGGAGCTAAGGGTCCCGCGGGGCGCCGGGAGGGCCGGGCGAGCAGCCCCCACAACCCCTGAGCGGCCTGCAGCCAGCCCCCCCGCTTTCGCCCGAGGACCCCGGGGACGCGTGCAGGGAGCCACGTACCGACGGGCCCATGATCCAGGAACGGGTGCTGGCGTGGAGTGAGCACTTGGGCGGCCCAGCACCAGGAGGACGAACATTGTACTTCAGGTTCTGTACATCAGGGGGCTGATGAAACCTCGGCCCTAACAGTGCACCCTGTCAAAAAACCGAAGGCCGAATCACAAGCAGGCGCCAGACGCGCGCGCCACTGCAAAACGAAAACGCCTTGGAAAGGGCGAAGGGGGCGTGACCCTCACCTATCCGTTTCCTCGGAGCCTACCTAAAATAAATCAAAATAAGCGAGAGGACCACCTTGAGGGAAAAAGGCTGACGGAAAATGAGCGCATTCCTGACTCACTTTCGGCCTCCCACATTCCTCCTGATTTGTCCGGATATTAGTTGGGCCCCTTTCGCCTGCCTCCCCGGGGAGGTTCACCGGGGGCTCGGGGGCCTCGGGGGCGTGGCGCGCGCTGGGTGAGCTGTCGCCGAGGCTGTCGCCGAGGCTGTCGTCGGCCACGTCGCCGAGGTGCGGAGTGGCGGAGTGGTGCGGACGCCCGGTAATGAGGACCAACACGGTCATTTGGGGCAGGAAGACTCTATTTGGAGGACCGCAGAGGAGGGGGCGGGGGAGGGGCGTGGCCGGGCGAGTCCGTGGCCACGCCGTGGACGGGCTGCTGCGCCGGTGGTCCGCTGTCATTATCGGCTCGTTGAGAGGAGATGTTTGTTTTACCGGATCCAGATGATTAGCTTCAATTTTTCTCTTATTTCTTCATCTCGGTGTGAGTTATTCTCTCTCCTTTTTCCTCGGCCGTTGGAGCGAGTTGGGCTCCATGATGGCCTGCGGGGACTGCCGGGCCTGCGGGGCTAGTTGGCGAGTAAAATATGAGGGCGGGGTGCTCTCATCGCCTCCTGCCCGTCCGGTCCGGGTGTGCCGCGGTGTGCCGGCCCGGGGTGGGGGCATGAAAAGGCTCTGACTTACACCCCTTCCGTGGTCCTCAGTATCATGTTAAACACTTCGTTTCCATGTAAATGCGCGTTTCGCGGCCGGGGCGCCTTTGCCTCCACTCGCGGGGCGTAAAAAGCAAAAAGCAGCCCGGCCCGGCCGGACACACTTCGCGAGGAAAGTGTAATGTTATACATTCTGATGTAATGGGCTAAGCGCGGCGGCGACGCCAGCCAAGCCAGCCACAAAGATGCTCACCGCCTCACACGGCAGCAGAGCAGGCAGCGCGGCCAGAAATGGCGTGGCGGCGCGGCGGCGCCGAGAATATTCTGTAGTATTTGCACTCCAAAGAGGCGGTGACGGGGCGCGGCGGGGCGTTGCGGTGGAGCGCGCGAGCGCCTGAAAAAACACGGCGAGCAGCCGCCTCGGCTTGCCACTCGCCGCCGGCGTCAGAAAACAGGAACGGGTGCGCCGGGGCAGGCCAACGAGAATAAGCTCTTCATTACGTCGCCGGTGGCAGGCAGGCAGGCAGGCAGGCGCGTGTAGTTCGGAGGGAATGTGGCCCGGGGCGCGGCGGGGCGGCGGGGCGGGCGGGGCGGACCGCCACCACACGGAAGTCGAGTACCTACATACGTGCCCGTCGAACGGGGAATCTGGGCGTCCTCTTCTTGCCCGTCCGCGCGGACCGATTTCCTCAACACCGTATAGTGCTGCTGGAACCACAGCCTCTTCGGCAGCACTAGTGTCGGCTGCCGTGCCGCGCCCTTGGCGCCCTCGGCGGCGCCCTCGGCATTCCCCGCGGTAACGCTCGCCCTTTGGCCGGGCCACGGCCGGGCAGACCGAGCAGGCAGGCCCCACACGCGGTGCGAGGCTAGGCGCCGGGACGCCGACGAGGAGGCCAGCGGCGTGGCGCTGCGTGGCACACCATCACCTCACCTCACGGGCGCGCTGCTGGTGCTGCTCAGTTAGGTTATTATTTGGTGTCGTGACCCGAGACCACCGGATGGCCGTCGCGTCCGCCGGCCGTCGCGCAAGTGTCCTGCGGGGCGCCCTGCCCTCGCCCTGCCCTTCGCGGAAATGCAAGTCGTGCAGTTTGTTTGCGCCGCCACTGCAGCCACTGCAGCCGCTGCACCGCAGACTGCCGCTCGGCCCAAGTCTCCGTGTAATTAGTGTGAGTGCTTCGCGGAATTCGGCCCGAATAAGCACCGCCAAAAAATAAAACGTATCGGGCGGCGGAGGGGATCGAACCCGGCCCCATTGAGGGAGTGCCTCGCCGGAGCTGACCCAATTTCTGGCGCGACTGCTCGGGTGGAAGGACGCCGCCGGGCGAGGTGTCGCGGTTGGGGCCTAGAGGGAGCGGAGTGGGATGGGGGCGACTGGCCTGGCCCTGGCCAACGAACCGTGATGGGGAGGCTTGTGTTTCGGACGTGGGTCCGCGGGGCCGTGGCCGACGCGCCGCCCTGCGCGCTACGCTGGCTACGCGGGCTACGCGGGCTACGCGTTCCCGCGCGCGCTCACACCCTTCCACCCGTATGTCGCCGTCGCCGTCCGTCCGCCTGTGCGTCCCCAGCCCGTCCCCAGCCCGCAGCGACCGCTCTAAACCGCTAAAGCGTTCAGTTCACTTTTCCGGGTGAATACGCCCAGGGAGGCCCGGCCGGGCTGGGCTGGGCTCGCCGGGCTCCCTGTCATCAGAGGCCCGGGCCGCCCCGCCCTGCTGGCCGTGGCGCTGGCGGCGGTGGCGGTGTCACCGAGGCGTCGGGGGTGTGACTGGTGGCGCGGCGCCACGGCCACGCGTCGCGCAGCGCCACGCAGCGTGCCCTGTCATTATGGTCTCGCCGTTAACCTTTGAGCGACGCCCCGCAGCCTTCAGGGCCTTCAGGGCCTTCAGCCTCGCCGCGCTGAGCGACGTCCTTTGCGCCGCAAGTGAGGCGTCGCCTCCCGCCGCGTCGTCACCTCGCATCAAAGTGTCTCGTCATTTCATTTCATTTTTTATTCCCGCCACCGCGGCCCGCCCCGCCCCGCCCCGCCCACCTAACGCGATGACGAGAATTGGACCTAATAGGGGGTCGTTGTAATTCCCCAGAGTGATAATCTTCTCTTTGCCGTTCCCTGTTTGTGCAGGCAGTCCTTGCTGGCGCAGAGGGTGACGGAGGACATGAAGGGTGGCCCCAGGCCGGACTCGACGGGCGCCCACCTGTCCCCGTCCTCCGTGCCGCTGGCCGGGGTGGCCGGGGTGCCGCTGCCGAGGCCGCCGTCGTCCACCGGCTCCAGCGCGGCCGCCGAGGAGGCCGCGGCACACTACCGCCACCTCGCAGCCTCGTCGGGTGAGCAGTAACACAATTTAGACTACGAAGTTGATGTCTTCCTCAGGATCTAAGCCTAACACGCCGCTGTCTTTGCAGATGCGTCCGCGGCTGAGCAGGCGATGCGGCAGCTGCTCCACATGCAGCAGCTTCACCAGCAACACCTGCAGCTGCTGCAGCAACAGCAGCACCAGCAGCAGCAGGACGACTCGGACAGCGGCAGCTGCTCGGGTTCGGGCGCCGACTCGCGGACGGTGCGGGAGCGCAGCCGCAGCCGCGAGCGGGATGGCGACCGGGACCGCGACGACCGGGACCGCGAGGACCGGGACAAGCCGGCAGCGGGTGAGTCTCTCTTCGGTGGGACGCCGTGCGGGTCGGCAGCGCGCTGCACTGCGGTGCGCTGGGCTGCCTACCCTCGCGCTGTTTTTGACCCGCCTCTCCCCCACAGACTGCCCCACGCCGAACGTGTCCGTGGGCCCGCCGCCACCGCTGCTGCCGTACCTGTACCCGCCGTCGCTGTACGGGGGCGCCGCCGCGGCCGCGGCCGCCGCCTTCCAGGGCCTGCCGATGCCGTTCGGGGCGTCCGGAGGCGTGCACGGCGTCAACCCCAGCCTGCTGCTCAACGCGCAGCTCGCCCTCGCCGCGCAGCAGTTCGGCCACTACCCGCACCTCGCGCAGCCCTCGGGTGGGTGTCTGGCACATTACATGTGCTTGGTGTTTGTTTGAACCTGTTGCTAATGTTGGTCTCGTCCTCGCAGCGGGTGCCCTGAACCAGCACCTCAAGGCCGCCATGGCGGGCGTGGGCGGTGCCCCCAACCGCTTCAGCCCGTATCCGCTGACGCCACCCGGAGGCGCTGGGTCGCCGCTCAGCCCGTCCAGGGTCGGCTCCTCGCCGCTGGGCTCCGCGTTCGAGGCCGTCACGCCGGGGTCCTCCTCGCTGTTGGCTCGGCCGCCGTCGGGGAGCCCCTCCAGCCCGCCGAGCTACCCCCACCTGCACCACCACCACCCCGCCTTCCCCGGCAGCCGCGACCTTCTTCACCACCACCACCGGAGGTCGCCGTCGCGCAGCCGCAGCCCCTCGCCGTCAAGCAGGTTGTCACCGACGCCGGTGTCCCTGCGGCGGTCACCGTCACCAGCCAGCCTGGAGGTGGTGCGCCTCGCCCAGGGCGCCTCCTCGGCGCCGTCCACGACGTCCTCCTCGGCGTCCACGACGCAGCCGCACGCCGTGGCCTCGTCCACGACGTCGTCGTCGTCCTCGCCGTCCTCGCAGATCCGCAGCATCGAGCGGATGGTCAACGGCCTGGACGGCGTCCCCCGGAGCAAGCCAGGATCGCCCCACTCACCGGCGGGGGCGTCGTAGGGGAGCGGATGCAGTGGGACTTCCCTCAGGACGGCTCGGCCTGGCAGTTGGCGGGGAGGTGGTCTTGTGTGGCAGAAAATTTTTCTTGGAGGAGTTACGACGACTGTTCTTGTGGAGCTTTCTTCTCCGCCACACCGCGAGAACCACGCAGATCAGGCAATCACAAGATGGCCATGCCTGCTTGTGATATCCACGTGTCACTCAAAGCGCACATCCTTGCCGGCCGCCGTGTTTCCAGAAGCAGCTATGTGAAATTTAATAGTACCTTCACTCTCTGTCGGGTGGGTTTCTTGAATTTCCATGTGGCGGCAGACCTTGGTGCTGATAATAGATATAGTTAAAGCAAATTTGTTTGTGGTGTGAACGATTAAATTTATTATTTAAACTTTCTGAAATTTATTAGAATGTATATATCACAACAAATTCTACGTTATCCTTAAATTATATCACCGTTTTATGAGCATATTGATTGTTTTCACTTTGACTTTTATTTGGTGAATCAACCTGTGTTTTGTAAATATAGTGTTACTTATTTTACATTTCTTTTAATTGTTATTAATTTATACCAAAGAGTATTGTGTGTATGCAATAAGATTGTTTATACCTCAAAAGTTAACTTGCCTGTCGAATGTTTTCTTTTGTTCACCTCTGTACTGTGCATTCCTGCATTTGTTTTTCTGCAGTACCACAATATGCTTATGGAGCAACATGTCGCTTTGCGCCCTGTCCTGCGCTTCCTTCTACTTTGTACTTTGTGTAATTTATGAAGCAGACCGCGAATTCACGCAAACATAAACTGTAATTATCTTTCTTAGCTCATGAGGAAATCCTGACACGCAAAGAGTAGGAAGTGGCTTCGAAATTGCCATTTTGTGACATTGTGATTCTAGGTACAAAAACGGGTCGATTGTTTCCTTGTGCCTGTAATATTTTTTGTTTAGTTTACTCTTCTTTCCATCTCTTGGAAAAAAATGTTGTGTTTTGAAATATCTATCTGTTATCTTTCAAATTATGTCTCAGACTGATTCGCATGGAGATTATGTTAAATGTAGTACACAATTTTAGAAAAATCTAACCAACTGATTTTCATTTTCTTAATGAAGGATAGATGAAAATGTGTTAACACTCCAGACTGTTGATTTTCAGTTTACCTTGTTTTAGTAAATCTTGGCCCGTTTTGGCTTACACTTTCTTTGTTATTTCCTCGCAGTATTTGTAGATTTTATAGACTGTAAACTATATTTTGTAGACATGTCTTGTATAAGTTATTGGTTCTCCTGGAATCTTTGTCTCTACCAGCCATTATTTTTATTGAACTTAGAGCAAAAATACTTCACCATGGTCTTTGCATTAACCTTGATCATATCGTTGTGTTATTTTTGAACGAACCGGAGTACAATGTGGTTTCTCCTCTTATAAAGAGTGGAGCCTTGTAGCATCAATTTATTTTTCATCTTGGGGCACAGCGTTCTAGCTTGAAATTTAAACGCACCCAACTGAAAGTGTCTGATTATTGCAGCAGCTCTACCCCAGCTTTGTCATCAAATGCTTCGATGCCCACTAAATCTTTTGTGTTTCGTGATTTCGGCCCCTGGATACCGTGTACCACCCCTCGATGTAAGAACTTTTAAAAATAAACTCTGATAATAAGTTACATGATAATTACTTCTCTCTCTTTTTTTCTTTCCTAGACACCCTCATGTCCTCAAAACATAAAAGGAAAGAAGACAATAGCAGAACTAAACGTACCCGAATGCTCTAATACAGATTCAGCAGGCAGCCACACTGACAAGGTCCCCACACGCATGCGTGGGCCCGCTGGCGAAGCTTTCGCTTGTTTTATGCCATCCACACACGTGATGCAGTCGCTCTCCGTCTGTCCCACGGCCGGCCCCATCACTCTCTCACTCTCTCCGTCGCCTGCGAGTCGCCTGCCACCGAAACGCACCCATTTTCCCCTTGGTCGCGTTTTCAATTATTTCGGTCATTTAAACGGCGGGTGGTCGCCAAGCAGGGGTGGGCGGCGAGGGTGGCGGCGGCCCGCTGCTGCCGCCGCTGCTGGTGATCGGGACGGGGACCCGCTGGAGCGTTATCAACAAGACGCTGCCCTTCTCCGTCATGCTGGTCGTCTTCCAGAGCGGCTGCCTCTGCGGCTGCCTCTGCCTCGAACGCAGTGCTCGGCTTCCATCACGGCTAAGTCGCACAAATCTCTTTTTATGTAACCCGGCCGGCCGGCAGCAGGGCGGCAGCAGGGCGGCCGATTCCTTCCCTTGGTCGCCGCTGCGCTGCGGGCCACAACGGGGAAACTAGAAACAGAATGTTGGAGGAAGGCTGGTCGAATGCGAATGAGAAATCACGGCAAAGCCTTTCCCGAGAGCGACGCGCCGAGTCGAGAGCCGAGCGCCGCCGGGCCGAAATAAAATATTTGCGCTGGTCGCGCCACGCCGGCGCCTGGGCGGCCTGGGCGGCCTGGGCCTGGGCCCCGCTCAGTCGCTGTGGTCGCTCCGGGCGCCCTGGAGTCCTGGAACGCGGTTTCCGGGCAGCCAGCCCCGCCAGGGAGGGCCGTCTCGCACCTTTACTCGTTTCGAAGGACGCCCCGGCTGTTAGCACTGCCGCCATTCTTCCCCTCCGGAGTGTGCTTAGGCGGCCGATTTCGATCCAGACTCGCCGTCCCCGTCGGCTTCCTCACATGTGTGCGTGTCCCGGGGAAGTTGCCTTTCCATTGCTGGTCCATCAACCGGCTGCCGGCGCCTAGCCTCGCACCACCGCGCGCCGTAACGACAGTTTTAAGTTTTATTGCATGCGAGCGCCCCGTCGTCCCGCCGTCCCGTCGCGAGGCTAGCCGAGTAACGAGGATATTGAATTGGGCGATGGCGTGAGCACCTCGTTCGGGCACACCTCGCGACGAGGACGAGGCCGAGGCCCGCTGGCGTACGCTGGCGTGGCCGAGGCCTGTTTGGGACACAATCACAGCCAGATGGCGCTGCGCGACCTGCGCGACCTGCGCGCTGCGGACAGCACGGCATTGTTTCCCGAATTTACCTAAAGCCGGCACGAAATCTATTCGGCGGCGCGCCGCGGCGGGGCGGTCCGCCCGCTGGTCTTCGTGCGGTCGGGGTATAAGCGGCATGGCCGCTTATGGCGCTTCTGCCGATAGCGGCAGTGTTGTTTCGGCCCATTAAAGCCGCCCAAAGTCACCTCGCCGTCGTGGCCCCACGGCCCCGGCCGCGGACCACCGTAACACGAGGAGACGTCGCCGGGTAACTGGATAGGCCGAGGACGCCGTCGTCGCAAGTCACAGCGCGGCACGCGTGGAGCCGCGTGGAGCGCAACGCAGCGCGGGGCGTGCGCGTGGTGCAGCGCGGGAAAAGGGGCAGCTTTGAATTGGAGGAGCTCTGTCCCTCTCACAGCCCCGCAGCTCGCCCCACGAGAGCGAGAGAGAGAGAGGGAACGGCCACCATTCGGAATCACTCCGCTGTTTGCCCGTTGACAAAGTGGCCCGATTATTCGTGTGCGCACCGGAACAGAAAAATTTAGACAGGGCGGCGGATTAGGTTTCATCAAGGCAGGTGTGAAGAAAACACGAATATCGCCGGGCCAATTCCAACAGGTGGCGAGAGAGGTTGTGAGGGCCGGCCGGTCTCCACTCCGCCGGCGGCACCGCGCCACTGCCATGGGCCACTGCACCGCGCCGCGGCCCTTGGCGCCAAATTCAAACCTTGGGGCGCGGCTTTCAATGCGTCGCAACGGCAAGCAGTGGCGGCGAGGCGCGGCGCGGCGGCCGCCACACAAATCAAAGACACTCGCTTATCGGGGCGACAGTTCCGGTTATAACAACTTGAGGCCGCCCTTTCCCCTCCACTGCCGTTCCCCAGCGGGCGCCCGGGCGGCCTAAGGCCGAAACCAGAAACTTCCTCTGCACACGAATTATTAACTTGCGCATGGCTAATAGTGGCGGGCCACGGAACACCGGGTGCTGCCTCGTCCCCCCCTCTCTTTCCGCATGTTGCTGCTTTGCTGCCTCGCTGCTGCGCGGGAGCAGCTTGACTGTCGTTCCGCCCTTTGTGAGTGCGAGAGGGACGCAAGCACACCTTTCGGAATCGAATCGCAGGCCCTGCTGCATGCGCGCGCCGCAACGCCCTCCCCGTCCTCCCCGTCCTCCCCCCGGATCGCTTTGTGTGTCGCTAATTTGCGGCCGTGTCCTCGTCGGCCAGTGGCGGCCGGTGGCGGCGCGTAAAAGTCACCGCCGCCTCCACACCACCACCGCCGGCTGCTGAAGGCGCTGGAGGCATGGAGGCCCCGGGCGGGGAGGAGGGGGTGGGGAAGGCCGGGGCCGCGGGGGCACCAAACTGCAACATTTTACGAGCTGCGCGGCGTTCGCGGCGTCCGCGGCGTTCGCGGCCCGTTGGCCTGCCGCCGGCCTGCCGGGGTGACTAACGTGTTTTAGTGGTTCGTACGCGCGGCGGCCCACAGCGCCGCACAGCGCCGCAGCGTTACCGCGGCAGCCGTTACACTTTACTGTGGCGCGCCGCGCATCGCAGCGCCATGCCAGCGCGCCAGCGCCGCTGGACGGCGGTAACCACCGCATGAATTTTCGCGGCGGCGGCCTCCAGGCGCGCGGACGCGCGGACGGATTCCGAAACGACGTGGCCGCCAAGCCCCGCCCCGCCCCGCCGCGCTTTAGGTTCGACGTCATCGGCGTGCTGGACGAGTCCTTGGCGGCGGCGGTTACGAAGACGTGTGTCTTTATCCAGCAACTGTCACTCGTTGTGCTGGTTGCCGTGGCGACGCGGCGCGACGCGGCGGCCCTGTATTGCCCCCGAACGACCCAGGGCGGCCAGCGCGGCCCGGCCGGCCGGCCGGTCACCACCCATCATTACCTCCGGCCAGTCGTATAGGTTTAGTGCACAATTTTAGGTCCTCGTCTGCTGGACTGTCTCGCTGGAAGGGAAAAAAAAGTGAGGGTGGGAATCCAGCCGACGATAAAAATGATCCCAATTCGTCCTGACCCGTGTTTGTAATGCTTCCTGTTCGTGGCGCGGCAGCGCGTCTTTGCGGTGGGACGGGCCGCCGGGCCGGACGGGCCGGACGGGGCGCCGGGAAAGCGACGGTAAAATTCATACGGCCGGCGTGCGCACCCACACACGTGTCATGTATAAACCTCTCTTCACATGCAAATTTTTCTGTTAAAAGGCCGTTGGAGATACGGGGCTCTCGTAAATACGAGCGTTTAACATGCCGCGGGGGTTGCAGCCGGGGAAAGGGGCACCGCGAAGCAAGCGAAGCACTGCGCAAAAGATGCAAACAACAACATCAGGTGGCGTACGTGTGCGCTTTTTTCGGGCTTTATGATCGCTAGGTTTCGCTCTTGTTGTTGTTGCTTTTGTTAGTTGTTGGCGATGAGCTGGTCGTGCGTGCGCGCCTTTTTAATAACAAGCCAACCGTGCTGCGACATTGCGGGCGTCACGACAGGGCGGAGGGAGATACTTGAGCCGAGACGATAATTAAAAGCAACTTGCAGCAAGTTGCCGCATGCACCAAAATGCGAGCGCCTCCAGTGCGCCTCGCCTTCGTGTCCCGGCCGAGTTAAGAATTGTCTATCGCGCAACAAGGCAGTGCCGAGGCAGCGCCGAGGACACGGGCGCACTGCGGGCTGATTCCGAACCCGCTTTTCGTCGCTGTCGCTCCCTCGCACTCACGGGGTGTTCCGTAAGGTTGCGAACGGGACAGAGCGACGTAAAAACGCCGCTCGAAACCAGCCCGCTGCACAGCGCGCACTGTCACGGAAAAGTGAAATGAAAACGGCATAAGTAGTGTTTCGCTCCGTTTTGTTCTAGTTGTTGTTTTTTTTTTCAAACGGAAACGGCATGCCGCGGTCATACCGCGCCTGACACCGCGGCAGCGCGGCACTGGATGCGGCGCTTTTAACTGCGGCATGCAGATTCGCCCCTGATTGCATAATGGGACAGCGAGGGCGTTATAATAAGGTGGTGTAAAAAACGGAGACGTTATGTTTTCCAGAACGCACCGCGCGCGTGGAAGAGTGTGCGTTCTTCACGCGCGGCGATGTGGCGCGGCGCTGTGGACGCCACCCCTGGCTGGGCCGTCAGAGAGCGAGTCCATAAACACCCCGTTGGTAGGTAGGTGGGTGGGTACTAAACGTTGCACTTTACTAGGAAAAGAAAAGTTTCACCAAGCTCGTTAACAATATGAATCTTTTGAATTGCTTAATTTTTTTAAATTTAACCTTTGTCAATTTTCTAAATTTAGCCTTTGTCGATTTTTTAAATTTAACCTTTGTTGATTTTTAAATTTAACCTTTGTCGATTTTTTAAAATTTAACTTTCGTCGATTTAACCTTTGTTGACTTTTTAAACGTAACCTGTGTCGATATTTTCAATTTTCTGATTTACTTATTTACTGATTTAAAGATTTGGGTTCCATTTCAGTGGATCTTGGGTGACCGAACCACCCTAACGAAGTTGACTGGCGACCCCACAGCAGCCGCTCCCAGCCGCGTTCTCACACCATCCGAGCCGAGCCGGGGTGACGAGCCGGAACAGCCGAGCCGGAACAGCCGAGCCGAGCCGGGCCGCGGGGGATGAGCAGTGGACGATAAAGGCGACAAAGGAGGGGAGCCTGGTGATTTATAAGGCAAAACGCGTCGTTTAGCGCCGCGGCTCTTTAAATGCGACACTCGAATCATACAATGCCTTTATTGCGGACACGTGGCTCTTATTTGTGCATTTGGCCTTCAGGTTACAGTCCGAGGATCAATTCCTACCAAGGTCGCACCTTTTGTTTTCTGTTGACCGCAGGGATTTGTTTTTTCTAGCTTTCAAAAAGCGTCCTCCTTCGTGTACCGCAGATTTGGCTGCTTTGTGCGGAAACACGTCCTTCTCACATTGTATGCAACAATGCGTCTTGTATCGTGTCGTCTCTTTCACACCCCATAAAGTCCACGCGACATCGCACTCCATTACTGGCTTTATAATGTCGTAAAGGGGATTTTCGGAAGTGTCGCCGGGACGCTCACAACGACACTGGGCACGCGCCTCTCACCACGGTTGGCAGTTTGATTTGCAAGCGGCGACTCATTTTTTTCCGTCGCCAATCCACGTTTTTCTCAGTCTCGTTGCTGTCTCGCTGCTGCCATCGGTATTCTCGCCGCGATGGTGACCGAAAAATGCCCCGTTTGTCCGTGAGGCGATGCATGCACTCAACACGCTAAAGTCCACATGCAGATGGGCGGTAAATCGTGGTCTCACAGCAAGGGGCCCCTCGGGGGGCAGCGGGGGCTGCGGGGGCTCGGCGCGTGAGGCGATGGGTATCTCGGCACAACAGTAGCACCAGCCCGTATCAAAAGCAGCAGCCCGGTAGCGGCCCTGCCCACTACTACTGTAGGCCACGGAGGGAGACAGGTAAAGCCTCGGCTCCTAAAATCAAAATACCCAACTGTTTTTTCTGACTTTGAAACCTCGCAATTTGACCACCGTGTTCTCGTAGCCAAGCCTGTGGAGCGTCCACTCACTCAAAGGAGTTGGCACAGACGGTGTGCCGCCTCTCACGGAGCGTGCGACTGTCCCAGCCTGTCCCAGACTGTCTGTCCCAGACGTCCCGCACTGTCCCGAGGTGTCCCGGCGCGGCGCCCTATCAGCCGCATCATGACGCATGGCGACGGCAGGCGGTCATGCCGGCGGCGGCATCTGCATACACTAGTACTTACACGCGTACACGTGTTTGCCCGGACACACGTTCGTGGTGCGTGTGTGTGAACACCGTGCGTGGACACCGTGCATGAACTCAACCTTTTTCTTCTCTTCCCTGCGCCTTCTTTCCCTCGGGCTTAGAATTGGGCGAACGTCTTGTGAGTGATGGGGCGGTAATGAAAACATTGTGGCACGGTCTGGTCCACGGAGCGGACCAGGGAAACGGTCCCCGGCGACAGGACAGGGAGTGTGAAGATGGGGGAATGAGTAACAAAATGAGCTGCAGTTTAGGAATTCCTTGACTGGGGCCGGTGAGAGAAGCCTGATAACGTATGCTGCTTCCAGACGCCCGGAGGAGCAGTCCTTGGAACGAGACGACACACTAAAAAGAGAAAAGCAGAAAACAGAGACAATAGCTTCTGGGAAAATTCTCAAGGCCGAAAGAATTATAAATTTAATGGCCTAATTTACATTTTAAAAAATTGTCTTCCTGGTGGTCTGTAATTTTGTCACGTCTAGTCAGCAATAATTTTAAATTGACATTAATTTTGATAATTTTTTAGACAATTAAAAACGCTGCGTCAATGGGGACGGCCTTTACGTAAATAATGGGAGGTGAGGTGCTAATTTGAAGTCAAGTACAAGACTAGAGCAGGTCACCAATTACCAGGCCTTATCGGTATCAAGATGCCCAGCCCTGCATCGGTGTGGTGTGAAATTCCGAGGCATGAACGTGTAATTAATCGTTAGATTTATTGCGAGTCGTTGACAAACGCGTGATAATCTTGGCGCGAAAGCGCGCACCTGCTTGTTGCTTTACGCCCTTCTCCTACATGACGCGGCGTAAGTAGCTCGTCCGAACACCCCTCCGATTATCTCGCTGTCATTTCTGTCTGTTTACCAAGACAAAGCTGGACGACCAGGAATGCAGTCTACTGGTGGTGGTACAAGATGAACCAGAAACGCGACCGGGAGAACAAAATTCGAACAGGGTGTCCAGACAGCTGGCCCCTGCCCCGAAATGCTGAGCTTTAAAAAGGGAATAAAAACCCCGGAGGAGTATTGATTCCGTGTTGGTACGTTGGTACTACTAATGCGCGTGGATTATGGCCGCTTGATGGTGTGGCCTCCACGCCGTGTGGCGTACGGGTATAAGGTGTCGCCCGCTAAAGTGGACAAGCTGGCCGCTACCGCACCGCGTCGCACCGCCAGGACCCGCCGCGTATCGCTTTCAAACACCCTTCCTTTATTTCGACATTCGGGCATATATAATTCCGGGCCCGGTGTGTGCGTGCGTGCGTGTGTGTGTTTTAGAGAGCGCCCAGTTTAGTGTGGATTGCTTTTGTTCCTCCGCGGTGTCGTTAACTTTTATGCGGGATGGTTCCCGCCTTTTCTGGCTAGCGTCCTCGGTCCGCACGGTCTCCGGTCTCCGGCGCCCACATCCAGGGTGCCGTTTCGAACGCGCGCCGCCGCCCGCGATGGGGCTACAGGCGGCCCCCGGCCGGGAAGGGCCCTCGGCGACGCCTCCGCAGTTTGGAAGCCAAGCCGGGCGCGGCACGGCACGGCACGGTGATTCCCGGAACATCGTCTCGCTGCTTTATTTGATGAGGTGACGCGATATTACACGGCGACATCACAACAAGAAGACGGTGTGACTTTTGTATCGGTTGCACACGGCGACCCAAACGTTCGTAAACACAAAATAAAATGACAGCAGCCAGCCAAAAAACAGTTATGGATTTTTCTTTTTCCGTGTGCATTTTTGGGCGGAGAGCCGCTCACCTGAAAGGCGGGTGTCTTATCTGACGATCAAGTAGAGTACGGCGACGCCTCGCCTAGGCCGGCCAGGCCTTGGCCGGGCCGGGGCCGGGCCTGCAGGTGCACACAAGGAGCCGAGCTGGTAATTGGCTGAGCGTTTGGCCCATTGGCCTCTGGCCTGTCAAACGGGTGATCGATGCCCTCCGAGATTCGTGTCTTTTGCCGGCTTGCCAGCGTCGCCGTGTTATTGATCTGTTTAATCGGAAGATGACATGTGCCACCTCGCAGGTGGACACAAAACTGGGAAGTGTAAAACATTTTCAGGGGGAAAAGGTTCATAAAAATCGAAAAGCGGTATCGCTACGCGAGAAATCAGCATTCTCCCGTGCAGCACCTAGGTGGAATTGAATTAGTAAAAGGGCCCGTTTAATAGGGCAAAGGAGGGAGGGAGGAAAAAGAAAGGAAGTAGAAATAAATAAAACGGTCGCAGCTTATCAGTGCGGGGGCGGGTCGAGGCAGCTCGCAGGGCTCACACGGAAAGGGCGGGCAGAGACGATACTCCCGCAGACGAGGGTTGGAAGTAATACCGAGTCATGGCACACTGTGGCGCCTGCCTTATCCAGTCCAGGGGGTGGGGGAGTGTCTGTGCGAGCGGTGTTGGTGCGGGGTGAGGAATCAGACACCACGAACGCATGCCCACCAAGAAAGGAGGCTTACAAAGTCAAAGGTGCTGAGGATAATAGCGCTCCGTTAGAAGTGACAGTCTCCCATGCAACGCGTCCTGAGCGACGTTTTACACCTAACACACTCTCAGGTGCGCTTGTGGGAGTGCCTAGTGACTCACGCAAGCGCCGTTTCTGGAATTTCGTCCGGGGTTCTCAGGATTCGACGCAGGTAGCAGTGCTAGACACAGTCCGACATGGTCGCACGGAGGTGGCGCTAGGGCCCTGCGTCGGCCCCGACATCGTTCACCACCTGAGTTATGATGGACTCGTCCCGCAGGGCGATGAAATATCGGTTCCACCGCCGCCCTTTCTTTCCCTGAGTCGTTCTGGTACCCCTGAGGGACGGGGTAGGACCTAGGAAGGACCCCTGCACCGAGGGTGTGTGCCATAACTGATAAGCATCGATGAGAGTGTCTACGACTGCCGGCCGCCGCCTGTGCCCGTGTAAATAACTCCTCGCTTTGTCTCGTTCCTAATGAAGGCGGTGGCCGCTCTCCGCCGAAAATCACACTATGTTGACGTCGCCGAGACCGCGCGCCGTCTGGGTCGCCCTCTGCTCGGGCTGCCGGCTGGTCGGTGCCTCGGTGCCGGTCCCCCGCTGTCCCGTGTGCCAACCGACTCATATCTGCACCTTCTCATCAATTCGACTGCCTCCTTTTTGCCATCTCCCTCCCTCCTCGTCCTTTTTGCGCCAAGCGCCACTCCTGCCCGCCGTCCGGACGGCCGGGGCCTCGGTCGGGACGCGGGACCGCCCGGGACCCCCTACAGCGACTGTCCGCGGCCGGCCAAAACGAGCAAAGCCGTTTAACGAGAAGGGAAAATAATAAGAAAGCGTTCGGGGGGCTGCCCGCTGCTGCCGGCCCGAGCCCAGGCTGGCCGGCGACAGATTCCAGAGCGCTGGCGGCGGCGACCGCGGCGCCGAGAACACCGCGACGGGCGTTAATGTCTCTCGCGGTCCGGGACGCCCTGGACCGTCTGGGACGCCGACGACCGCGGTGACGCGCTCGCCAACGTTCTCCGAGTAGTCCGCCTGCAAGCACATTGATTAGCAGAGGCCGACTGGCTGCAAAGGCGTCGTGGGCGCGATGCTGCCGCTCGACTTGGCACGCACACACGCTCACACACACACACGTCCACGCACACACGCAGGCGATTCAGATCATCTCGGGCGGCAAACCCGGCTCTTCAGTAACGACTCGAGCGCCTCCTCGCCTCGGCGGTGCCTCGGCGGTGCCTTGGCCGGTTGCGGCGGTTTCGGGACCCGAAACATCGGCAGCCCGGTGACAAAGATGAGGCCCTGAGACAATAATGCTCGCAAGATAAGGCATCGGGAGCGGAGCGGGATAGAAGCTCGCCGCCGCCGGTCAGGTAGACGACCAAGGACATGGGGCGCCCAGAGTCTTTGACGAAGGCCTTCGGCTCGCCTTCGGAATGCCGCCGCGCAGGGGGTCCCGCTCGGGGTCCCGCAGCAGCCAAAGGGTTACCACCGGTAGCTGCGAGATCGTCCCTGGACTGTGTCCCCAGACCAACTCGGACGCCACTGCCAAAATCGCTGCAGCGGGGCGGTCCCGACGTGGGGCCTAGGTGAGTCCGACACCTTCTGCCTCCTATGCCTGTGCAGCCACACGACTGCAGCCTGCAGCCTTCCACTTTATAGGGGCGGTGCGGCAGAGGGACCGTGGACAAAGGCTCTCCGGTTTATTGGTGTCGCCTTGTCGCCTTTGTCGCAGGTGTAGGGGCGCTGGGCAGTGCCGTCGCTGCCGTGTGGTCCCGGTTGGGGCACTGCGGGGGCTCGCCGGGGCTGGGCACCACACACCACTTCTCGGCCTTCTGGGAGACGCCGAAGAACGAGTGTAACAAGATTTCGGCCGCTTTGAGGCTCTGGCGACGACCACGTCACGCCGGTGCACTGTGGGGCGTGAAAGCACGCCTATGACTCACTCGGGCGCCATTCCGCGCCGACGCACGCGCGCGGGGCACGGCCAGCGGGCTGACTCTGAACGCTGCTGCCTGTCTCTTTCGCGCCCCTTACGGGACGAACCATGAGTGCGAGAGAGGCGGCGGGCCCCTCTGGGGTTCACCGCGTGAGTCACCTGGAAGAAAGTGCAGGCCTCTCGGTGCCCCTCGGGAGGTGCCGCGGGGATTCTCGCCTCATGCCCGACACGTTTCGGCCGACCCAACGCGACGTGAATCCGAATCGCTGGCCATGTCGGCGGCCAGGTCGGCGGCCAGGTCGGCGGCTAGCCCCCGATAGGCCGTGACACGTGCCCCAGCATGCGTCACCTCCACGACAAACACAAAAAGCGAGTCGTTGACGTGGCTAGGATTTGAATCCAAGATGGCGGTATGTGCGGATGGACAGCCCTTACTACTGACCCGCGACCCGCCTGAGTCAAGTCCACCGCGACCAAGCAGGGATTCCGTGCACACAGCCTCTGCGTGGTAACGGCTACCGAGGACGCCGAGGAGGAGGCTGGCCACGCTGGCGTCCCTCCCGCCCTAAATCACGCCAATCCAACACGTTTTATGTCCACGGGTCCAGAAAAAAATTAAAATGCATTTATTTGGGTGGGTCATCGTACGGTCGTACGGCATTCAGACCGACGGCGACAGGGCACGCCGTGGCAGGCCACTGGCAGGCCAGCCAGGGACTTCGGGTAGGCGCCGCTACCTGTCCCGACGCCCGGGGCAGGGCAGAGGGCCTGGTGGGGCCTCGCCGTGGGGGGCTGTGGTGTCGGGCCCGGCCGAAGACCCATTGTTTCAAAATCCGACCTGTCCACCCACTAGTTTATTATAACGGGCGTCGCCACGCCCCCTCCCCCCACCCCCTCGCCCGTCTCGCCCACTCATTACCATTTTCGCTCGATACGTATTAATCACGAACACCTCGGCCCAACCCCTTCCAAAACCCTTTTCTCGGCTTTATGATCCTTATGTGTTTGCCTAGTTGCCTCCTTGTTTGCCTTGGGGGTTGGGCCTGGGCAGCCAGCGCCCGTTTGTGCGTGGCTCACCCCGCGGAATATTTTTCGGCGTTTTGAATTTCCCGCGCGGAGACAAACGGCGGGCACGGAGCGGCGGGACAAATCACTGCGGGACAACAAGGGGGAGATGACAAAAGACGTTGGTATTCCTCGCGTGCGCGTGCGCCCACAACAAGTTTGACCCGGAAGAAAATTTGAAGCCGCTTTTCCAGTGTGCCTGCCCCGTGCCGCGGTCGGGGGCAGAGGGCATCGCCTGGAGGTGGTTCCGCCAGGGAGCCTGGAGCCTGGCCTGGAGCTGCTGGGGGGTCACGTCTGCTTCTTTATTTCTGCTCTCGTATTCAAATTTCCTGACTCACAGTTTCTGAGAGAGCGGCGCGACGCGCACGGCGGGGTGCTGCCTTGGTGCTGCCGAGGGCGGCGACGCCGCGCCAGCCCGGAGCCGTGCCGGCCGTGCCGCAGCGAGCGGGGTCTCGCCAGAGGTTATCTCCTCCCGGAGCTCGCGGTGCGGCGCGACCGAGGCCGCCGAGGCCGCCAAAAAAAACAGGACGGCCGACCCACACCCACACTTCATCCGCGGCCGACAATTCGCGCCTGACTTCCCACCTCCCGCCGACCTGGTCAACGAGGGTCTCGTCCACTTAGCGGCGGCGTCCAACACGTAGTGCCGGGCCACAGGCCGCGCTTGCCGCGGTACCACACTCCTTTTCGGCTGGGAGCGCAGCTCGTTAACTTTGAGTGAGCGGCCCGTTGTGTGCGCTATCGCCACCGCGACTTTCCCAGCGTCGTGACACTGCTCGTCAGCTTTTGTGACACACCGTGAGAGAGTGGAACGAGTGGAAGGTGTGCCGGAAGGAGCGGAGCGTGGCGGCCCACTGCGAATAAGCGCCGCGCGCCGTTTCTAGGTTAGGTCGCCCTGCCTCTCCGACAACGCCGCGGGACGCCCGACGCCCGGCCGGTGCGAGAGAGACAGAGCTCGAGGTGTGAAGGCGTCGGGCGGCAAGCAGTCACGTGCGAGACAGTTGTCACGCCCGCGGCTCGTGACCTGCGTCACTGATCCGTTCGGATCGTCGTGGGAGCACGGCGTGTAACGCGGCAAGGAGAGTAAATCACAGCGGGGCTCTAGTTTGGGGGCAGCCAATCGCAGCGCGAGGCTGGCCCGGTTCCTACTTCCCGCGCCAAATAAAGATGCTTCTGAGAACGCGTGCGTGGACATGTGCCAACGAGCGGCGGCGCGGCGGCGCGGCGGCATCGATGCCCGATTTATTGGGCTGTTCCTGGAAATGAATGGCGAGGGCGGGCGGAGGGCGTCCTGGCCGTCGCCATGCCGTCGTCCCCGACCCTCCCCGTCAACCCCCTGTCGACGCGGCTCGCCGGCCGGCGCCTTTCGGTTTCATTTTCGGAGCTTCTGTTTTGCCGGCCGTCATCGCGGGCCAATTAATGAATGCGAGCGGCGCTAGTTTGCAAATGAGGTTTCGGGAAAAGGGACTCGGGAGGCGCTTGTTGACAGGTGTTTTCGTCACCCGGTCATAAATCGCTTCCCGTCGCCGCGGTCTTTTTCAGGGTGTCCGCTTTACTCGGTGTTCAAAACAAATCCTTTGTCTGGATCAAAGATGAACCAGCCTTCAGAAGTCAAAAAATACGATTTCAAGAAATCCTAGGAGTCACGAAGTCAATTTGATTATTGTGTAAGAGTGTGGAGAAAGAAAAGAAGTGGTGTTGTGAAGTTGTGGCTCAGGGGACTACCAATGGCAGTGGTACCAATGTGGTCGATGTGCCATCCGTCGAAATTTAAACTTGACAATAAATAGAAATCAAAATGCTGGTAAATTCAAAAAATTCCAATGCTAATGTATTCCGCAGTGTTCTGACAATGGAACATCTTTGAAGTCCATCATGAATAAAATGTTCTTAGCAGAAGGAAGTCAGTAAATTAATTTTCTCGGGTTGGCAACTATTTTCTCGGCGTCTGCGCCCTTGCGAAAATCGCGAAGCTGAAAGCGCCAGCAGTCGCGCATTAAAACTGCCCCTCCATTGTTGTGGACGTTGAATTGTTTGGCTTGTTTCAAAAGGCTATGGTTCTCTAGTCATGTTTTCTTCAATTCTGTGTAATAGTTCTCCCTTACAACGTATCAACACCACGACGGTTGGTTTGACAAACTTCATAAACTCGGGAGGGATGGTTTCGAAACGCGGGTGAGTCTTGTTCGAGGAACATGAGCACTGCAAGTCGCGAGGTGGAGCGAAGTGGTCCTAGTGCTAACTGAATCACAACAACAACACTGCGCATGTCCAAAAACACTCCAATCAAGAAGTATTATTGGATAGTTCTACCCGAAAAACTGCGTTCGAACCGGCACCAATTCTATTGTTGCATCTTGTCTACCTGCAGTCAAAGAAATTTTTCATTTCGAACGTTGCTTTTTCAGCTTTTGGAGTAAGCTGTACAGACCCAAAAAGAAGCTCCGCTATTGGTCCGCCCCGGCTCGGCTCCCCCCACTCCCTTTTTTTTCCTTTGACGAGTCGAGTTTTGCCATGGAAACGGCGATTTTGACAGCAAATTTCTCAAAATTGGCCACCAAATTTTTGACCAGATTTCAACATCAGAATCAGCGTTCAAAGTTCTACTAGTCTGCAAAATCTCATTAAAATCGTATAGAAAACTTCCGAAATGCATAAAGGGCCACACAAATCAAATCTCGAGCCGGCTGAGTCCTGGGTATACTATAAGGCTACTTCGTGCCTAAAAAAAAGTCCTTCAAGAATTGAAAAGTGGGCGGGCATAACCTTACTTTTGGTTATCTTCTACTCCGATGTGTGACATAGATTTTTTTGGTGGAATGAGTACCTTCGTCTGAAGGGCCCAGCCCGAGTTTCCCATGCTACCGACTTGACACTCTCTCCCTTTTACTCCGGGGCTTTTAGAGTGCAGGGTGATACCTTGACGGTCCCCATAGCGCCGCCAGAGGCCCTGCCACAGGCCCTGCCACAGGCCCTGCCACAGGCCCTGCCACAGGCCCGGCCACAGGCCCGGCCATGGGCCCTGCCCAGCCTGCAGCTCACTAACACGATGCTCTCGGCCAAACCGGTTCACTATAAAGTGATAAAGAGGGGTGATGCAGCCTCGACGCCCGCTCAAAATCGGCCCTTCCGCGAATCACTGTGTGAGTGTGTGTGTGCCGCATTCCCACGGCCTATCGTAGGGCGTATGGATCGAGCGCCTCTCTCCCTTCCAGTGAGCTGGCCGCTCCAGCCCCAGGTGCGCTGGAGGCTGGCTGCCCGGTCCTCCTCCGAGAAATCGGTTAATTATGAGAGTGCCTTGGTGGCCCTGGAGTCGAAGGGCTCCCTCCGTAGGGCACTGCCGGCGGACTGCAGGGCCCACCCGGCGCGCGGCGCGCTGGACGCTGCGCTATTCCGCTTCGGTCCGGCCTCCAGGCGACTCCAGGCCAGTTCACGAATCTGCTGGAGAAATTTGGGCGTCGGTACTTGGTCGGCGGTCACTGCTTGCGCGACATCGGCGGCACGACGGTCGTTCTCACGCCAGCCGCCGCCCTGCATGCTTGGCCGAGGCGCGCCGTGGCGCCTCAAGCTCGCATGCCAATATGATATCCCTGTTCTCGATGGGCCACTCCGCGCCAAAACACATTTTGCCTTTATTTCCCCGATTCGCGTGCAAATAAAAGCAAAAGGCACGTGTTTTAACGAGCCGGTCTTCGGGACTCGCAGCATCCTAGCCGATCCCCGTCCGTGGGAAATGTGTGTTGTGTTAAAAACGTCGTCACCGTTTGCATGAGTCACTGATGAGGCTGGCCGGCGGGCCGGCCGGCCACTAAACCGAGGCCGGCCTATAAAGGGACGGACAGGCTCTCGTCAGGTGTTGCACGACCTTGCCGCTCGCCCCGTCTCCGTCTCACTCCGATCGTCGTCCGGCCGCGGCCTCGGGTGCGACGGAGAGGGCCCCGGCATCGTGGTCACCCCGGCGGGGCCCCGGCGAGGGGCGGACTGGCGGCCGCGGGCACGCCGCCGGGAAAGCGGGCCGACATTTTGTTCAATACTCGAAACGCATTTCGCATGCGGCGCGTGGGAACCTGCAGCTCAGAGATCCTGCTCCTGGACTCCCTGGACGTCCCGGACTTGAGCCGGCCCCACCGGGACTCTGCTGTCCCGGCTATCCCCACAAGCCCGGGTGGAACCAGAAAAACTGCAGGCGACAAATTGGAGGGCCGGTCCGAATAACCAGGAAGGATATCAAGGCAGAGGCCGAGAGCGGGGCTGGCCTCGGCTCGCCCAGGGCTCACCCTGCCGCGGCGCCACCACCCTGGATGGAAATGATTTGGTGACCTCTGCCCCGGAGCTCCAGCGGCCGGCCAGCCCTAGAGGATCATGGAGGAGGGGAGCGCAACCGATTGGTTGGCTTAGAGACGGCTTACGCTGACCACACCGGAGGAGGGCTGGCTTGTAAACCTCACCATTTCATACGGCCAGCCAAGCAAAAAAAGGAAAAAGCCGACCTAGTGGTAGAACTTTATCTTGTCAAAATATTGTTAAAACAGTTCTATCATTGTACCGAATCCGTTCTTTTGCCTAGCACAGTAATTCGGTGAAAGAAAGTGTCGCGCCCAAAGCTAGCCAATCACAATTTAGCGTCTCGGAAATGTCTGCCTTCATTACAATCCTTTTTCCTCGCAGGCGGTTGGTAGTCATTCCCCCAACAACGGGAAACGCAACAAAACTGCGGGCCGTCCCTCGCGTGCCCAACAGCGTGTAATGCCGTCCTGACGTCAATATCGCAGTGACACTGTCGCAGGGCGCCGCCGACATTGCGGTCCGGACGCCGTCCCAGACGTCAGCTCCGCAACCTCGGGCGAGAAATTCAGGCGGGGAAAGAAGAGTAGTGGTGTCATTCTGTCAGCAAAATTGATTCGAGCGGGGAAAAGAAGTTACGCATACCAGGAGATCATGAGCGATTTTTGTTATTACTGTCAATTGTTATTGAAATTCTGCGCACACACACATGCGCACACACACTGCGAGGGGAACACAGTGGAGCGTATGCTGAGGGGTGGACGCGGCGAGGGTGCAGGCAGCCGAAGTGTCCGCGGCGTGGCACGGCGGCGCAGGGGAGCTTCTCCAGCCTCGCCAGCTTGGCCGGCTCGGCGCTGCCCCGTGCAGAATGCGGTCCGTGGTCCGTCGCGATGGCTGGTGGGCGATACTGGAAAGATAGCCGCGAAATTGGTGTTATTGCAGTGGATATCGGAGTCTTGCGCCGCTTGCGGTCAAGCCGAGACCGCCCGATCCACCATGAAATATTTTATTGGGGCGCGGCGACCCGCCGGGCCACGGCCAAGCCGCCACCCCGCGACCCGCCATGCCACGCCACCCGCCAGGGCCGTGCAATATTTAGATAAGACCCTGACCAGAACAGATGGAAGGGCTCCGTGATGGCATCTCATCTTAGTGGCATGTTCGTATTATTCCTACCACACACACACAGCCCCACAAAACGGGCAAACAAATAATAAATCAAATTTAATACGTAAAAATATTGTTCCGCCGTGACCGGGGGGTGAGTTGTAGTGTTACCTTTCAAGGCTGCGCTGCTTGTTGAATGGCTTTTGCCGCTACGCCAGGAAAAAAAACATATTTGGGGCGATAGAAGGTTACACTCCACGTCGCGTTGACCTTATGCATATCATCATTGCAAGCCAAGTGTCACGGCAGCCGAGCGCCACAAAAACAAGAGCGCCCGTGCGCGCCGCAAAAACCCCGAGCGAAAAAAAAACCACGCGCAAGACGGGAGCAAAAAAGTGGGAATCAGGAGTGAAATCCAACGCCATGACTTTATTTGGCCATCGAAGCGAAACAAGCTGGCACCCCGAGTGTCATAAATCTCCCGACTAATCAGCGAAGTGGACTGTGCCAACGCGGCTAGGCGCACCACGCCACGCCACGCCGCTGCAATGAAAATATTTTGGCACATAAAACGGAGCGTCAAATGGCCCGCAAAAATGCCAGCCAGTGATATTTGGGACGCGCTCCAAGGCCGAAAATTTGTGGGGTGCAGCAGTGACACGAGGACGCGGAGGGTGAGGGGTGGGGGAGAGGTAGGCACCGGAGGGAGGGTTATGGAGCGTGATGTCAGGCGCTAAACGGTCAAGGTTTTATATCGGGAAGACGCCAATCCAAGGGAACGAGGGTCAGGCCGCTGCAATCACCTAGAACGACGCACTTTGGAATAATCACACCCAAAGTCCGCGCGGCGCGTCTCTCTTCTAATGGCAGTGTACTCTAGTTGTGTTCGTGTCACGCTTGCAACAGCAGCCACCCCGATCCGAACGGGTGCACGCTGCCGCCGCCCTGTCGCCACCGAGTTGAATAATTATCAATGCAAATCAGAGCGTCCTCCTCCCCCGCGCGTCGTCTCCGAGGTCCGCCACTGTAACTCGCTAATTGAAACCTGTAGGCGATGTACGCATTTTTCAGGCAATTGAATTCTCGCGCCTCGCGCTGCTGCTAGAAGTGGCTGGCGGAGAGAGCAGAGGGCGGGAAAGGACATGCAAATTGCGGACACGGCCGTATAGAAAGTGTCCGCCTTCCCCTCCTGCTCCTCCTGCGCGGTGCCAGACCGATTAATCGCTTCCCTCTTGCGGCTGGTCCGTCCTGCCGACCGTCCGCCGGGGTCCACCGGGGCCCCTCGGGGTGGCCCCGTCCTCAGCGGGCCCCGGTTCGAGCTCACCCGAAATCCCCTCCTCGCAACGGGCCACACGATTTTAAACCCTTAACACTCGAAAAAAGGTCACCTAACCTTGGGGCAAAAGAGTACCAATCAAAAACCTCGCAACGAGTGTCAATTACCTAACCGCGCAACGAGTGCCGCCCTTTCGTTCCACCCAGTCGTCCAGCCCGCCCCGCCGGAAGCAGAGGCTTCGATTTGCTTCGATCCGCGCGGCCCCATTTGACACTTGGAGCGGGAAAACTAACCCCACTGATCTGGCGGCCTGTTTCATGCAGATTGGCTGGTAGCGCCTAATTTGGGGTGGGGATTAGCATGTTGCTGCGGGCCTGTGGCACACTGTGTGGCACACAGTGGCGCACAGTGGGGTGGAGGAAGCAACGCCACTTCCTGGTCTTGTAGAGCGGCGCCACTGTGCTGGCTGATTTGCAGCCACAAAAAAGGATCTTTTTCTCTCGGTGACTACATCAGCGCGGTCGAATGGAGGCTAAATCGTGGCGCTGCAGTGCTGCAGCTTGCGGCACAGTGGCTGCGTGACAAATACATCAATGGCGCACGCGGGAGTGACTTGTGGGGAAACGCAAGGACGTCCTCGCAGAAAAAATCGTCACGATCCAGCCGTTTTTCTGCCCTGAAAGGACGTCCCGGGACGTTTTGAGGAATGGAAAGTGGTCTCCGCACACATCTCATTTAGTTGCGGGTACTCTGTGCTCGGCGCAGCTCTGCGGGGATATTCTTTCAAACGCCATGTTTGTCCACGGTTTCCTAGCTCCGGTTTACTACAAACAGGAAAACGCGCCAACACAATTGAATAATAATCTGGGACGAAAAAGCAAACACCAGAAGCGTGCCAGAATAAAGACGTGCGCCGTAAATCGCCAAGAAAATAAATAATTCGCTTCCATTTTCGCACTTCGGCCGGCGAGCCGCATGCATCTTCATCACGCGGGGAGCGAAAATGTCACCGGGAGAAACACGCCGGTCGAGATTTCACGAGTCCGGGATCCCGCAGGCGGCCGGCCGGCAGCGCGCGAGAAATGCCTCTCTCTTGCCGCTCCTTCCTCCTCCTCTGTTCTTCCAAGGCGGTGCGCGCCAAAAAGAAGCGGCGATAGAAAGGGAGCAAAGGGGTCTCAAAAAAAGAGTGGCGGGTGAAAAGAGAGGAAAAAACATGCGACACCCATTGTCTCCGGCCGAAGGGAAAAAGTGGTGAAATGTATCAAATTGTGTGCATTTCTGGCTGGCCGGGGCTGGCGGGGCTGGACGAGCGATTCACGGCAGCCTGGCGCCAGCCCCTTCGTCATCGTCTCGTAATGGGACAGTAAATAACGAAGCCAGTCCGTCCACCAAGTCCACCTGTCCTGCAGTCAAAATGAGTGACACGTGCGGCCTATCCCACGGTGTGTCGACCGCCCGGGTGACCTCGGGGCGAGGAGTATCACCGCATCTTCCCTCGCGCTGGCAGCTAGCAGTGCGCATCCATTGTTTTCAGCCGCGTCGCTTGCCCCATTTGACGGTCTTCAGCCGGAGTACCGGATTCGGCCGAGGGGTCGCAGGGTACCTCTCGTACAGACATGCCTGGCGCCGAGCGAGGGGGCGTGGTGGGGCGAACACGGGTGTAGGGAAGACCGCTACCTCGGCGAACAATGAGCCGGCGGTATGCCGAGTGCGTACGCGCCAACCAATTCCACAATTCCGAAATACCAGTGGAGTGTGTGCTGTCACCAGCGCGCCGCGCGGCAAGCGAGCAAGGCGGCCAACTACCGCACGTTATAGGTTCCTAGGCAAATGGGCCTCCGCCTCAGTTCGCGTTGCGTTTCATTCCTGCCTTCAAATTACAGCTTCGGATTCTTGTCGCTGCTGGCAACACTGCGCGTGCGGTATGTAGTCTAGTCTCACGAAGGAAATGCCCCAAAATTTCCGCTCTGCTTTGAACCCTATTTGACGGTGTGTGTGACGCTCGCGCTGCTGGTGCTGGAGGTCGCGACGATTCGATAGTCGGCGCCGCTTTGTTTCGCGCGTACTTTTTCGCATTTCTTTCGCATTCCTTCTTCCCTCCCTTCTCGCGCTTCTGTCTTCCCTTTCTGCATACATCAGCCCGCGCAACAGTTCAATCGTCAACGCAAGAAAAGGAGAACAAAAACAATAATGATTGGGCCTTGTTTGGCGGGGCGGCACGGCACGGCAAAAAAGAGGCGTTCGTTTTATTCAAGAGGGAAACTAGAGACCATTTGAGGTGCAGTGGCGGTGTGCGGTGTCGGCTGTTGGCGCTCTCGCACCGACGATGGGACGGTCCGGACGGGCGGGACGGGCCCGAGAGGTCGGTAGGCAAACATTTTCGCCCCAACAAAAACAAAAACAAAACGGCAGCAACAACACCAGTAGCACCAGCAGCCATTGTCAGCTAATTGCCGGTGTGTCGGAGAATGTTCCGCGCTTGGCAAATATCGGGCTGCATTTCAGCGGCTTCTCGGCTTGCCTCGGCTTGCCTCCGAATAGGATTCCAATCGCCACCGTGCCAGACTGCAGTAGCGCCGTGCAGGCGCCGCGCAGACCCCATTGGACATCGCGCTGCAGTTCAACTTTGAGTCTCGCCGCCGCGCGCCGTCGAATATTTTCAACGCAAATTGCTGTGCCGTTGAACTGGTTGCTTCGACAGCACTACGGTCGACAAATGCTGCTGCGGGCCTGGTTAATTAGCGCTCTTCGACAGCGCTACAAATCTGCAGCGCGGCCTAGCCGACCTAGCCGCGGCAACGTTCGCACCAGCCGAGCCTGGAATTCGGGGCGCGCGCGCGTTTGGAACAGGGTGGAAGTTTGAGGTTAGGTTTGAGGTCTGGGCCACTGTGAATTAGCGATCGCAGAAACTAGAGGCCCGTCACACCGCAGTAAATATTCGTTGAAGGGAGACAATGTAAGGCGGGGCCCGCAAAGTGCCAAGCCAAGACTCGAAGAAAAATGACGACATACTTTGGCCCCCTCACTAATAGCCAGGCCACACAGCATCCGCAGTGTCATCCTAGCTTTTGGGCCCCGGCCAGGCCCCGGCCAGGCCCCGGGCTGGGGCAGGCGGGCCCCACATGGGGCGCTGGGGTGGCGCTGGGGGTGGCACCTCTGGAATGCCCGCCTTGGCGCCGTCCGTCTCGGAGAACGCCATGTAGGGCACCATGTAGGGCAGCGGCCAGGCCGGAAAAGAAGGGAGCTTGCCGTTTCGCCAATGACCGCGGTGATATTAGTTGGCGATTTCCATGTCGATCACTTCCCCGCTCAGGGTGGACCTCGTCTTGCTCGTCCGACAAGACGAATGAAACATCATCACCGTCCCGACAGGAGTCGCCCGGCAGCACCGACGCAACTGCGGTCCGGACGCGGCGCACTTACGGCGTCACACTGCCGTGATAAGCACGTCACGTTGTCGTGTCACGTCGCCGTGTCACGTGGCGCACGTCACTCACCTGTCGCAGTGACACGCGGCGAGTGACACAGTGACAGTGTCCAGTCATTACTCAGCCGCCTATCGTCTGCACCGAAATCTCGAGGCCCGGGGTCAGCAGACGAGAAAATAAGGAAAGGAAAAAAAACGATTTCCAAAAAGCCGGTATTCGAATCCGCGAGACAGCCCGGTGGTGTTAATGTGCATTCTAATTTACCAAATCTCGCGGCGCGCTTCCTTTTTCTGAAAAAAAAAAAGGAAAATTCTTTTACCTTTTGGCCGCGCGCACCGCGTTCGCTTGATGCAGCCGACGTGCCACCGCCGACAACACACAGTACATACGCATTTGAATACGAATGATAACTGCTATCTCTCCGTCGAGATTCACGCACTCCAGCGGCGCGGTGCCGGCACACTCACACACACGCACGCACACACACACACACACTCGCCGGCGTCTGCAGGAGATGTCATCTCGGGGTCGCGGCGTGAGACTGCGTCATACTTGTTTATGTAGTTAATTAAGTGGTCGCGGTCGGTCGCTTTGATCTGGGGCTCTGGGAGGTGCGACGTGCGTCTCCAGACGTGTTTTATGCCTCATTGGGCCGGGGACCTGCGGGGGCCAGACGCTCTAGGGGGAGCCATCCGTCGATATCTTTATGGGGACCGAAATAATGTGGAGTACGGTGGAGGAAAGTTGTCGTCATGGTGGTTAGTGCAGACGCCTTGACTTTTATGTTTCATCTTCCCTGCTGGTCCTCTTTCTCCAACGTGGGGCCCGCGGTGGTAATAGTGTAGGCACACCCAGGGTGAAAGGACAGCCAGCGAAATAAGTGGCAACCCTAGGCCAGCTCGCCTATCTGCCACCCATCCTAGCAGGTCGGAGGTTCGCGGTTCAAGGCTGGACTCTAGCTCCGTCTCCTTCCTCTCACACCTGCCAGAGAGGCGGCAACCCTGCAGTGGCTGGAGTCGCCGCCCGGCGAAGTTCAAGCGCACCGCCACGCAGCGCTTCGGTGCGCTGGGGTTGCCTACCCCTCGCAGTGCAGGCGCTCCGCCGAGGCGGTGCGCGGCGCGCGGTGCGTGGCCGTGGCTTTGCGACGGACGTGCGGGGCGGGCCGGCGTGACAGTGATAGAACGTGGGGGCAGCCGCCCGGGGCAGCGGGCCGGCTGGGCCTCGGGCTGGGCCTCGGGCTGGGCCGGCGAAACGCGAACAGAGGCGTCGATTCGAGTGAGGAGACGAGGCAACGAGGCGACGGTCGCGAGCAGAGCGGACTCACCTTTGTCTTTGGAGCCCTTGCCTGCCTGCCTGCCGTTGGCGAGTCCATACTCTGACGCCCTTTTCGGTGCGCCGCCGCCTCGGTGCCCGCACTGCCTGGCACTGCCTCGCATGCGTGTCTCCCGGCGTGTCTCGCACGCAGCCCCGTCCTGCCGCCGCCAGCCCTGGCGGGGCGGCCCTCGGCGGCCGGCGGTGGCGGCTGGCGGTGGCGGCCCTGGCGGCGCGGGCTGGACAGCTTGAAATTCCGATCGTGCTGCTGATGCATGGCGACTCGGAACCGTCCATCTCAATCGACCGGGCCGGCGTTCGAGTCCCGGCCGCGGCGCGCTCCGTTTTTACTTCTTAATTGCTGGCAACGCAGCTGCCTCGGCAGGCGGCGCGGCGGTGGCGCCGTCGCGTCGTGGCGGAAGCGGCGCGGGAAACGGACAAAAACGTCACCATTTTTGCCATTTTCCTATTTCTCTTGCGCGGTTTCGCTTTTAGATTTCCCGCCGCCGCTGCTCACACGGCGAGAGAGGCGTGTTTGGATAAGTGAAGCGCGCAGGCAGTACCCGGCACCTTGGGGGCGGGGAGGGGGCGGGGAGGGGGCGAGCGAACAGCCGGGCCGGGTGAGAAAGAGGTGCTGCCAAGGCAAACATTCGATTGTCGCCCGGGCGATTGTCAGCGCGGCACTTCCCACACACGCACACACACACACACACACTCACACCGCCAAAATAACCAAATGAGTACGCGGCGCGCTAACGCGGCGGGCATTCCACTGGAAGGAAGGCCGGGCCGTTTGATCGGCCGAAAGCGCATTGCTGGGCCACTGTAGGGACGCCACTGCGGCCACTGCGGCCGCAACACCAGCGTGGAATGGAAGCAATGCACGGCGCGGCCGCGGTTCAAGGGCGCAGCCGGTGCAGCCCCCAATAGGCCATCGGCCAGCCACCCTGTTTTCCTCTTTCCCCGCCAAATTTCCTCGCATTTTAGGAAAAAATGGGTGGGAATGGCGAGCGGCCGTCAACACGCGAGCGCACACACACCATGATGGATGTCGCAGACAAACTAACACATCCGCTGCCGCTCTGCGTGTGTGTGTGTGTGTGCACAAAGCTATACGGCTTTTAGTGGGGACACCCAATATTGACACTCACTTATTGACCGAGGAGCCGTCGCGGCTTAGAGCGGCGGTGGCGAGGCGGGGCGGGGTGCGACGAGGTGCGGCGGGGCAGGGCGCGGCGGGGCGCGGCGGGGCGCGGCGGCCGGCCGGCCAGGCACGCAGACAGAAGCCGAGCCGCCCGAGCAAATACTCGGGCGAGAGGTGTTGGGGGAATCTGCCCCCGGTGTTTAGCCCGATGGCACACCGGAGGTGCCTGGAGGTGCCGCGGCCGAGGCCGGTCGAGGCGGAGCACGGAGCCTGGCGAACGCGGCGAGTTGGGAAAACAAGCCGACGACGCGCTGCCTCGGACAGGACGACACGTTCACCGCGTAGAGTCGATTGACGCTACGGCCGTGGCGGATGTGCGCGTTTTTTTTTCTGTGATCGGTCCGCGGCAGGTGCGGCAGAAATAGATGAAAAACTTGTCGAAACGCTCCATATTAATACCGGACTTGGGCCGCACCTGGACTCGGCGGGGCAGCCGGCCGCTTGCCGTTGCGCGGACGCGTGTAGTGTTTCGCGAGTGTGATCGATCGGCCAGGTCTCTCTCTCTCCCTCTCTCTCTCTCCCTCTCTCTCTCTCTCTCTCTCTCTCTCCCTCTCTCTCTCTCTCTTCTCTCTCTCTTTGGCAGTGTGTGCGTGCGGGAGTGTGCGAGCAAGAGAGAGCGAGTGTCGCGAATAAATAACGGCAGGTGCAAAAGACACGTCATTCTCGCATCATCGCCGCCATCATTGGCCAAGATAAACCGAGAGGTGTCAGCTAAATATTGGATCGACACGTCGTCGGGGTGGAAGGAGAAAGAGAATGGAAAGAGAGAGGGAGAGGGGGGGGGACTCGATTATAAGAAGGTGACGAGCACTGTGTCCCGACAGCGGGCGACGAGCGGAAGAAGAAGAAGAAGAAGAAGAAGAAGAAGAAGAAGAAGAAGAAGAAGAAGAAGAAGAAGAAGAAGAAGAAGAAGAAGAAGAAGGGGTGGTAATTGAACCGAAGGCAGGCATCATTACGGAAGCAGTGAAATAATGCGTCAGCGTGTTGGTGATCCGGGCTGATCCCTCCCCGGATTCCAGGCGGCTCCAGCCTTCCTATCCATGCCAGGTGACAACACTGGGGGATTATTTGCCTGCCCTGTGAGACGCAGCGAGACGCAGCGAGCGAGCAGATCGTGTCAGACGCTTGACACCACAGGGCGTCAAAGGGGCCGCCCGGACCTCTGGACCACGGACCAGTCGCGCTGCTGTCGAGCGTCGGGCTAACGTGAACTCTGCAGATCTGGTCTTCGGTTCCAATCAAGGTTCCAAAGTTTCGGCGCCACGTTCACGTTTGCGGACGAACTGGAGCAGGACCGGCTGCAGTGGAGGCAGCCAGAGGCAGCACGGCAGCACCTGCCGGCCCGTGCCGACCGTATCAAGGCGATGGAGACGTCAAGACGGGGCGTCCTCAGTGTTGCCTTGTGCGGGGCCCGGGTTCAAATACCACCAAACGTTACAGCTTTTTTCTCGGATTCTGTTTGCTTGGCTTATAGCAGCTTTGTACAAAAAAAAACACTGGCGCTGGGAATAATTTTTGTTAAAATCGGTGCTGAGGCTAATCTGCGGCCATAAATCGAAGGACATGGTGGAGCCGTGTTGTCGTGCCACACAGTAGCTGGCAAGCCTGTGTTGTAATTGTGGAGACAGAGCCACCTCGCGCCACTTCGCCTCGCCGCCACGCCTCGCCTCACCACGCCTCGCCACGCCTCACCACGCCACGCCACGCCACCAGCTGCACGGCGACTCGTGCGATAAATCTCGTTGAAAGATTTCCCTGCTTGATTGAAGCGGCCCTTGCCCAGTCTCGACGGGCTGGGCTGGACGGCCTTGACGGCGACGCCTCACCAGAGGTCCCGAATTTGGGCCGATTTAGCCATTATTTCGGCGTAAATGTGTCGCCCAGGTTACACGCATGGAGGGCCTGTCGTCTGCTCGAGCACGACACCATTTTTCGCTTGTTTCGATTCCCCCCGGAGCGCGCACACACACAACCCTTGCTCGTGTGTGTTTTCGGTTTATGGAGCAATAAAGAGCTTGTTTTATCGATTGGAAAGGAACTGGCCTTTTGGCGCTGGGAAACTCTCTGTCTCCGTCCAACGCCCAGAGCACTCGCCAAAAAGCTCTCATTCTCGCACAGTATCTTTCTCTCTCTCTCTCTCCCTCTCACACACTCACACATTCACACACGCACATCGAAGAGACACACGAGCAAAGGAACGCACAACAAACAAACATTCGCGCAAATTAAGCATTCCAAGATACCTCAAGAAGAAGAAGAAGAAGAAGAAGAAGAAGAAGAAGAAGAAGAAGAAGAAGAAGAAGAAGAAGAAGAAGAAGAAGAAGAAGAAGAAGAAGAAGTCTATCGCATTCACTGCATATGCACTTTCGACTCTGCCATCAATTTGCAACTACTTTTGGTGTTTCTGTCTTGGTTTTCAGGATAGGACGGCAGCTAGCGGGCTGATTCCGAACTATGCTCTCGTCGTTCTCTGTGTCCCTCTCACCCGAGGCTCGTTCCGTAGGGGTGCGAGAGAGACACAGCGACGAGACACTGTCCGGAATGGGCCTGCAGGGTGCATGCAGCGCGCCTCCGCACGGGATTTCGCCAACACGCTCAGTTGGCTTGGCTGCACAGGCTGCGCCTTGGCTGCGCCTTTTGCCGCGTTGCCGCGTTCCTCCACCTCCAGCGACCCATTCTCCGTCGAGGTGTGTGTCGCCGCTCCAGGTCGGCGCTGCCCGGCGCTGCCTGGCGCCGGCCGGGCGGCGTGGCGCGGGCCTCAGACGAGTACCTACCACTTGGTGCCCCCGTCCCTCTCCCCCTCGCCCTCTCACTTCCTCGGCGGTACCTTCGCGAGAATCACTCCTCGCTCGGTCCGGTCTGGTGCTCACCGCACTCACACTGCGGGGGGTGGCTGGACGGGCGCCTCTGTCTCTCCTTCTCTCTCTCTCCTCTCTCACATACACACACAAACAAACCAGCGGACGCACACACAGGGCGAAAGGGAGCGTCCATAAATTAGCAAGCCCCGTTTTGACAAACTACTCTGTGCGCGCACCCTGGACTACAATCTTGCCGTCGTTGGGCGGCGCTGCGGAGTGGCTGCTGAGTGGCTGCATCGGCTGCATTGAGAGTCGCGGCAGTCCGAGAGTCGTCGCTCTGTCTCTCTCGCACTCATGGGGCGACGCTTTCAGGTGCGACAGAGACAGGGCGACGAAAACGACTCTGCCGGCCGCATAATACTGGCCGATAGCGAGGCCGTAAGTCGCGGAGGCGAAATAAAGCGCCGCACGACAAGTGGCACGCCACTGGCACGTCAGCGACGCGTCGAGGCGCTTTGAGGCGCCGCGGTCGGCATTAGCACACAGGCCCTGTCCGTCTCTCTCGCACTCATGCAGCGGCCCGGTGGCGGCTTGCAATCGGCAAACGTGGGGAGTGGTTTGTGGCAATCGGCATGAAGTGGTTCCTGAGAAGTGGCCTACGGCTTTATGCAGCATGGGTGGCCATGGTTATGGTTTGTGGGGAAAGGCCCGCGGTTTGTGGTCTGCGGCAGTCGGCCTGCTGCACGTGGTCTGGGAAGTGCCGGCAGCCTGCGGCATATGGTTTGCCACCACGTGACATGTTTGCGGCAAGTCTAGCGCGGCGCAAAGCAGATGCAGATTGCCTGCGACCGACTGGACGCGGCGCGAACGGCCGTCATGTGACGGTGACGCAAACTTGCAAAAGTGTGCAACGAGCGAGCACTGGGTGCGTGCTCGGGTCACGTGACTCGGCGAGTTAATTAACTCCGATAGGCGGATGGGCGCGGCGCGGCGGCTTCGGCGAGCCGGCGCGTTTACAAGGTAGTTATGACACTCGCCGCTAAAAGCGCTGCCCGTCACTGAGCCGCGGCCGGCCACCTCGCGGTGTGCATGCTCATGGGGCTCTCGAACTGGGCCGAGCAGGATGCATGTGTGAAGTGCACTGAACTGCATCAGATATCCATCCTCTTCGAGTTGCCTGGATGTTGGCCGGGGCTTTGTCGCCCGTTGGCGGGGCAGCGGTGCACCGCTGGCAGGGCTGGCAGCACCAACGGCGGCCTGCCCGAGTGAGGACAGCTCTGGCAGGTGCAGTTCGGGGCGACTCTGTGACATCAGATAAGTATCGCATTAATGTTTGGGTACCTGCATACGTGTGCCAGCACGCTGCCGCGTGTGGATGTGTGTGTGTGTCCGCGTGCGTGAGTGTGTCGGCGCGCTGCTTGGGGCAGGCACACGGACGGACGCGATCGTCGTGTAATACGCAGGCTCCGATGGCATGCGCGAAAACAAATTGTACGGCGGGCCGCTATAACGCGTGCGGTGTCTTCTGCCAGCAGCGCGGCCTGCAGCTCGGCCTGCAGGGTGGGGAGGGGCATCGCGTGCTGCAGGCGCCGCCCGGGACCGCGCGGGCCGCACGGCCACCGCTATAGGGCCTTACAGCGGAGGGGCAGCGCCCAGGCCGTGCCGGCCGTGCTGCGCCTGCTATGCGCCCCACAGAGCATGGTTGCCCTGCCGCCGCGAACACGCTCCAGGTTCCAGGAGGTTCCAGCTGGTTCAAGTGCGGACGCTGTTCCGCGCGGCCCGACGGAATGACACACTGGAAGGCGCCGTTAGTCTTCGTCGTTGCTGGTGTCGTTGCCGGTGGTCGTTTCGACCGCGTTCGGCGCGCTCTGCTCACTTTCTAGGACTAGATCGGAGCTTCACGTTTTTTTTCGACCCCAGGGTGACGTCCCCCTTGTAAGGTGTGTGTATGTGTGTGTGCACGTCGCAGAAGAAGGCCAGCACGCGAGGCGGAGCGGAGCGGGGAGGGGTGGGGCTCCACCGGGCCAGCAGGCGACGCGGTGGCACTCCACCAAATTGTTACGACCCCCGCCTGTCCCGACAGTCGACCGTCTGTCCCCCGCGTGCCGCAACGTGCGGGGGCACAATTTGATTCGTTCGTCGTGCACCTCGTGTACCTCGTCATCCTAGCCTCCTTGACTTCCAAGTCCCACCTCGACGTGCGTGTCGCTTGCGGGCGGACAGCGTCGCGCTGCCGGTGCTTGCCCAAGCCCCCACCCCCAATTGATTGTAATCGAAACTGACCCCAACTCACACACTCACGTGCGCGCACACACACCCACACACACAGCCGCAGACGTTCCCCATTTCAATCAAGGCCGGTACACACGACTAAAGCAGGCTGGACTGCTCGTTAGAGTAAAGCCCCCAGACGCTGGCCTGGCCCTTGCGGGCTCCCCGGCAGCAGTGGGCGACGCGCGCCCTCTCGGGCCTAAGGAGGAGGAGGTCCTGCTCCCCTGCTCGGCCTGCTTCGAGGCGCCGGCCGTGTGACATTTCATCGGCCGGGACAAGTGCGGGCTAATACGCGACGCTGCTCGCCCTCATGATGGCCGAGAAGAAGGCAAACAGCAGCAGCGATTTGGCGGCAGGGAACAGACCCTCATAGTCGGTGTTGTTGAACGCGCGGCGGCCTCCGAACTCCGAAACTAACGTGGTTACCGTCCGTCCTCACCTGCGGCCCGGTGCCGCCGGTGTCTCTGGGGTCGTTTGGACGGTTTGGATGGCTATCGACGGCGCACTCGGTGGCCGAGTGAAGTGGCCTCTCCAAGTGGCTCCGCGCGCCTCCCGGCCTCGGGGCGCACATCGTCGGGACCGTTTCGTCACATTTAGCAGCTGAGTCCCGCGAAGTCTTCTTTCGCGTTGCGAGGCGGCCAAGAGGGTGTCCCGGCGGTCCATCTCTCTCGGACCCGTGCGGTACGCTCCGGGAGTGCGAGAGAAAAGATGCGGAGCTCGGGAAAAGCACCTTGTCTTGTCCTCCGTGGAACCAACCGCGAGGCTTCCCAGTAGGAAAGTCTGTCCCGTGGGCAATTAACAAAACATACATCATGGTGGCGCGGTGGGTGGCTGTGCGGGTGGACAGCGAAACGCCGTGGGCGCTGCCCAACCCAAAGTTATCGAGTTGCAAGTGCGAGGCCTGCCCCACGCCACGCTCGCATGCCGGAAACCACGGCGTATCTCGCTTCCTAGGCTGGGCTTGGGCCAGGCACGGCAGGACCCACAGAAGCTCACGGAGGCCGCGTTTTCCGAAGGTGCCGCGGCGTGTACCCCATTTTCATTTCCAGGCGCTGTCGAGGTGGCCCAATGGCCTGTGGCCCCGCCAGGGGCTCGCTTCCGGTCACAGTGTAGAGCGTGGCGCGTGCGCACGGAAGACGAAAAGAAACAAACGAAAAAGCAACGACACGGCGCGGCGTATAAGCGAATCATAGATAAGCAGAGACGTTATATTATGAGCCCGTCCAGAAAATAAAGGCACTAACCGGCCGGGGTGTTTCACTGTTTTCGCGTCGGCGCGGCGCCGCGGCTCTTTGAATTACTGTTCCAGCACTGATTAGGCGACTGGGCTTATCGCGGCCAGTAACAAAGCATTGGCCGCCTCGCTGCGCTGCCTGCGCTGTGCCAAGTCTCGCTCCAGAAAAAGTTCCAACTGAAATACGGCCTGTTTTAGTGCGTAGTTTGGTGTGGCGGCCGCGAGGGTGGCCAGTGCCTTCCCCGGGGCTCGGCTCCGGGCAGACCTCCTTGTCACGTCACGGGTTGCGAACCGCTTGGCGAGGCGGCGAGGCGGCGCGGCGCTCGATGGAGACGTTTTCCCCGCGACACCTTCCAGTGCCCAAGCCTGGCCAAGCGTCGCCGAGCCTGGCACCGCCGGCCGTCGGCGCCGTCGGCTCGTCAGCCCCTCGCCGTGGCAGCCAAGTCGTTCTGCTATCACTCCCGCGGTGGCCGAACGGCGATGGGACAAGATAGGAATCGGCGGACTCGACTGACCAGTGCCAAGTCCAGCAGCGCGAACAGCGCGAGCAGCGGCCGAGTCGATTCCTGTCTCTAAATCAGCGCCGCCCAAGCCCCGCCGCGCCGGCGACGTGCCAACGCCTTTGCCTTTCTGTCGAATTTCGGAACGTTCGGAACGAGTTGGTGGTGCGTTCTCCGTCGCACGCAAGGCGGTGCCCAGGCTGCTGGGCGACGACGGCGGCGACGGGCTCGTTTGGCGCGGTCCCTCTCCTGCCTCCCGGTCCGCCGGGACGCCTCGGGGTTCACGCCGTTCACACGGTCGCTGCGTTTTCGACGCGGCTCCAAGCCCCACGAAGTCGAGGCAAGATGAGAAATTCGGATACGCGCGCTCTTCGCTTTTATGAGACATTTAAAAGGCGGTGGCAGTCGGCCGACCGGGTGTGACCGGGTCCGCGCGTTCGGGGTTTTGGGTGGGGACAGCGTGGTGTAGCTTTCAGGGCGGCCCTGCTGGTCTGCCGAAACAAGACGAGTCGTCACCGCTGGACTTGTTTCCCCGAGCAGTAGCCTCTGGGTGAGAATCATCTTGTTATCGCTCGGAGTCCTGCGCGCGCGCGCGCGCCTGTCTGTGTGTGTCCGAGTGGAGCTGTAAACCCAGAAAAAGTTTCTCGTCGTGCGCCCGGGCTGCCCTGGGACTGACACGTATAGCTACGTGCGCGGCCGCGCGCGACCTGCTGTCCGAAGAGTCACCAACGCCACCCGTAAAAACTAGACGGAGAGGTCTAACTCGGACAGAGCGATATAGCAATGTACTGCCTCGTGATCCCCAGTCTTTTCCGATTTCCCCCTTCGTTTTGTTTACGAGGAAAGTTGCGGTGTAAAGAGTCCTGCGCGGGGTTAATTTCTGTGTGTCGCCTGACCGGCAGGCCGCGGGCCGACCACACGCGACGACGGCCCCAAGCAGCCCCAGGCAGCCCCAGGCAGCCCCAGGCTACCTAAGGCCCCACCGCGACGGCGGCGGGCGGAAAAGGCGGCGCATGCACGCGTTTTTGGCTGAGCAAACTCATTAGCGAACTGCGTTTTCTCACCTGCGATAACATTATCAGCAGTTTGCGGCACGGCACCTAAGGCGCCACGAACGCGGCCTGGCAGGGCGTGGCGGAGCGTGGCGGCCCGCTCGTGATGCAAGTGTCGCTATCCATTGACAGACAGGCCAATTACCTGGCCGGAGATATTGACTTCCACTTGGCGTAAATCTGTCAGGGAGGCAGTCTTAAAGTAAGGAGGGTGCGTATGTGAGTGTGCAAGAATCACCGGGCAGCAACGCGCGCTCACTCACATATGGTTCCTGGCGTAATTTGTCCCGGTGTTTGGGTTCACCTCGAGCAGTGACTCGCGATGCTCTCCAACGACTCCAGGCCACGGCATACAGTAGTCTGGTGCAGTCCAGACGGAACGGGCCGTCATCTACGGAAGCCGACTACCTCACTGGACCTGCCAGCTCCTCTCTGACGGTCCAACGGCGGTGTTCGCGGCAGACCAAGAGCTGACTTCAGAGTACTGCAAGTCCAATCTGGGCAAGGACATCTCACTGCACCCGAAAGCTCTCTCTCGTTTCCTGCCGACCCACTCTGCAGTGACGGTGACACCCCCTGCAGGTGCACTAGACGAAGCTCACGGGAGCTGCCCCTTGAGCAGCCCTCGGCCACCTCCGCGGCGTTAATTCCGGCTCCTGGCCTATTAACGTTATCGCTTACCCCTTTTCTCTCCTGCGCGACGCGGCTGATCTGATAAAAAGTTATGTGTGGGTTAATGCGGTTCCTTTGGTCACCCTCTGCGCCTTGGCCGCGCCGCGCGTGTTGAAATAGGGAAATAGGCACCGCCCGCTCGGATTGGTTGTGAAAGTTTTCGGGGCGGCGCTGGGAAAACGTGTGGCGCAATATCGATGGAAGCATAAAGACTTTTGGGGGCGATTCCAAACTGATAGCACTGCAGCCCCCGCGCCCGCAGCGGCCGCGGCAACGCGTCCTGGCCGTGCCGAGCCGGGCCAAGTCAGGCCAAGCCTGGCCAAGCCTGGCCAAGCCTTGGCCAAGGTGCTGGGGGACGAATAAATTAGCCGGTGGCTCTCAGGTGACAATCATCACCTCTCTTACAAGGCGGCGAGGACGGGGACGAGCTGCTTCCGGCACAGCTGCGCCTTGCTGCGCCTTGCTGCTTGTTCCCCTGCGGGCCACCAGCAGTCCGGCGGCCACCGGTCGCAACAGCGGGGCTCTTAACTAGACGAATCTAACGACGTGTCGCCTCCGCGCCGCCGCGCAGCCAGTGGCACAAGCGAAATGCACGCACGCACAGACTTGCGCCGAGAGGGGACGCGACCACCATGCGCAGGTGGTTGAAGAAGCTGCAGTTATGTGTCGCCCAGGGCATGGAGTATCGACGGGGTTCATTTTATCTTGTAGCACAGTCGCGGAAAGTAAGCACGGCACAGTCGGTGCGGAAAACGTGAGCAGTGAGAGGATTCGAACCCGGGACTAACGGTTGCCGCTTCCGGCGGCGGAGTGCGAGAAGCGACGTGTGTTCCCCGACGCCTTGGAATTCCTCGCATGACGCCCTCGGCGTGGCGACGCTGCGGGCGCGGCGGGGCGGGGTGGGGCGGCGCGGGGCCGGGCGTGCGAGGCGCGGCGCGTCAGGTGTTTCCACCTTCCACCCTCGTCGTGGCGACGTCGTCGTCCTCGATGCAGGCCCAATAAATTAGGCCTGGTGGCGACGCGGCGCGACGCGGTGCGAGGGTACCACCCAAGCGTCCTACCCGCGGCAGGGGTCACATGCGAGCGCGACTGTCTGTGTGTGCTTGTGTGTGTGTCGCGTCGTAGGGAATTGCTCTCTTTTATAGACTGAGAAAATAAGGGGTCCTATAATCGCTTGAAACGACCTATAAAGGGACAGTGGAGGTGAAGCCCCGTGCGCTACGGGCCGTGGCGTGCCGTGGCGTGCTGAGGGGTGTCCCCACCGTGTCTCCACACGCAACGCAGTGCCGCGCGTCGCGCGTCTCGGTGTGCTTTTCAGTCATTTCTATTTATTTTGTATTCAGAAAGGGACTCCGAAAAAAATCCTAGTTTGGCCGCCGTTTTTACCGTGCGCAGGCAAGGCGTTCGGTGGAATTCCCCGTGTCGCCTGCCTAGGTGTCTACCATCCCGCATCGGACGCACCCGCTTGACCACGGAGTTGGTGATAAATCTAAAGAGTAATTGTGCGTGGTGGCGAATGTCCTTTGTCGCTTCGTTGGCTCTAATATGCCTCCCTCCCCTGGCGTGCCACTCCACCCTCCTCGCCAGGAGCCCTGCGTGTCACTTTGGACGGTAAACAGCCCGCGACAAGTGGTCGAATTTGGTCGAATAATGCCACCCGACAACAGTGGCGCGCCCATTCGAAATACAGTCGCGCAAAAGCGCGCCAGTTTAAAGGTAATGGATTTGGAGGTTTTCGTGTCATCTGGGCACCATCTGGCGGTGCAGTCACCCAAGCCGGGCCCATAAAATTTCAATTCCGCTGTCCGGGACCAGAGCGATGCAGTACCCACCCGGCGATCTGCTGATAGGGGGAAAGGTATTTGATTGAGATCTATGTGCACTGGGCACCAACATTTCATAAGTTGGTTGCAGGGTCATTGTTTTTGTTTCAGGCCTCGCAGCGCCGTGACAGATTTTCTCCAAGACGTCAAGGTGTCGTTCCTTGTTGCGGGAGACACCGTGCCGTGTCGGACGTCAAACGAGGCAATACGTAACTAATGGCGCACGCCAGCCCCGACAGCCCCGGCGCCGAGAACTATCAATCCCAAAACTGCATTCAGGTCCGTGGAGCACCAGGCGCCAGGCTATGAGAAATTCATCTCGAGAGTCTGCACCAGGGCGATACGATCTAAGTCGTTTTCCCGAATGGAAGAGCCCCGTGCGCGGTTGGCGGTGTACTGTACAACGCATGGGCCGGTGTCTCCCCACGCGGGCGGATGAATTTCGCATACTACTTTCTCAAAGCCACCCGCAGGCGAACACGGCGGACGACGACGCGGCGAAGTCGCAGCAAGCAGAGCAGCGACGTGTCATCCATTTTGTCATTTTGTCGGTCGGACATGCAAGACGCCGTCGCGCTGTCGCGCGGCCCGTTCCAGGCATATAGATCCCCTTCGATAAACCGGGCCGAAAAGACGGGCAACTCAACGCGGCCGGGGCGACAGATACGCGATTCCGACGCGGCGAGCAACGACTAGCGACTCAGCTCGGCCACTCCCGGAGGTGACATGCACCACGACAAATACTTGTCATATGTGTCCGAAGACGCAGGCGCGTCAAACGAATGAGGCCCTGGAACGGTTCGCATCGCCATCCCCATGCCATCCATCTTGGTTTGATCGTCTTTTGTCTTTCCGTGTCAGTCGCTCGTCCCGTCGCTTGTCTCGACAGCCGAGTCCCCCGATTATCTTGCCCGTTGGTGTCAGCTTCTTTCCCTCACTATTTCATGGACAGCCATCGATCTGACAAACATCCGTCGCAGCCGCATCACTAGCGCGCGGGAAATTTCCCTCGGAGGGGCGGAGAGACGACACCCTGCGGGAAATTTCCCGATGCGAGGCGATGCACCCAGGGGTGCAGATAAGACGGCGCGCGGTAAATTTCCCTCTGGCGGGAAGGTTGGCTAGGACAGACTTGTCCAGCGCCGACGAGGGCCGCCGCGCCGGAGGCCGGAGGCAGCCGGAGGCAGCCGGAGGCCTGCCCCGATCCGAAAGTCGTTACCCAGACTTGTTATCTTGGCAAGCGCTGCGCAGTGCTTCCCAGTGCTTCGCAGTGCCTCGCAGTGCTTCGCCGCCAGAGATATGTAGTCCGGCCAATTGGCGGATTCTCTTTCACATTCGGATTGGGCTGCGGGGCTATCGGCTCATCAATCGCCGATTGAGTGACGTCAGCCTGCCCGGCCGCGCCTGCCCCCCGGCGTCGTGGCGCCGATAGCCATCGCCGTCGGCCAGCGTCGCGGGGCCGCCGGGGCCGCGGACCCAAGGCGGTGGCGCCCGCGAGGGAGAGGCCGAGTGATGGAACGACGTGTTAGTTGTTGCACTCCGGGGAAATGGGGGCTGAAAGTGGACGCGACGCGGACGGATAGTGGCGCGCCTCCACTGAGACGCGGCCAAGTCGTTGCGTCGATAAGGCGTGGGGGTTAAATACCGCGACCGCCGGGACCGCCGCGACCGCGTGGCTGCAGAGGCTGTTGTCCGCCTTGCTGGACAATTTGCGGCCCCCGACTTGGCCCCATTTAGTGCCCCAAAACCTGGATCCTTTGGCGCTCTGAAGAGGCGTGCACTTTCGGGGCACCCCCTTTAGTGAGAGCCGGTTCCACGGGTGGGTCGCTCCGTTGGCCACCATCGGGTGCGCTCTCTAAAGCCACCCGCTTGACAAACGTGCTCGTTGGAAAGCGTGAAGCTGTCCTGCAAGGGGGAAGTCCCCTGGTCCCCGGAATCGGCGCGGATTACGTATGCCGATGTTAATCGAAGCGCAGTGAGCCGATCTACCTATCCATCTATGCAACCTGCGAGGCTTGCAAGGTGACGGCTCGGGCGGCGATCGCCCCACCTGAGGGGTGAACCTGCGGTCCTCGTTTGTCACACACACACACACACACACACACACACACACACACACACACACACACACACACACACACACACAGCCAGGCTGCCGGATATGACCGTCTGGTACCCCAAGGCTGGCTGGGGCGCTGGCAGGGCGCAGGCTGCACAATCCTGGTCTTGCGTGCTGCAGTGTAGTGGCGCGTAGTGGCGCACCAGGGCAGGCGAGTGACAAACTAACAGCCTGCAGCCGCCGCCTGTGGCCAAGGAGGCCGGCCGGCCGGCCGGTCGGAGGGACCGGGGGTGGCTGCAATGATATCCATCAGCAGGCTGATTCCGAACAGTGGTCCCGTCGCTCCGTCTCTCTCACGGTGTGTCGCGCGGGCCGCAGGGGTGCGAGAGAGACAATTCGCCCAGCAGCCGCCAATAAAAGCGGACAAGTCTAACACGGCTTGACCAGCGGGCGACTATCGAGACTATCGAGACTATAATCGAACGACTGCATCGCGGGACTGGCGGCGCAGCGGCGCAGCCCTGGGACCGCCGGCAGTGCGCGGGTCGCTCCGGTCCGCTCGCACACACACTCCCTTTGTCCAGTCCTTGCCCCTTTCCTGAATACATGTCCGTTTTCGCAGTTTTTGCACTCGGTGACCGCGGCAGCGTGCGGTTCCGCTTTCGGTGACGGACTTCACCCGCGTCCATTCAATCATTCCCCGTCTGCACGTGAAGGTAACGGGCTACTTGTGGTCCGCGAGGGGGGGGGGGGGGGGGGCGCTGGCGGGTGAACGGCATTCCCTCGCCTTCTGCGCCGAGCGGACACAAATGACCCTCGTGGCCTGCCGGTCTTGCCGGCCAGCGGGGCAGAAAGAGAGAGAAGACATCGGAAGGAGACCTCTGCGGCGCGGGGAAGGAGTGAAAGGGGAGGTGGCGTAGAAAAAACTGCATCGAGAAAGAAGAAAAACACGAAAGAAGGAAAGACATATTCCGTGCGCGCGGCTCAAATTGAGCGCAAAGTAGTCGTATGTCACAGGAGGCGACGTGTGCGTGGCGTTCAAACCGCGCGCGCCAGTTAGGGCTATTCAGAAAGGGGGGAGGGAGTTTCGCAGCGCTGCGTTCGGAGGGTGGCGGCCCCGGCAGGGTGACTGCGGAGGACGCCGACCGCGACGTCCGTGACACGCATGTCAAGCTGCAGTCCGATTCCGAGGGTCGTCGCTCTGTCTCTCTCGCACTCACAGGGCATCCCGTATAGGTGGGAGAGAGACAGAGCGACGAAAACGGCTCTCGGAATCGGTCTGCTGGCCGGGCCAGAAAGCTGCGTGGCGCGGCCACGGCGGCAGTTGCGGGGTTGTGTCGAGGTGCACCGCGCGTCGCGTCGTGGTGGCCAAAAGGCGGACAAGACCAGGGCCAGAGCCAGAGGCACGGTGCGGCGGCGGAGTGGCCCTCCGAACGCCGCGGCCCGCGGTGGAGGACTGAGACACTGCGGGACGGGCCACTGTGGGACCGCGCGACGTTTTGGCCGAGATGCGGAATCGCGTCGTTTGCAAAACGGCGGCGGTGGTGCCGTCCTCCCCGGTCTTCCCTGGTCTCCCCCCGGCGTGCCTGGACAACGGCGACGGCGCCGCTTCAGCGTCGCTTCGGTCCGGCCGGGGCTGCCGGGGCTGCCGGGGCCCTCGGAAACAATACCGTTAAGTGGCCCGTTGCTTTTAACGTCCGGTCTCCAGGGGCTCCGGGGCCCCGGCGCGGCGCTGGCCCGGATGGCGATTGACCCACCAACCCCCGGCGCTTCCAACTAATTCCTGTATCGTCTTTGTTGGCAGAGTAGCGCATTGACATGTGGCCTTTGACGAGATCTCTGTTCCGGAGCCAATAACTACTTCCACTGCCCGGCAAAGCCTCAGCAGTGGAGATGCGCGAGATATCACGACAACCCCTTCGCCGCCATGCAGAGACCATCGTGATGTGCGGTCGGAGAGTGAGCTCAACGTCCAGAAAATTCCGATTAAATTTTAGAAAGAATCACCGAGTCTATATCATTTCTCCTACCTAAATGTTCGCCTACCTGTCTATTTCGCCTACCTATATTTCGCCTACCTAATAAAAATATTGAATAAAAATATTCAATAAAATATTGCCATTTTTTCGCCTACCTATAGTTCGCCTACCTAATAAAAAAATTAAATAAAAATATTCAACAAAAAAACGAAAAAATCGGCGGCAAAAAGTGGCAATACGAAAGTCTCAAGGAGACCCGCCGATCAGCTTCGGTGTTCTTATGGGAACCGGGCCTTCATCCGACGCTCCCTGCCGCGCAATTCGACAGATTAGTGGGTTCGTATTAGGCTGGCCCACCCGAAGTGCGCGCGGTTTCTGTGGTACAGTGAGAGTCCAGATTCAGAGGCCTTACCTCAGAGGGGTCACATTGGGTATTTGAACCCGCGACCCCGAGTGCCGAGTCTAGTCAACTCCTCTACCCTGACCGCTCAGCCACCGAACCAGCTTGTCGGCGGCGATGTCGCAACTCCTCTTGAGCTGCCGTTCGAGAAATCTGGTCCCGAAAAAATGTTACTTTGAGCGGTCTCGAACCCGGGACCTGCTGCTTCCCACATCATGCTCTTAACCACTGAGCCACCGGGACGCCATGGCACCCGCCTTGCCTGCGCTGGTACTCAATCTTCGCTGGATATACCTCCCCAAGCAATTGGTGGCCGAAAAAATTGTGTATACTACCGGTCCCGAACCCGGGACCTGCCGCTTCCCACATCATGCTCTTAACCGCTGAGCCACCGGGACGCCATGGCACCCGCTTTGCCAGCGCTGGTACTCAATCCTCTCCGAATAAACCTCGTCCAGAAGTCGGTTGCCTCTGCCGAAAAATATGGTTATGGTACTAGTCCCGAACCCGAGACCTGCCAGTCAGGAACGCAGCACTCTAACCACTGCGCTACTTGGTTGCTACGCACAGCGCTCACCCCATCGCCGAAGTTATTATTTGTCCAGCATCAAGCAAGATGGGTGGCTATTGAAGTTTGGCGCTAGGTTAGTAGCGTGCATAGCAACGTGGTAGCGCCGTGGTTAGAGTGCTGCGTTCCTGACTGGCAGGTCTCGGGTTCGAGGCTAGTGCCATGAGCATATTTTTCGGCAGAGGCAACCGACTTCTTGACGAGGTCTATCCAGAGAGGAATAAGTACCAGCGCTGGCAAGGCGGGTGCCATGGCGTCCCGGTGGCTCAGCGGTTAAGAGCTTGATGTGGGAAGCGGCAGGTCCCGGGTTCGGGACCGGTAGTATACACAATTTTTTCGGCGACCAATTGCTTGGGGAGGTATATCCAGAGAAGATTGAGTACCAGCGCAGGCAGGGCGGGTGCCATGGCGTCTCGGTGGCTCAGCGGTTACGAGCACGTTTGTGGGAAGTGGCAGGTCCCGAGTTCGGGACCGGTAGTATACACAATTTTTTAGGCGACCAATTGCTTGGGGAGGTATATCCAGAGAAGATTGAGTACCAGCGCAGGCAAGGCGGGTGCCATGGCGTCCCGGTGGCTCAGTGGTTAAGAGCATGATGTGGGAAGCAGCAGGTCCCGGGTTCGAGACCGCTCAAAGTAACATTTTTTCGGGACCAGATTTCTCGAACGGCAGCTCAAGAGGAGTTGCGACATCGCCGCCGACAAGCTGGTTCGGTGGCTGAGCGGTCAGGGTAGAGGAGTTGACTAGACTCGGCACTCGGGGTCGCGGGTTCAAATACCCAATGTGACCCCTCTGAGGTAAGGCCTCTGAATCTGGACTCTCACTGTACCACAGAAACCGCGCGCACTTCGGGTGGGCCAGCCTAATACGAACCCACTAATCTGTCGAATTGCGCGGCAGGGAGCGTCGGATGAAGGCCCGGTTCCCATAAGAACACCGAAGCTGATCGGCGGGTCTCCTTGAGACTTTCGTATTGCCACTTTTTGCCGCCGATTTTTTCGTTTTTTTGTTGAATATTTTTATTTAATTTTTTTATTAGGTAGGCGAACTATAGGTAGGCGAAAAATGGCAATATTTTATTGAATATTTTTATTCAATATTTTTATTAGGTAGGCGAAATATAGGTAGGCGAAATAGACAGGTAGGCGAACATTTAGGTAGGAGAAATGAACAACTCCCGAATCACCGTGTGAGTGCGCACCTCCTGCGTCTGAGTGTGTCTGTGCCTGTGAGTGTGCGTGTGTGTGTGTGTGTGTGTGTGTGTGCCCAGCACTCCCTTTGGTAACACACGCGGTGGCTTATTGACACCGTACTGCACCGCCCCGACGTTGACCTCCGCCAAGCCGACCTGTGATTTGTCAACAGACAAAGTTAGAGTAAAGCAAGCATCGGCTCCTGTGCTGCAAAGGGATCTTTAAGAGCTTCTCGAAAGAGAACCCCGCGCGCTGCGCGCAGCAATGCATTAATGCGTCTTTCCCGCGGGTCGCCAAGTTTGCCAAGAAACCACATAGATGGGTGGTGGATGAGTTGCCTACCTTCCCGGCGTGGGCTGAAAATCCCGCTTTGTTGAAGGGAAAGTTATTTTGACGGGTACAACACCATCCTATTCACATTTGCAGCTTCCAGTTTTCAAAAAAACCTTCTGGCTCAATTTGTTTTTTGCAATAAAATTTTTCCGGATTTTTTTCAACTATATGGCACGTAGCTTGTGGTGCGTGCATCAGAATAAGCCAGAAGTCCGTGCCGTCTTGAAACTCTTTCGCGAATTCTATACTGTGTAAAACGGCTTTGCCGGGTTTCGTCTGCCGCGCGGCGAGGTGCCGCGACTGCGGCGGCCCAGGCGGCCCATAGGGGGCCCGCTCGGCTTGTCGGTTCGTGCACAGTGCTGCGCTCCAGCGGAGAAAAGCCGCGTCACTGGCGCCACTGTTGCTCCCCCTCTCCCTTCCCCCTCCCCGCCAAGGCTGGCCTCTCCCTTTCTCTTCCTCACCTCTCTCCCGTCCACATCCTCCCCCTCTTCCCCCCCCCCCTTCCCCCTTCCCCTCAAGCGTTCACGAGGGCTTCTCTTCGAGCCTGTCTCCTCTTCTTCCTGTCCTCTCAGCCCCAGTTCTTCGATTTTACTTCTGGTCGCACATACAGTACTGCGATCTTTTCTGCACTTTTATCCCTTCTTTCTTTTCAAGCTGGAGCAACTGCTCAGTTGTTTTCATACATGAAAACGAGATGATACTCGTCATAGATATTCATCAGTTTGGTGTTTGAAGGGTGCGTAAAGGGAAGTTGAATTAATGAAATGCATGGTCGACAATCACTGTTTAGAATTGGTTTAATCAGTGTTTTGATATGAATGTTCTATTTTACTAACATGGGAACTCTACTATCACAGACATATTGCACAAATCATCTACATTCACGACAGATGAGACACGGATGTTTCAGCAGCAACCAGACACGGAGGCGCAACGTCCATCTCTTTATATAATATATACTTTCAAATATATATTGTCTCCTTACTCTCTCAAAACCATTATTGCTTAGAATTTGAAATGAAACAAACAAAACAACTGAAGGAAATTGGGAACAAAAACACCCAAAAAAGACCAAGGAGCATCAGACAATAAAGCTTTCAAAAAGAAAAAAAATAGGTTGCTTTTTTCTTATAAGATACAAGTAATAACGCGTTCTCTTTGAGCCACTCTAGCAAGAAAATGACAAGTTTCTCAGTTGAAATTGAAACACTAACTGTCTCAGGAGTTACAATTAAAATTATTACAAATACAGCACGGCCATGAGATAATGAATGTAAGTTCCAAATACCGTCAGAGGCCTATCACTAAGTCCTGAGAAAGGCGCGCATCTTATACAAATGTCAAGCAGTCAGGTGCGGTACATTGAAACCATAAAACGTTCTGACAATCAATAAATTAGGGCATATTGAGGGCAGCGCACTCTTATGGAGCCTCGAACTTCAACAATATGAGGGACGAAATATTGATGCAACATCTCAATCCACACACAAACACACACACGTCGCCACAGGTAATGTAAAATACAGAAAGCAGTTTAGTGCGTACATTAACAGCGATAAAAATTCATTTCCCCAGGTACTAAGACCAAAGGGGCGTTCTTTTTTTTCTTTTTCAAAACTTGAAATTCACTTCTTAGTCTTTTTGAGGTCTTTTTTTTCCTTCTACAAGGAGGCGCCCTCCTTGAAGGACAGCCGCAAAAAGGTAACAGTAGCATCCACATGCTGGAGCAGGCCGCGGCGGCAAGAGAATCACAGGCAGTGCTGTTAGGGGTCGTCTACGAATTACGTAACGCTATCTGTCTCTGTCGCAGTCACTGACAGTCCATGAGTAGCGACAAAGACACAAAATGGCGTTACGTAATGTGTGGACGACACCTAGGCGCCGCAGAGGGCCGCGGCGAGCCGGCTCCAGTGGAGGAGTCCAAGTAAAACTCTCTTGACATCATCTTCTACCTCAAAGTCACTCACTTCACAGGGAGGCCTTCTCTCTCCGTCTCTGAGACTTTGTACTCAGGCCAGGTGGGAAAGTCACTTCTCTAACGATTGAGCGATATAGATCCTGTTGAGCTCTATGCGACGCAACCATACAGAGAGAGCTTTTAGTTTCTAATTACTATGCAGCTACGCGACTTAGTCAGAAAGAAGAATAAGTTGAGAGGTAAAAGGACTATATCGTTTCAATACAGTTTACTTTTGTAACTGGAAAACTCTACTTGAACAAATAAGATCAAACAGACAAATCTTTACAAGTAAAGAAAAAACAGCGAGGCTTTTCCCCTAACATAAGGGAAAAGACACGCTTTTCTCCGATAAGGACAATAATAATTAGGTAGACTCGGACAAGAGAATATTTACATGAGATTCATAAATAATATCATAAATTACATAAGCTACAACATTTTTTTGTGCTTGATGTGTGTGTCTTATTATGAGAAAAACTTAATATTTTTACACATTATACATTGACATAACATTTACACGGGACTAGGTCGCGAAGGGGCTGCCCGCGTTGCCGGCGAGCTCCCCGTTCCTCTTGCTCGACTCCTGTTGCTGCTGCTGGAGCCCGTTCAGCATCTTCTCGATGCTCTTGAGCTCCACCGAGGCGGACGTCGCCGACGTCGAGCTGGGCGACGACACCTGGAGGGGAAGGGGTGGTGAGGCGCCGGCCGCCGGCGGGGGTGGTGACTGCTTACTCCTGCTGGTGGGGGGCGGTGCGGGGAGGTCGCGCGACGCGGGCCTCTTGGGGGGCAGCGACGGCGACACCTGCGGCGGCGACCTGCTTGGCGGCGACCCGCACGCACTCAGGCTGCTGTTGTGCGAGCCGGGGGTGACGGTCTCGAACGCGGAGCCGGTGGGGGACTCGGCGCCGACGGAGACGCCGCCGTGGAAGGAGCCCGGGGCGCTGCCCGACGGACTAGTGACGGGCGGCGGCACGGGGAGCTGGTACGGCGAGAACCGGTGGTTGCCGCTGGCCAGCGCGGCGGCCGCCTTGAGCTGGTGCTGGAGCGCTCCTGCACACAAAGAAGGGCTCGTTAGCGCCGGGCTCGGTGATTGAAAAACAGTGCACTGGCCGCCTCGCCACTTACCTCCAGGCTGGCCGAGGTGGGGGTAGTGGCCGAAGTGCTGCGCCGCCATGGCGAGCTGCGCGTTGAACAGCAGCCCGGGGTTCATGCCGGAGGCACCGAGGCCCGCGCCCGCGCCCTGGAACAGGGACAGCGGCGACGGCGTCTGGAAGGCGGCGGCCGCGCCCTGGTACAGGCCGGGCGGGTACAGGTAGGGGAAGAGGTGCGGGGGCGGCTGGATCGGAGGCCCCATCGACATGCGGGGCGTCGGGTTGCTGGCGTCCAGCCCCGCCAGGCCGCCCGCCTCGCCGCCGGGCTTGTCCGGCGACCGGGCAATGGGCTGGAACGCCGTGGCGCGCTCGCCCGGCTCGCTCTCGCAGTGCGACTCGGCCGACGACTCGCTGCCGTCGCGGTCGCTGTCGCCGTCCTCGCCGTGCTTGCTGTCGTACATGTGGTGCTTCTGCGCGAGGGCGATCTGGTCGATCCGGACGCGCATGGCCTCCTCCACGACGGACTCTGTAAACAACGGGGAGGGTTAGGTCGTCCATCCGTCATATAACACGGCGTTAAACGGTCGTTGTCAGGGCGTGAATACATCAGCCCTCAGCCGAGCCAGACAATCAATTCTCACCTGAGTGGGGATGCCCGGGGAACGGCCTGTGGGCGAACGAGTACCCCAGGAGGTTGTCGGGCGCGCCGCAGCCCACCACGTCCACGTTCATCTTCTCGTCGTCGTCCTGGCCCGACCTGGACTCGTGGTGCCGCGCCGGGGGGCTGGCGCCGAGGGCGCCGGGCCTCGACGACGTGGACCCCGTCGACGGCGTGTACGGCGCGGCGCCGCTGCCGGGGTGCGAGGACGCCGATGACTCTGGCCGGGACGGCGTCGACGACGACTTGTGGTCGTCTGAGGAGGACGTCTGCCTCTGCGCCGCCAGCATCGCCTGCCTACTCGAAGGAGAGGGAGAGAGGTTATTGTAGAGGGTGCCGGACCATCTTTACACAAGAAAAATGAGTGATTTCATTAGTGAATTCGGGCATCGCGAATTTATTACTTACTTCTTCTCTCTCTTGCCGGCGCCTGTATCCCGGAAGCCCTTGGCGAACGGGTTGTTGTCGATCTTGAGCTGGGTGATCTTCTCGTTCTGGTACGCCGTGACCGCCACGAAGGCCGTCTCCTCGAACACGTACGTCCTGAACAGCTTGTAGGCGAGCGCGCTCACGTCGCTGCCCCGCACCAGGTGGAACCTCGGCTGGTACTTGTGCATCGAGTTGAGGATCGTCTGTAACACAAGCGAGGAAGACTGGTTAGAGTGGTGCCGATGCCTCCCCTGCCCTCTGTTTTTGCCATGTGTGGGGTGCTTGGTCATACAAGACGCGCGGTACGGCGGATCGGGTCGGGAGGGTCGTCGGGGCACGCCGGGGTCGACCGCAGCATCGCGCAGCAGAGGACCATCCGTGTGGGATTGGTCATTTCTTGGGACCCCCGCGGGGCGCCGTATAACACCGAATAACCCGCTGAGGATGAGCGCGAGAAGAAGCGGACGAGACAAAAAAGTAAACGAAATAAAAAGAGAGAGACGTTGGGTCCCGACGGGTGTCCCAGAGTCCCAGGCAGCGGGGTCCTTTTCTTTATTCTTTGTCATTTAGATTCAGAAGCTTGTTTCCCGGGCGCGGCAAAGCACGGGCACGTCATCGCCTACTCGCACAGTCACACCTCGTCCCGGTCCAGGAGAGGACACGAAAAAAAACAAGAAGCGGTACAGTATTTGAACCCGCGGCACGGATCACGCCCAGATTGTCACCCGATTTGAACCTCCCGCACAAAGCCGCCTCGCCGCGCCTCGTCAACAAGGAGGAGGAGATGATCCGTCCACGCCGCGCGGCCTAGCGACGCCGGGGACGGTCCAGGACTCGGTCCAGGAGGCCCTGCAGCAGGTCGTAAAGACCAAGCCCCGGTCCAGCCCGGGCCTTAGGCCAGCCTGGGCCACAGGAACAAAGGCGTGAAGCGTTACACGGGAATCATTTTATTCAAAGCAGGCCGGGCGCCCTGGTCCCTTTGTCGGGGAGGTGTGAAATTGAGGCAGCGGGTCGCCGATAGGGCAGCCCACATTCCTGGTGTCGCGTCGCCGCCGCCGCCATGAGCCCCCCGAAGTACGCCCCGTGCGCCACGGCCGGCCACGGCCCCCAGGCAGACGGCGGCCGCGGCGGCGCCAGGGATGAGAAATGGCCGCGCGTAAACTGACAGCAAGAGAGAAAGAAGACGATGAGGGACGATGCAACATGGTTGCGAACTGCATCGCTTGCTCGTTTTTGCCTCCGTTTCATACACGCCTTTTCATAGTGTGCCTTCTCGTTCCCACAAGCGCGAGCGCGCGCCACGCCGAGCTGGCGGGCAGTAACAGGGCGGGGCGGGGCGGGGCCGCAGTGGCGGTGCGGTCGACGCACCTGCGGGTCAACCGCTCGCGCGGTGCTGGTGCGGTGCTGGTGCGGTGCTGGTGCGGTGCTGGCGCTGCGACGGGCAATACTCCGAGAGACAACCCGAGTGGCGCCAGCACTGCCCCGAGCCCTGCCCGCTTGCCCGGCCGCCCAACGCCACACAAAATGAGCAATTACCTCTCTCGTCTGCTTCTTCTGCTTCGGACAGAAAAGTTTGACGAGGTCATTAGAGTGTCGTCGCCACTGTGCGTGCGCGGCGTGCGCGGCGTGCGCTGCGTGCCTACCCGCCAGCCTGCCGTCGGCGCCACACATAGACACACGTGGCGGCCGTGCCCCGCCTCGCCCAGGGCCGAACCTTAGGCCGAACGGCCGAACCTTCACGTCATCGCGCGGTCGCCTCGGCCCCGACCACCCCGTCGAGCGCCCCGCGGGTGGCAGCGGCGCCAGAGACCCGCTCGCCGGAGGTGTGGCCGCCATAACTTGATCGGGTTTCGCGGCCGGGGTTCGTGACCCCTCGCCACGCCACGGCTACGCCACTGCCCGGCCGGCGCGCCGCTGCTAATGAGAGCAGGGCTAGCTGCATTCCATTCCACACGCCAATGGGTCGACCCTCCGACCCGCCGGGGACGGCCGGGGACGGCCGGGGCCCTGCTGATAAGTTTTCAATTTGGTTTTCGTTTCATAAGGTGCAACACCGAGGCCTGGGCTGCGGCCCGAAGACGACCGAGGTCGAGGCTCCAAGGGCCAGGGGCGCCAGCACCGCGCCAGCACCGCGCCAGCGCTCCCCAGGGCGCCGCCCCGCCCCGCCCCGCCGGACGGCTTGGCTGGGCTGGGCAGGGCAGGCGCTGTGGGCAGGCAGGCGCCACGCCGGGATCCTCCTTAAATAACAATTATTACGAGCTGACAACAAGACTTTCTGCTCTCCGTTCCTCTCCCTGTTTGTTCAGTCGCGCTCTCTCTCGGTGCGCGCTGTGCTGGTGTGCGCGGCACGGCGCGGCGCGTAAGGCCCCTCCCCCCTCTATCTCCCAGACATCGTATACGTCCGTCATATCTCGTGGCGGGGCCGGGGGGCCGGGCGGGGTGCAGGGGGCCGTCCCGGGGCCACGAGGACGCCGAGGACGCCCACCTCGAAGCACGGCATGGGGCGACTGGGGCGTCGTCGAATGCGGGCGGCGGGCTTAGGGGCGGCCCCTCCGCCCCGCGCCGTACCGCCCCCAGCCGCCCCCCGACGGCGAGGCGTGGCGACACCCTGCTCTCATAGCTGTCGCTGGAGAATGCTGGAGGAATGGCAGCAGAAACGCCGCGAAATTCTGGAGCGTGGCGCGGCGCGGCGGGGCGGGGTGGGGTGGTGCGGCACGGTGGGATGCAGCGGGGCTCATACAGCACACCTGTGCCGCACACGCATACACGGCGCCCCGACATGACGCCTCGCATCTCTTATCAGGCGTCAAGAGATTTATGGAAATGGTAAACTTTCTCTCCTCAAACAGGTGGCGGCGGGGCGGGGATGTCGTGATCACAACACATGTAGCAGCAGGTGCTCCGGCCCGACCGCCACACGCCCTTTCGCGCGCAAAGTCGCCGGTTCGAATACTGGCGCCGCGCGCGCTGTAAACGTTTTTCCCCTTGACTTGGTCGTGCGGCCCTGCCCCGGGGATGGTATCTTCGTCGGGAAGGTGCCGCGGTCGTCGGGGGCCTCGGCCTGCCTCGGCCTGCCTCGGCTCCAGATGGGCAGCCTCGGATAAGGAGCCGCCGGAGCGTGCAGCGCCGTGCAGCGTCTTACAAATCGACGCCACATAACCTGTTCCCGCCCAGCCCTGCCGCCCTGCCGCCCTGCCCTGCGGTAAAATAATCCGCCGTGCGCCGTGGCTGGCCGTGGCCGTGCGTAGCTCCCAACAATCGACACTTTTTATTATTTTCCCCCTCCCCCGCCCACGCCCGCCGCCCTCTCGCCTCTCACCTGCCCCTCTTCTTTGCTTTCATTTTTCCCGATGACGGCGCGAGATCAAATTGCACAATGATCACGTTTCTGGTGTACGAAATGCACAGTGTCCCCTCGCATATTCCTGCGGCCGTGCGGCCCCTGCGGCGTCGACGGGAAGCTCAGCCACTTCTTTCCCCTTTTTTGGCGCTTATGTTTTGTTTTGACGCGGTTCACTGAGCTTCTTCCCGGCCACGCCGTCCACGCCGGCCACGCCGACCACGCCGGCCACCTTCCAGGAGGAAGAGCCGGGCAGGGGGCAGGCAGACATCCAAGCCTCGAGCAAGCCCTCGTCCAGACCGCCAGCGCGCCGCCGGGGAGGTAGGCCGCCCTGCCGCCTCTCTCGGCCAGCTTCGGACGCAGCAGGCCAACAGTTACGGTGTGGCGCCGAGACTTGGCCAACAAGGCGGCCAGGTAGGGCAGTGTCGCCGGCGTCCTGGCGGGGCAGGGCAGGGCACGGCCGTCCTGGCGGCGCCAGTGGAGTGCGTCTCCGTCACTAAGCCGGCGGCGAGGGTGCGAGCGAGCGAGAGAGAACGGGCGACTTACAACTAAGGCGGCGAGACCATTTTCGCGCCGCTTCTGGATGAGGATAAGTTGCGGGACCACCGGCATGCCATGTTGCTGTTGTTGTTGGTTTTGTTTTTTAGTTTTCCCTTAGTTAGCTTAGTGGTTATTCGCATTGCGTACACTGTCAGGGACTTGGTAAATTTACATTGAGTTCTGCTCGGCGAATGAGTTGATCGATCAGATCCTTTTGTAAAAGTTTTGAGGTATTTTAGATGTAGTTTTACACTACCAGGCCAAAAATTATTTAAATATTTTGACAATTTTTTTTAGAATTGATCCGAAGGGGTTATGCCGACCGGCGTATAACTTTACGGCCCTCCCCGACAGTGGTCGCGCCGCGAGGTATGGAATTTGGATACTTACAACCCCGGTACTTACAAATCCGTGCTTATCGGAGATGTTGTTGGTGAGCTTGAGCTTGTGGAAGCTGACGAGCTTCTGCATCCAGGTCTCCCCGGAGCACGGCGAGTCCGGGTGGATGTACATGCGTTTGGGCATCTCCGGGTCCGCCTTGCCCGCCACCAGCCACCGGCTGCAGAAACAAACGAAAAGAACTACCGGTGAGTTGGCTGTCGTGCCGTGCCGCGCCGTGCCGCGCCGTGCCGCAGCGGGGCGGCGGGCGCCACCGTCGAATGCCGGGATGGATTGCTTCCTCCGGCCGATTGACCGGGCTCCACTCACCACTGTCCAGTCGGCCGACCCGCAATTAGAATGAAATTGAAACGCGATGCGATGCTATCAGTTTCGCTAACGCGGCCCAAAAAATGGGAATTAATGCACGCCGAATAGTAGCGACTCCAAGACTCACCTGTTGTGGAACTTGTAGCGGTAGTCATCCTTGGCCACGATGTCCAGCAGCAGGATGTATTTCGACTTGGGATCCAGGCCGGTCAGCCTGAACTTCATTTGCGGGAAAATTTGCCTGCAACAACGGAAAAGGAACATGTATTAAATTCAGCGCCCAGGGCGTTTTACTACAAGGTTTGCTCCGCCGGCGCCAGGCGGCGCGTTGCGCGCCGGGGCGCCGAGAGGGGGGACGGCTCCGGTTTTAGTAACGAGATGAAAAGTGTAAAAGCACACAGGGACTAAAGGCCCCGCTGACGCTAGCTGACGCACACGGGGAAATTGATCGATGTCTTGTAGGCACACTTCGCAGGCCGCTACCAGCGCTTCAGGCCGCACGCTTCGCGCTTCGCGATGCCAGCGCCGTGGCGGCGGCGGCGGCAACCACTCGCTTTGCACGCTTCGCTGTGTGAAAACGCGATGCGGCCGTGCCGAGCCGAGCAGCCGGCCGGCGCTTCCTTCCCACGACATTGGCCTCCGCAGGGCACTGCCAGGCACTGCAGGGAGGAGAAGGGGAGGGCGGAGCGCGCGACTAGCGCCCGGCCGGCTTGGCGGCTTGCTTGGCGTAGCTGGGCGTGTCGCGGCGAGAACACGTGTAGTATTGTCTGACGCGCGGAGCACCGCGGAGCAGCGCGAGATAGAGGGCCGCGGAATGCAGTGCGGCCGCTCTGTCTCTCTCGCACCCCTGCGGCACGCCGGGCACGCCCCGCGAGTGCGAGAGAGAGGGACACGCCGCGCGTGCTAGGAGCCACTTCTGGCACCACACGATGGACGCCGCCAGATACTACACCGTGGCCGTCGTTGTCACTGCCGCGCCCCAACACCCCCGTCCGGCAACGGGCGTGGCGGGCCCTGGGACGCGCCGCGCCGGCAGCCAGGGCGCCGTCGTCGCCGAGCCGCTCGCCCCGCTGCACACAATCTGCACGGCGAGGCGGGCGAGGCGGGCGAAGCGCGGCCTGGGTGATAATACCCGGGATTACGGTGGCCTCCCGGGCACGGCAGGGCGCGCCAGCCAGCGCCAGCCGGCACACTGATTCCGCGAGAGTCGTTCTCGTCGCCGTGTCTCTCTCGCACCCGCACACGACGCCCCGTGAGTGCGAGAGAGACAGAGCGACGAAAACGGCCCTCGGAATCAGCCTGCTGCCAGACATTACAGGGTAAACAGTTGTCGCCGCGCACCGCGGCGCTCTCGTTGCACATAAACTGCCCTTCTTGAGGTGAGTGCACGTCGGGGAGCGCCGCGCCGCGCCAGGCTGCTTCGAGTTAATTGCTCTGTTAAGCAGTGCAAAACTGCTACCTTGGGGCGCAAGGCTCAACCAAAGCCCTTCGGAATCGCTTTCCGCCTTCCTCCGCAGAGCACACTCGTGTTTTGCGCGAAAAACATAACCGGCGGCGCTGGCATGCGGCCAGCTTATTCGAACCGGCCGGAAGGGGCAGCCGCCATGGGCCGTCATGTGAGTGCGACAGAGACGGGCTGCCCACCCAGCCGAAAAGGAAGGGACGAAAACGGGCGTGATACGACGCGGACGCATCCAGGAAGCGGGGGGGGGGCATAGCCGGCATGGCGTCGCACCGCGTCGCACAGTGGACGATGTAGTACACGAAGCCCCTCGCGCGCTGGCGCCTCTCGGAGGGACGCCACCGAGGCCCGCTGCCCGCCGGCGCCGCGCCCCGTACAACCCCGCCACCGCACACTGCCCCGCAGAGAGGCCGAATTTTGAGGTGCCGCGCCGTTTTGGGGCCCAGGACGTGTGAATGAAGGGGGCGAGGTTGGTTCTCAGGCCGCCAAAGCAGGCAGGCAGCCGCGGCGGGGACAGCGCCGTTCTTATTAGGACTGGACACACAACTGCACTCACACACCGACACACTCACACACTGGCAGACACACAGAGTCACGACACCTCATCATCGTACGAGGGGCAGGCGGACGGACAGACAGACAAGGGTCGTTGGTGACGCGGTGGCGAGCAAGGTGAGGCGTCTCTTTCAGAGGGACGCCACACGCGACGCCGCTCTCACACACTCTCACACAGACAGGCGGCTGCGCCCGCTGGTTAGCTCTACAAGCAGACCTTGCAAAAAGTCGAGGCCCGCTGCCGCTTTTCGCGTTTCACCGGGACTCTACACCGCAGGGCCGCTGGCTGGCTGCTGGCTGGCCGCTGGTTGCCGCTGGGCCGCTGTCGCCAGCGCCCAGCTGAAGCCAGGTAACTGGAGCGCCAGCTAAGCCCGTTCGGTCGGGAGGTTCGGTGGCGGCGACGAAGCTCTTGCCCGACACCTGCCACTCGGCCCGCCGCCCCGCCACGCCAGTGCCATGCCTGCTCCGCTTGGCTGGCGAGAGCGCGGCCAGGGCGCCCCTACTCCTAGGCTTTATTCGTTTTAATTTTATTGTAATTTTATAATTTGACCATTCTTATTCTTTCTTTGTGACTGCGCAGCGGCGGCCGCGTCGCCCCCTGGTCTCGTGTGTCGGTGTGTGTGTGCGTGTGACGGGTCCGGCCTGACCATATTACACACACAGCTGTGAGCGCGCGCACACACACACACACACACACACCACTGAATCAATTAACATCTTCACGGGGCGAGACACCCAGACACGCACACGGATTCTACGAGGAAGCGGCGGCCAGTGTCGAAAAGTCCAACACCAAAGAGTGGTCATAACTAACTCATCCGTATCGGCCCTGGACCTTCCCTTCCACCCTTCCGACTGATTCCACATCCGCACGTTGAGGTGGTCGCTCTGTCTCTCTCGCACCCACCGGCCGTCCGGCACAGGTGCGAGAGAGACAGAGGGAATCCGTTCCGCCGTGGCGGTAGGCAGCCATGCTTGCAGCCGGGCGGCCCGGCTATTCGGGCCGGCCAGTCAAGGCGGTCATGAGCCGGGGCCAAGCTCGCTGCATAAAACCATTAGGAGCCGGCCGGGAGGACGCAAGAGAGGGAGGAGAGAGGGGGGACGCCATGGGTGGGAGGGCACGGCACAAGCACAAACAAGGATTATAAACATTCGCTGATCTCTCTCCGACTCTCCGCTCCAGCTTCCCTGCGCCAAGGTGTGTTTGGTCAGGCGCGGCGGCGCGGCGGCGCGGCCCCCTCCTCGTCCCCCTGGTCCTGCTGCACGGCGTGGACCTCCTAGGCGGCCGGCGCGCGGCCCCTCGCCCTCCAGCAGTGCATCACTGTAAACGCTGTTCGACCACGGTGTCGGGGCTCATGAAGGAGACGCTAGGCTTGGTGCGCCGCCCCCGCAGACGGGGTAGCCTCCCGCGGGAGCGCTCTCGGCGCCGCCGGGTCAAAGGGTTAAGCACTTCCCGAGGGAGCAGGGCGATGCGAGCAGGATGAGATTGGTGTGGGAGGCGGCGGAGGCGGCGGTCGCAGCCCGGCCGACTGGCCCGCCTGATTCACGATAAATTAGAGCCGGCCCGACGGACAGCGACGGGCAGGTGCAAAAGGCCACGAGGGAACGAAAAACAAAAGCGGTTCACGTGATGATATTTATGTTTATTTGACACATGTGCGCCTCCTAAACGGACCGGCCGCCACTCTGTATGATAGAGACACCAAACCGCGCTCGCACACACACGCACACACACACGCACACCCTCGGGTGGCCCACACCTCCACGCGGAGAGGGCAGTTTGCTGAAACCTATAATTTCTTCCAGGAAGCAACACACACATCCAGAGGCGATATAACTAAACAAAACCATATAATGACTGCAGGGTGAGACTACACCGTGAAAAAGGATTGCTTGGCGCCGGACGCGTCGAGGACGCCGTCGTCGGGAGGACGCCGTCGATGCTCGCGTGCCTGCCCTACTTCGCCACGGCCGCGGTGCGCGCCGAGGGCTTGGTCGCGGCGCCAGGAGGCTGAGGCCTATCCAAACAAGGCGGACTGGCTATCTATCACATTATCCCCATTCAACACCTTTTTGTTTCTACCTGGCTCACGCCCTTCAGGCTCACGCCTCCGGCCCGTAATTATCATACCGAGGAGGGTACGCGGGTAATAGGGGGCCGGCCGTGGGGCCGTGGGGCCCCGAGGGGGTCGCGTCCGAGGCAGCAAAAATTCATTTTCGATGACAAACCACGAGCGGGAGGCGGCGACGGCGGTTTCGAACGCAGCCGGCGTCCCCGTCGAGACCGCAAGAAATTTGGGTGTTCCTGCGCGGGGCGTGGTGGGGCGTGGCGGGGTGGAGGAGTGGGGTGGGGCGGGGCGCCTGGGGCAGCTTCACGCGCTGCTTATCTTTGTTTGGCCAAGCAGCGATACCCCCGCCTCAGTTCACGCCTTCCACCATCGCAGTGCACGGCCCCGGGGCCGCGCCACGCCGCGCCACACCGCGCCACGCCACGCCACGCCCTACCAGGCTGACTTACGATCGGACAAAAAGGGCGAAATCGGCCCGGAGAAAAGGAGGAAGAAAGGAAGGCTTCTAATCTCCATCCAAACCGGACCGGAGCCCGTCTAGTGAATGGAGGCGAGCATGGGCATGGGCAGGGGCATGGGCAGGGGCAGGGGCATGCCCGGGCAGGAGGATGAGTCTCGATCCGCTGCGAGATTAAGAGGGGCAGCCCAAGGTGCCGTGCCGTGGCACTGCCGTGGCACTGCCGTGGCACTGCCGGATCACACAGAAAGACGCCAAGGACGCCTTGACGCCCGCGAAGCCGCCAAGTCACAGCGAAGCACTGCAAAGTCTACCTATTGCAACACCGCAATTAAGCCCGCCTGGTGTTTATGTCTTTGTTTTACTGCCCGGACCCCCCGCGGAGTAATGAAGAAACTAGCCAGCTCGATTATACCCCGTTCTAATCACACACACAAGCACACACGCACTCGAGGCGTGGACAAGTCCTGCGGGTAAATACCTGGTGTTAACAACGAGGTGTGTACTTTTTTCGTCTTTTTCTTTTTCCCGTCATTTTTGTCTGAGCCACATTGGGGCGCCCCGGCAGCGCGCGGGCGGCCCGGCCAGCAACATGCAACGCGCATACATTTGGCCCCCGACGACTCCCAAAAGCCGAAACACAGTGGGAAACGCAGCGAATAATGCATATTCCGGGTCGGATTTGCTGTTGTTGTTGTTGTTCTCTGTTTTCGTTGGCGAGTACTATCGCTGCAGGCGCCACTTGACTACGGCAATAAAGGTACGAGAGCGGCTCCGCAACGTCGCTGCCCGAAGGCCGAAGCCTGCCCGAGACGGCCGAAGTCTGCCGAAGTCTGCCGAAGTCGGCCGAAGTCGGCCGAAGACAGCAGAGGACCGCACGTTAAACTTGGAGGAAAAGGCTCCGGCCGCTACACTATCCCAGATGCGACCGGTTTATGGCTTCATTAGCCTCGCCCCCCACATCGTTAGGAGGCAGGGCGCGGGCAGGGCTCGCGACACAACGCCCTGCAGCGCAGCGCCCCGGCCGGGAGTCGAACCCACGCCGCGATAATTTCCGACGCGGCGGGCCGATCGTGCAGGAGCCGGGCGAAATAATGAGGAATCGCCGATCGAGGCCACGGGGGCCCCGGCCTGGCCGCCCTGCCCGGCCCGGCCCGGCTCGCTCGTCCTTTTCCTGCAAATAAAATAATAAACGATTCCCGATGCGAAGCGCCGAGCTCCGCAGAGCGAGCAGCGACTGAGCAGCTCCTGGCCGATCACGCTCTGCCCCCCCCCCCTCTCTCTCTCTCTCTCTCTCTCTCTCTCTCTCTCTCTCTCTGGGGTCACGTCGGGCAGGCGAGATCTCGAGAGGCGGCGTCGTGGTGGGTGGTGGTGCCAACCTAACGATGTTAGGCGCCAACAGGGATGCCAACCCAATCACACGGAACGAGGAATTCGGGGCGAAATTGATTGATGTGTGGCACCACCGGGGGGTGTTATTAGCAGTGCTATTGGTACCGAGGCACGCTCTAGTTTGTACACTGCGTCTGTCCGAGCGTGTGTGTGTAATCTAGTCTCGGCCGGGCCATGAATGGGTGCTTGGGATGAATGAGTGCCCGGACGGGTGGGTACCTCCCACCGGCCGAGTACCCGCAGCCGATGACTTCATCGCCCTCCCCGCCCCGCGGCTGCTCACCGGCTTTTTCCAAGGTTCGAACCCCGGCCGGGCCGACTCTTTTTTGTTTCGGCCGCCTTTTTTAGCCTTATTGAGTCGCGCACGCCGAACGGGGCGTGTGCTGCACGCACGCACGCGCGGCGCAGCGATTACGCCGCCGCGTTGTTTTTAGCAATTACGACCGTGTTTTACAGACGCACAGACCGGCCGGCCGGCAGGGCACCGGCAGGGCAGCGGCAGGGCGGATAGATTTCTGCCTCTCCCCGATTACGGCGAGGGGGCCAAACAGGTGACTCGCGCAGCGCCGAGGCAGCGCGGCCCCAAATCTCCATTTTATGACTAAATCGAAGCACGGCGCCGCCAGGCCTGGCCAAGCCGCGGCGGCGCGGCCTTGTCGAAGGGCGGGGCGGGGCGGGGCTTGCGGTCATTTTCGGGAAGGCGGAGAACGCGGAACGGGCGGTGCCTCCCCCGGCGCCAGCGCGGCCAGCGCGGCCAGCGCGGCCAGCGCGGCCAGCGGCAGGGCAGTCCCACCGATATAATAATAAAACCAACAAGTCAAAAAGTCGTTCTGTTTCGAAGCGGGCGGGTCGGGCCGTTTGAATGAAGCAAGGCTTTATGCCGTTTTGACCCAGTTTCTTAGCCGTTTGCGGCCACTTAGGGCCTACCTTTCGGTCGCAGAGATTCGTTCCAGAAATGTGTAAAAAGAGGACAACCGCCGAAGGAGGTGTCGATTTTCGGTCCAGTCAGTCAAATGCACGGTCTGCGGCTATCCAGAAAATCATCCCCCCTCCCCCTTCCCCCGACCAGCCTCCTCTGCCCGCCAGGGGGCCGTCAAGGCGTGGCGGGGCGGGGCGGGGCGCGGAGGACGACGGCCGGCAGGGCCAGGTGATCGCGTGTCTTGCGTGTGTCAGTATGGTGTGTGTGTGCGCGCGCCGGGCTACCAGCGCCAGGCTAGCAGGGCTAGCAGCGCCAAAGGGTTGCGTGATCGAAACCGAGCCCGTCTCTCCATCGGCGTGCCAGGCGTGCCCACCGACGCAGCGACGACCGCCGCTCAGCGCCGCGACTAGGAGCCACAGTTGGTATCACCGGGCGGCACACAAAAGCCGTCACGTGTGATACCCAGCTGCTGGTACACCTGTCTGCGGTTTCGACTCGACGTCGACGCCGCGGCGGCGGGGGTGGCCGGCCGCCCGCAGCGCAGCCAGCGCAGCAGCGCCAACGGAAACCTTTTTCGTGCTGTTTTCAATGAGTTTCGCTCGCTCCAGGTGAAAGTGCGTTCAAGCGCGACGCAAACGAGTGTGTGTGTGTGTGTGTGAGTGAGTGTGTGTGTGAGCGTGTGTGAGTGCGCGCGTTGGAGATCGCCCGCTGGAGCCGGCAGCGCTGTGTGGCGGTGCTGGCGCCGTCGGGTGTCGTGGTCTGGAAGTCTGAAACCTGACCAATACGAGGCCCTTCCTTTTCTTCCCACAGCGCCGCCAGCGCGCCACGGCGTGCACGGCGGTAGCAGTGGCCGGGCCGGCCGGCCGGGTGGCGGCGGCGACGGCGAGAGACGGGCGAGAGGCGAGGAGGAGCGCCGCTTTGCCGCTGGAACTGGTTGCCAGTTTGGCTCCTCGTTATTGTCTTTCGGACTGACTTGAAGGCCGCGCTGCTCCCTGCGTCTGAACTGGCCGCTGCCGTGCCCGCCGCGCCGTGCCGCCCGTCGAGACGACGCCGAGACGAGGCTCTGTCCTCGCGGCGCGTTGGGCACTTTAGCACGTCCAGGGCGTCATCAGGCCGTTGATTGACGAGTCTCGCGAGTCTCTAGCCCGCCCTAAACCGTTGCCACGCCGACGGCGCCGACGGCTGCCGCCCGATGGCGGCGATTGCGCGGTGGCGACACACATCGGTGCAGGATGTGGCGTTATCTCGCGCAAGACGAAGACGGCAGTGAAGCACGTCGGGGCGGCCCCCAGGCCCGGCCAGCCCGCCAACGGCCGCCGCGTCTGTCAAAACACGGCCGCTAATTTTCGGTTTCCGAAAATCGTAAAACTCTCGACGGCGGCCTGCTTTTCCGCCGCGGGGTCTACCTCCCGCATGGCGGGCCGGGCGGGCCGCCGCCATGGTTCCGGGGGCGCTCTGCGCCGCTCTGCGTGCCCCACCTGCTGGCCGCCCTGCAGGCCACTATCACCTCATCGCCCCCTCGCGCGTTGCCGCGTTGCCGTCGCCGCCCCGGAGCGGCGCGCCCCGCCCAGGCTTTATCGCTGATAAGGACAACGAGGCCCTCGGCGAGGCCCTCGCGAGGCACCGCAGTGCTCGTCGGCGCCCCCACCGAAAGTTAACGAGACGCACGCACACACTGGCAGGACTCACACACACACATACGCGCGAGCACTGACAGACACACAGTGGCATACAGGACATGAGCCCCGTCCCGTTTGAGCCCCGATGGTCTGAGCCCCGACCTGAGTCCCAACCTGAGCCCGGGTTGAGCCCCGACTTGAGCCCCGACCCAAGCCCCAATTTTCAGAGCCCGGATTGAGCCCCGTCCTGAGCCCCTTTTGAGCCCCGTTTGAGCCCCATTTGAGCCCCATTTGAGCCCCGCGACCTAAAATCACGCATTTTTGCATGATTTATTGCCACGGGGCTGAAGTGGGGCTCAAATGGGGCTCAAACGGGGCTCAAACGGGGCTCAGGTCGGGGCTCAATCCGGGCTCTGAAAATTGGGGCTTGGGTCGGGGCTCAAGTCGGGGCTCAACCCGGGCTCAGGTTGGGACTCAGGTCGGGGCTCAGACCATCGGGGCTCAAACGGGACGGGGCTCATGTCCTGTATGCCCACACAGTGACACTCGCAGAGGCGACAATTAGCAGTAATCTAGCAGCACGTGCCGTCGCACAAGGTACGACGCGTGACAACAGACGCCTTTCGTGTGTGTGTGTGTGTGTGTGTGTGTGTGTTGGCGGCTCGTCACACGTACGTGTGACTGTGTGTGCGTGGTGTGACGCCGAGTTGACACCGCAAAGATGGGCACAATAACACTGGGGCATTCTACTGCTGCTGCCGCGCGAGGAATCTAACCGCCGTTTGCGCAAGGCCGTCTGGCTGAAGGCTGGCTAAAGGCTCGAAAAAGAAAATCCCGCGCGTCGAGTGCCCCTCATCAAATTTGGCGCGCCGCGGGAGGGAGCGAGCTTCCGGCTTCGAAACGAAAGCGAGCCAAACGTGCGGGTGAGAACTGTACACCTCTCTGTCTCTCTCGCACCCAATGGGGCGTCAGGCACAGGTGCGAGAGAGACAGAGCGACGCGCTGTTCGGCATAGGGCGGGCCTGGGAGGGGTGGGCTGGCGTTGGCGCGGTGCGTTCAAACGCCGTCTCTAACACTCCTTCTCTCTCCCCCCTCCCCCTCGAACGGGGCACTGAATCTGATAGCGCGGTGCCACCGCCATGGCAGCTGTTTGTTTTCGACGCGTGTTCCTATGGGAAGCAATGGGAAGGGGGCGGGGCGTTTCTTCTTCGTTACAATAGTATGCGCGACAGGCTCGCTACATACGTACACTCACTTTAAAACCGTAATGACTGCCATTTTTTTCGCATGTGTGTGCGTCTGTGTGAGTGTGTTGCATGCATAAAGCGTCTTGCTCATCCGCATTTGCGGCGCGAGGCGGCGCGCCGACCGGCGGTGGCAACTAGATAAATATGCTCATGCTTACATAGCACCACGCACACAGGCACCGACACACACACACACTTTCTCGATGCACCGGATATTAATTTGCCGCGTACACTTTACAGTCTGAGCCGAGCGACCAGGCCAAGAAGTGGCGCTATAAGGAGTGCGCGCGGCGAGGCGGGGAAGGGGCGGGGGGCTCATAAAGGGGCGTCTGGACGGCGTCGACGGCGTCCTAGCGGAGCGCCGCCAGCACCGCGGAGCCGAGTGTGGCGAGTGCGCCGCAGCCGGCAGCACCTGCCCGCCGACTCGCCGACGGCCCTCTCTCTCTCTCTCTCTCTCTCTCTCTCTCTCTCTCTCTCTCTCTCTCTCTCTCTCTCTCTCTCTCTCTCTCTCTCTCTCTCTCTGCCGCGTTCGGCGTGCACCGCGATGCAGCAGGCCATTTTGTTGTTTTCCAAGATGGCGTGACTGATGGCCAGCTAGGCGGCCGCCATTTTGAACACCACCTCGCGGCGTGCTGGCCGTGCCGGTGCAGGCCGTAATTGAGAGCGTGGCGGGGCGTGGCGGCGACGCGGCGGTGACGCCGGGGACGACTTCCTGTGCGCCGCGGCCGGCACAGCGTTTGGACCCGGGCCCCGGCAGCCCCCGGCAGCCCCCGGCAGCCCAGGGCGTCGACGTGGCACCCGTCACTTGTTGACTCCATCACGCTGGGCGTCGCGACGGCCGACGCTCTCATTGCCCTGGGAGGTCGTCGACGCCGCCGCCGCCACCACCACGATGACGCCCGCCACCACCACGATGACGCCCGCCACCACCACCGGCGAGTTTCAAATTCCGTGGGCACGCGACCGATTATCGGAAACAAATACCGGCCGATTTCCGGGGGCGCCCGTTGACCGCCCGACGCGCGTGCGGCGCGTGCAGTAGGATGCATGTCGCCTGGCGCACCGCGGCCACCATGGCAAATAATGCAGCCATTGGTTATTCCAGCGATGACCGCTATCAGCCGATAAGATTATCGAGCTTTTTTTTCCTATCGCCTGCCGCACTCCTGGAAATGTGTGTGTGTGTGTGTGCAATTACAAGGTCGTAACGTGCGAGGCCCGGTCCCACTAGTACTGGTCGGACTAGCTCTCAGCGCACGCACACACACACACGCGCACACACACACAGACACACACACACACACACACACTCGGCAGCGGCAGGCTAAGACGACCGACGCCTTTTCCATTCATTTTCCCCACGGCTTGCCTTGCCGCCTCGCACCGCCTCGCCATGCTAGAGAGCGCCACGGAGCGTGTCCGCGCCGGAATATTTAATTTTCAAGCGTGTTGGCCCGGACCACCCGGCCTAAGGAGCGCCGCTCACGGAAATTTGTTCCGTTTCGACGCGAGGGGAATGGAATACGGAAACAGCGCGAGAAAAGCGTATACGGGGAGTCCGTATAGGAACGCGCCGCACCGTCTAAAAAAAGCCACTGTTTTTCATTCACTCCCTTTTCGTCTCGGGCGGCGCGCCGCGGCGATTCGAAATCGTAATTAGCGCGCTGCTGCTTGAGAAACCCTCGCGAGGTGGAGCACGGCACTTGTCTTTTGTTTTGCTGATTTGTTTCTTGTCGATCGGCCGAGGAAGGCGCAAGCCAAACGCACACACACTCTCGCTCACGCACGCACAGCCTTTGAAACAGACGGTCGCCAAGCAAGCCGCGCTAGCCGGGCGCACGGTCCCACTTCCTCAAGGCGCTTTGTCTCGAGCTTTGCCCTTTCCGCCACCGTAAGTGGCCGACCCGGAAAAGGGGAAAGGGAGGGGGGGGGGCAGCACGGCGTTTATGAGAGCGAGTTGATATACGGCGTGGGGAGGCGCTCGCAAGGTGGGGCTCGTTTTATAGACACGAAGATGCACGAAAACAAAACACACATGGCGCTAACTTCAACCTACCCCGTTACCCCCCGCGCGAGGACAGCCGATTACCCCTCCCCCCTCACACAGAGAAACAATCTCCCCGGACGGCAGCTCACCTCAGAAAATGATTATTACACTCTGGTTTTGCGTGGCCGGGCCAGGCCGGGCGGCCAGCGTGGTTCCTCCGCCGGCCGCCAGAGGTCGCCTCGCCTGGCCATCGGCCTGATTCGCGCTGATTGCGTTTTTGAATCGTCTGGACTCTGCGATCAAGCAGGGGGCCTACAGTCCGGCCCACGCCCAAACGGCTTTTGTGGTATTGGCTGCGGCCGAGTGCGTGAGCGAGAGACTGTGCGAGCGAGAGCGCGCTCTGTGTGAGTTGTCTCACCCATTAGACCACCGCCGATCGGGGCAGCGCGGCGCAGCGCGCAGCCAGCCAATATGGCCGCGACGAAAATGGAACCGCACGATCTGGAGTGGGCTGGAGGAAGATGGAGACGAGGCCCTCGAGTCGGCCGCGGCTATCTGCTACTTGAGTCAAGGATGCGCCGCGGCCGCCCTGCCGCTGTTTTCGCGCCAAAAGTGCTTTCGGTTTGAGTGGTTGTTGTCGTTTTTTGCCAATGGCCGCCTTTGTTTGGTTAAGCGAGGCGTTTAGCGAGTCTGCCTGCCCTTTGGGCCTTTGGAGAGCCTTTGGCGAGACTTCGGTGCCTCGGGCGTCGTAACTGAGACGGCGCCGGGCTGGGGCGCGGGCCGCTCGGCGGGCCGCTCGGCGGGCCGCTCGGCGGGGCGCAGGTGCACCGGCTGGCGAAACACACCTGTGATTGCGTTTAAGTGAAACAAGAAGATTGCCCCGGCGGCTGTTTGCGCAGCCAGGCGGACGGCCGGGCGGACGGCCGGGCAGCGGGATGGGCGGGCAGACAGCCTCCTTGACAGCGCGAGGCGCGAGGGTGACGCTGGAGAGGCGAGCCACTTGAGTCCAGACTGCAGCCACTGCAGCGCGGCGACGCGGCAGCGCGGCCTCGGGGCACGACGGTCCGAAACGCGCCCCGGTCGGCCAGCCAGGCCGCCAGCCAGACCGCCAGGCGGCCAGCCAAGCAGCCAGCCAGGCGTCGGCAGGGCGGGGTGGGGTCACCTACGCGTTAATCCGCCGCCGCGACAACAAGCTCGCCGTGGGGGTGCCGGGGCCGTGTGGCCGTGTGGCCGCGCGGGGGGTGCGAGTTTAATGGCGTCAGCACGGCGTCGGCGGCGTCAGCAGGGCCGCAATGCGGGTCTGGCGGGGCTGGCAGGCTCGCGGGGAGGGCGCGGCCTGGCGACTGTTGTGCCGCCGAGGATTAGCGCCGCGAGCAGGCCATCCAGGCCGTCGACACCGAGCAGGCCGAGCAAGCCGAGAGGCAGCGTGTGTGTGCAAATTGATACCGATAATCAATTCGGAGCGAGGCCGCCCGAGGGTCCCCGGCGTTCTCGGTGCAGCGGCCGGGACGCGGCCGGGACGGTAGCCCAACCGACACGTCCGAGGCCGTTCATTACCTGGAGATTGAGGAGCCTGGAAGGGAGAGGGGGAGCGGGCTGCATCTGCGGGTGGAGTGTGTATGGCGGTGGCCATACAAAGGCAGCCATGAGGCGGTGGAAGGGGGACTCATTGTCCATGAGTTATGTGTGGCGGGCGGAGTGCAGGGCAGCCCCACGGGCAGCCCCTCTCGGCGTATGACAGCACGGCCGTGTAAATGGGTAGGCCATCCCGATCCGCCGCGTCCGCCGCCACATTTGCCTCGTCTTGTTTCGCTCATATTTTTGCACCGTTGATTACGCACATTATTTTTGCCCCGCGTTTATCACGTCCGAATAATACTACCGCGCCTTCGATCATTTTCCCCCGCGTGATTTACGGTGGAGGGGACCGCGACGACCCGACACCCTGCCCGTCGACGCGCCGACGACGACGCGGCGGGCAGCGGCAGCGTCTCGCCGGCGAATCAAGAATCAAGTGTCCATTGAGCGCGACGGCGGGACTGGGGGACCGGGGGACCGGGGCGGGGGAAGGGGTTGGGGAGGGCGGCCATCACGACGGCAAGCAAGGCAAGGCAAGGTAGTCACGGCGGAAACCGGGGGTCGCGGCAGAACGGTCCCACCCCCTCGCTTCGTTACGTCCAATTTTCCGGCGGCGTCAGCAGAGAGAGAAAGAGAGAGGGTGGGGGCAGATGCAATGCAAAACGCCCCTCGTGAAAAGTGGTACCGCTTGTCGCAACTCGTTTTTTCCACGTTTTTTTTATTTCGCAAAAGGACGTTATGGCCACCACGGATGGCTGTGATGGGCGGATCTCAATGTGCGTGAATGAACTGTTTCTCCACTCTTCTTTCGCGTCCGTCAGCACGGTCAGCACGTTCGTCCGGTTCTGATTTGGTTGTCGGGCCGACCGGCCGACCCGGGACGCCCGTCCACGCCGACCGCGCTCCAGCAACGCGCATGATTGGTCGGCCCCGGCAGCCCCTCCAGCCAGCACGCGGAGCCCACTGGCGTGTGTTGTTCCCTCATCCAACACACTGTCGATCAACATCCGCACGGCTCGACCCGCGCGCCAAAACGTCCGTCCGTCCGTCCGTCTGATTGTCTGCTTGTGTGAAAATGGTATAAGCAGAAAACGAGGCGCGCGAAAAATACCATAATGGCATGTATAGACCGCGGTCGGCGCTCTTTGTGTTATTTTTCGCCTCAAAGAGGGGTAATGTAAAGCAAATGCGCTGGCTGGCGTGCGAGACGAGGGGCATCGCGTGTGGCGGCGCGGCGGCGCAGCGGCGCGGCGTGTCGCCCAAGGACGCCTTGGGGGTGCCACACCGAACACCCGTTTAGCTGCCACTGGACTCCAGAAAGGGGGCCGCCCGCACTTATTTGGGCGAACAACGGCGGCGTTGGCGTCGCGGGGGCGGCGCGGGGGGCGGGGCGGGGCGTCGCCGTGTTCCGCGTGCGACGCGCTCTCTCGGATCGATGGCCTCCGCGAGAGCGCTGTAGAGCGTCACACACACACACAGAGACACAGAGACACTTACACGCCCACGCGAGCGCACGGCGCACACGGTATCGTGGCGGTGCCGGAGCATCGACGTATTGCGTTGGTGGCGCGGCGCGGCCCAGGCAATGGAGGCAATCGATACGCATAGAGGAAAAGGGGTGACCTGCTTCGCCTGCTTCGCCTGCTTCGATGAGGTGTGCGCTATACGTGCGGCGAGGCGGCGGCGCACGAGGAATCACGCACACACTCACGCGGCACACACACACACACACACACACACAGTGCGTACTCGCAGCCACACACATAGGCCAGACACAGACACCAGGACCAGGCGCGCTAATTATCATCCCGTTAATCACTGCCGCACAGTGTACAGTGTAGACAGGTTCCAAAACTTTTGCGCGCAAAGCAATATTTTTAGAACGGTGCGCGGCGGCGCCGCAGTGAACCGCATGCATGGCGCCGTGCCCCCGTTGCTTTCTGGGCCCTGGGCTGGGCTGGGCTGGGCTGCCCTGCCTGCCATGCCTGCCATGGGCTTGTCGGCTGCCTTCGCGCGCCTCGGCGTCCCGTCTCAAGCAGGCTTTTTAATGGCCCGCGGGGCTCGGCTCGGCACGGCACGGCACTGCGGCGCTGCTTTCGAATGCACGAAATCCACGACGAGAACCAGGAAGGGGCGCGGTGGCCTTCCGGTACACCATCCATTCATTCACGCGATGAGAAGTTTGGCCTAGAAAGAGACTCACCGGCCGCTCTTCGTGATGACCATCTCGGTGCCCAGCTTGTGGAACTTGTCCCACAGGTCCTTGCTCTCCAGGGTGACCTTGGGGTCGTCCACGACGCCGTCGTCCTCCATGGGGATGGGCCTCATGGGCCGGGGCACCATGGCGGGGTGGTGGCCGTGGTAGTGCGCGGCGATGGCCGCGGCCAGCACCACGTCCTCGGCCAGCGGGTACGGGTGTCCGTGGCCGAGGCCCGGCGGCAGGCCCGGCGGCGGCGCGTTGTGCGGGGCGTGCGCCGACGGCATCCTGGGCAGGAAGGGGAAGCACTGCGGCGCCGAGTTGGCGGCCAGCGCCGCCAGGAAGTTGTAGGGCGGCATGCCCGGCGGGGTGTGGCCGGGGGCTCCGGGGACGCCAGGGCTCGGCCGGCCGGCGAGCGGCGACAGCGGCTGCAACGCGCCCGAGGGCACGGGGGAGGTTTGCGGCGACGAGAGCTGCGTCTCGTAGCCGGGCCGCCCGTTGACGGCGTCCCGGTCGCGGCCGCTGTGCTCCGAGCCGGCCGAGTCCGCCCCCGGTGGCGTGGTGCTGGGCGCCGTCAGCAACGAGCTCACGCTGAAAAGAGAAAAACTTTTGGTTAGCCAGGCGTGCCAGCACGGTACTCTACCCGATGCGCCGCCGGATAGCTTTGTGTCGTCGACAGCTTTCCGTCGTCCGCGTGGCGCTGGCGTTGCGCTCACGTGACCGATTGTCACTTTTAGCGATGGCGCGGCGACAGGCGATGGACGCGGCGCCACGTGCGGCCTGTGCGGCCCGGTACGGCGCGGACAATCTGTCATCGACACGCCACGGTGTCCGCAGTGTCCGCCATGCTGCCCCGCGCAGCACCCATTGTGCGGATTGCCCTATAAACCGTCGCGCACGGGATCGAATCTACCACCTACCCAACATTTTTTTTCACCGTGTGCGTGTGCGAGCGCGCGCCCGCCGTGCCGTACCGCCGCGCTCTGCCGAGCGTGATTGTCACCGGGCAGGACGGCGTGGCGTGGCGTGGCGTGGCCGCGCGACGCGTGGGGTGCGTTCCAGATTGGCTTGTAATGACAGGTCGTTAGACGAGGCTGCTGCGTGGGTGCGTTCGAAAAACGGCGCCATCACGTCTCGACGACGTCGTGGCCGTCAGCGTCGCGACGGCCAAGCAGCGCCAAAGCAGGGGAAGCTGCGTTCATTAATAAACTTCCCGGAGACTTGATTAATATTTCACAGTTTATTAGTGTAAAGTGCATTATATGGGACGGATGAAGTGGAAGGGGGCAGGCCGGGCAGGCCGGCGCGGCGGGGCGGAGCTTCTGCGTCGTGCAGCTGCTCGAGCCGCCGCGCCGCGAGCGCAGCTATCATCCATCCGCCACAGCACCGACACACACACACAGACACACACACACACACAGACACACACACACACACACGGCGCCGCGATCCTCGCAGGGGAGGAGGTGAAACAGACACTAATGGCTCGGCTCGTCGCGGATCAGCGACTTGGGCTCGCCTCGGCTCGGCTTGACTCTGGCCGCGACGCCGTCTGTGTGAGTGTGTGTGTGTGTGCGCGCTGCCCCTTGATTGGTCGGCGCGTCGTGAAGAGGTGAGCGAGGAGGATCGGCTTTTCCTAGCTTGGGGCCCAATTCCCATGGCGCGCGTGTGGTCCTGGGCCGCCGCGGCCACAGCCGCCATTACGGGCCCCGATGGCGCTGGGCGGCCGGGCCGCCGCCGGGCCCTGCTGGCGGCTGTCAAGCCCATGCGTCACGCCGGCACCAACGGCGACACGGCGTCACATATTTTTGCGGGCACCGGGGCGCGCCACGGCATGGCCAGGCCGGCGGGCCGTCACGCGAAGAGCCTCCTTGTCGGCGCGCGTGTCGCTGGCCGTGTCGGCGTGTGCAGCCCGCAGACATATAGTTACCTTCCGTTCCGCCCGCCCGCTCAAAGGCGAGAGATGTTTTCCGGATATCCGGCGTCGCGGAGTACGCGGAGCAGCGCAGGGCCCTCTACCGCCCTGCTCTCCAGCTCCAGCCAGCGCGTAGCGTCGCGTCGCGTAGAGCCCCATTCAAACTGAATAAAGACCTCACCCCCGGCAGGAGAGGAGACCGAACAGCAGCCCTTACGGACCCCAACGCGAGTGCGAGAAGGACAGGGCGAGTTCGGCGAGCGAGTTGCGGTGATTGGAATTCGCGAGTCGCCGCGCTGGCAGCGCCCTCTGGCGTCGCGTTTCCGACGCGTTTCGAAACGTAATCGCGTCTAGTCAAATGGGGCTGTGCTGAGCTGGCGCGGCGCGCATTATTGACGCGTCGTTCGGAACGGTTCGGTACGTATCGGCCGCCTGGCTTATTCACAGCTAGACCAGCGGGTCGCAGCGGCGTGCCGCCATGCGACCGCCATGATTCCGCATCGACTTTGCATGAGGCTTTTCTTTGACCGGCACCGAAGTTAGATCGAACCCCGTCCGTTACCCCGCGCAAAGGAGTTCCCGCGAGTGGCGGAGGGCCGAGGGCGGGCCCCAAAACGGGGTGTGGCTCCCTCCCTGCGCACGTGAGTGTGAATGTGTGCGTGTCACACGCGCCCCTGCCGCCGCGCCCTTTGAGCTAAGAATGTTATGTATCGGCGCAAAACAGCGGAAAAGTGAGGCAGGGGAGGTCGAAGGGCCCCGCCAGCTCCGCACTCAAGACAGGAGGGCGACACTTGTGCCTCTGGAAAAGGAGCGGGACACGCGCGCCCTTTTCCTCCAGTCCTGGCAGCGCCTGGCAGTGGTGTCACGGCCGGCCAATATCCCGTCCACCTCGCGCACAGGCGCGTCCTTCACCCTTATCAAAAAGCGGCATTCCGAAAAAAATAAAATTAAACGCGGTGAAAAATCTTGGATTATGAATTGCACGCGCTTGTAATGAGTTCCACAAACTTACAGCCGACTTTTACTCGACACGTCGCGTATACGGAGAAGCAGAATTTTGCAGTGTTCCGCGTGCCTAACGAGTTTCAAGGAATCCCTAGAGCGTAGTGCTCCAGCGGCGCGCTGCCGTAAAATATGCGCCGGTGGACCTGATTAATCAAGTCTTATCGGGACGGAATTGACTCATCGTAAAAGGCCGGAATTTTTATCCGTATCTCCTTTTTCCCTCTTTCGGAAATTCCTGGCCGCCTAATCCGTGCCCGTTTCCGCGTGGAGCGTATACCGAGTCCTCATCTCGCCGTGAGAACGCACTCCGGGCGGGCCGGGACGTGCCTGGACGATAGCGACGGGCCCCGACTTTCGGGAAGGGCGAAACACACTCACACACTCACACATGTTTGTTCTGTGTGCCTGGTTAGTTAGCTACCAAGGTGGAGCAGCTGATAAGGCCACCACCGCCATCACGCGCCTTCCTAGCAAAAGAGAGCTGACGTGTCGGGGGCGTTTCCACGGAATATTAGAACCTCGGATACGTACTCGGAAAAACGAAGAAAATCAGACAACCCTTAGGAATTTGCTCGTCGAAAAATACGCACAAAATAACAGTTGTCTCTTTTCTTTTTTTCGACCCATTCTTTAACCCAGTTAGGAATCGCACTTTCGGACTGACGTTACCCAATCCGGCGACCCAGAGGTGGTCCGAAACAACCGAGTATCGACGGGGTGGTAATTGCCTCGCTCGGGTAAGGAAGGTAATTGTACGGGCCAAGACAACGTATCATTTTCCTGCTATCCACGTAACTAGGTACCAAAAAAAGAACAAACATATTTAGTTGTGTGTGCCCTGCTTCCTCAGACGCATTACTGAAACAGCGTCAACCACGGGTATTACCGGCAGTGAGAACCACGCACGTAGCGAGAAGGCCTTCCTCTCCCATTCACAAAGTCCGTTCGATAGGTCCCCGGATGTTCCCCGAAAGTCTCTCCGACCGTCAATTACCCGAGCCGGGCACTTAGGGCGTTTAGTTATTTCATCCGGGTCGACAGGAAACAAACATTCCAGGCGACAACCGCCGATTTCCCTACCGAGGAAGACAATCCTGCCTATCTCATTACAACAGAGTAATTAGCATGGAAAGGTATACGGTTGTCGGCGTGCTCAGCAGGGCCGAATCGGAATAAAGAAAGGCTTGAAAGCGGTGGTTGCTAAGCTAAGCCTTATTCAGCGGTGCGGATGTCTCCAGCAAAGCGCCAGCCGGGACAGCAGCGTCGGACAAATGATTGTGCCAAGTTGAGTTGATCTTCAGGAGAACAGAACGGTCTCGAAAACGGCATGAAGGGCTGCGGTGTATGGTATCTTTTCAATGTTGGAGCATACTTCAGAAGCATTGCAAAGCGACAAGTACCCTGAGGAGCTCTTGAACCGTTGCAAGCAGGTGCGCTTTGAGGTCGTTAAGACCTGCACCAATGCGTCCGAGTTAAGGCTCACCTGAAGTCGGTGGGCCTTTGCTGCTGCAGCAGGAAGGGTTGGTACGCCATCGGGTGGTGTGGCTGCGGCGGAGGCGACGCCGAAGTCATGACTGTGTCGGTACACGGCGGAGACACGGGGATGACGTTGGACTGTTCAAACCTCATGGGGTCGGCCGTGGGGGACTCTGAAGCCGAGGGGGCCAGCTGGGTCCTCGTCGTCGTCCTCGACGTCGTCCTTGCGGTCCTCCGGGGACGTCCTCAGGACGTCGTCACAACATCACACATCACTGAATCACCACGTCACTGATCACTGCACTCAATCCTAGACTCGGTCATCTTGAGGCACTGCACTGCACACACACACGCGTCACGATGTTCGCACGCACGCACGCGCACGCCTTGGGCACGAAGCGCACGCACCGACTCGGCCAAGTGTTAGCCACCGAATGAACGCCTGCTGAGAGTCGGAGGGGAGGAGGGGGTGCGGGGGGTTGGGGGCGGCAGGGCGCTAAAAGTGGCAGCCCTGGCGGTGGCCTTCCGACTGGAGGTGGCGAAAAGTAGGGGGCAGCAGATACAGATGGAGGGGATTTGGGGTGGAGTCAGCCCGCGGCGAGCCCGCGGCGGGAGGGGAAGTCTTCGTCGCCGAGGTGTCGCGCCGTGGAGACGCCGACCACCTTCCTGTCCCCAATCAAGCACACAACCACTTGTGCCCCGGGAAATCCAAGCGGGCACACACGCAAAAATTTTCACTCGGCGTCACACACTGTCAGCTTGACGTACTCCTTGTAGGCGCGCGCGAGAGACCGGGCCGCGCCGTCCGGGCGATGAGAGCGACGCGCGCGCTGGTCGACACCTTGCCTTCGTGGTGTTCGGATCCCCACTGCAGCCGCGGAGCCGCGCCGGTGCCGGCCCGAGGAGGCCTCAGCCTCAGCGTGGCGCTAGCTGTCGCTCCCCACCTCGCACCCGAGCTGTGCCGAGCGGGACCAAGCCGTCAAGCCGAGGCGAGGCGAGGCCGAGCGTGCCAGAGTGTGAAGCCATCCCCTCCTCTTCGCACGCCGAGCTGCCGCCTCCGCCGGCACGGCCTGCAGCGCCAGCAGCGCCAGCAGCGGCACGGCCTCGCCTTGCCCGGCCTCGCCTTGCCTCGCCCCACCAGGCAAACCCAAACCTCTGACGCCTCCGAGGCCCTACCACTCCCCTCCACCCGTGCTGCCGCACCGCGCAGAGGCCGTCTCTCTCGCACGGCCGCCGCGCCGCCGCGCTCCGTCCCCCTCCCACCGACACCCCGCAGTGATAATGACTCGCATCCTCGAGCGCCGCTATTGGTCAACACACGGCCAGCCAATGGCGGGGCACGCCCCCTCCCCTCCATCGCCCCTCCCCCTCCCCGCGCCGCGCCGCCCGGCCGGGCCAGCGCGACCGCACATTCACACACCGCCACGGCGCGCCGGATCACACTTGACGCCTGCAACACTTCGCCGGCTTCCCCTCCACCTCGAGCCGAGCCAAGCCGAGCCAAGCCGAGCCGAGCGGGCCGAGCGCGGCGCGCCGGCAGAGTGCACTGCGGCCGCTAGAGGGCAGTAGGCGTCGCGCGGGCCGCGCGGTGGGGGCGCGGTGCGCGTGCGCGGCGGGAGGGGAAGCGGCCCGGCCGCCCGGCAGCGCCGTGGTGGGGGGGATTAGCAGTGGAGGGGGGCGAGTCGCGCCGCCGGCCCGGCCGTGGAGGGGGCAGCGGAGGCGTGGCGAGGCGACAGCTGGCGCGGCGCGGCGACGCGGCGAGGCGGCCAGGGACCTCACACTATCTGGCGCCTGTTGGAGTGAGAGCTCGCCGCGCTCGGCCCGGCCCGCGAGTGCGACAAGGACGGCAAGGCCGGCGAGCCGCGCCTTGGCGTGCCTTGCCTTGGCGTGCCTTGCCTTGGCGTGGTGGCCCGGTTCAATGCCTGACGCCTCGCAGCGCCGCGACGCCGAGCACTGGCGCGCTGGATTAGCGCCGCACGCTCGCGTGTATCGTTTAAGTAATCCGAGTCGCGGCGCGGCGGCGGAGACACGCCGCTGCTCACGCTGCGGTCGTGGTCGGGGGCAGGCGCACAAAACTCTTTCCACCACACCATGGCTATCTTTTTTTTAGACAAACACAGCGCGAGATTCCAATCATCCTCCGCGCCTCGCAACGCACCTCAACTCCCCACCGCGCCCCCGAGAAATCTAATTGAAAAGTTTGGGCGTCGCTTGGAGCAATGCGCCAAATCCCTTTGATTAAAACGGTTGAATCTCCCGCCGTCAATTACATTGAGGCGCACCATTACCGCTGGGCAGGCCGGGCAGGGTCGGGCCACAATGGGGGAGCAAACAAACAGCATCCCTTCACCCCTAATTAGAACAAGCTTTTCCCTCTCCGTTACGCCCGGCCAGCCAGCCGACCCCGATCCCGCCGCAGCGCTGCAAAGCGCCCGCCTATGGCGCCCGCAGAGATGCCACCCCGCCCCGCCACGCCCCGCCCCACCGCGCCCCGCCGCTGGCTGTGAAAGGGGATGCGACTCTTTACTTCTTGTGATAAAGTTTTAGGAGGAAGGGGCGCGATGAGCGGCGCGCCGCGTTCTCGAGAAGTCCCAGAAGTCCCCCAGCGCCACCAAACGGTTCTCATTCCTCAGCAGCTTTTTGCTGTGCGAAACAAGTTAACGTTCTTTTCGACCTTCTGCTCACTGCCCCCGCCACCGCCACCCCAACGCCGCGGTCAGGCCTTTCGAAACGCCATTTCAGCCAGGAAGTCAAATCGAACTGGCCCCTTTTCATGTTTATTTGGAGGCAGGGATTCTCCCTTTCTGCCTTTCGCTTCTCACAGTGCCCATCCTAAATCAGCCGTTCGGTAGCCGATGCGGGACGCGTCCCTGCCTAATTCACCACTGATGATGCTCATTGATGAGTAGTTATCGCTGGGGGAGCCGCGCTGTCAGCCTGTTTACTTTTCCTCGCTGCGGCAGGGCCGCGCTGCGGGCAGGGCGGGGCACGGTGGCGGGGCACGGCGGGGCAGTTTGCACCGTTCGACAGCGCTGACTCTCACCCCCTCGCATTCACACTCCCTGGCTAAACAATGGGCGGTCGCTTGATGTGCTGCCTGCGCCCCATGATGCGCTGTGCGCCGGTCGGTTTATGGCGGGCTGGCTGCTGCCTGGCCGCTGGAATTGGTCACACTCCTGGTGCAAACCCCATTATGCTGCCTCTATGGCTGCGGGGTGAGGAGAGGGGGGGGGGATGAGCTCGCCCGTATGGAGCTTCGCCGCTCTTCCACTCAATTGTCTGCTTGTTACATAGTGGGCGTTGTTTTGAATCGTGCTGCCTGGTTGCGTCGCCCCGCGCGCGACCGGGACGGGAAGGGGGGTCGTGCCGCGACGCGGAGAAGGGCAAGGAACTGTTGATGCGGACACTGCCTCGCCGGCCGAACGCTCGAACGCTGGAGTGACTGATTTTATAGTGAGTCGTTCGGCGGCCGCCAAGCTGCTTGCTGCAAACAACAACTAGTGGAAAGGGAGAGCGGGCCGAGGAGGGTGCTGGCGAGAATTTGCCGAAGAGTGCCGCGAGATAGGGAAAGGAAAGGGGATGACTCCGTTATCGTCCGTTCCTCGGGGAACACTTGGCGCGCGTGTTTGGCGAGACCGGAGAAATGGCGCCATTTTGCAGACAACAACAAAAGCGAGCTGGAAAGGAACTTGATTTTTATCGGGGCATTGTGGTTTTGGGAGGGCTAGACGTATTATGTCACAAATGCTCATGTTTGCGGCTGCGAGGTCGCTTCCGGTGAAGATCGCCGCGCTCAGTTCCTCCCGCACACACTCACACACACACACACACACACACACACACACACACACACACACACGCACGCACACACACACACACACACACTCGCGGAGCAAGCCTGACGCACGCAAGAGGCGTTTGCAGCTGCCACTGATCACTAGTTGTGCGTCCGCCCTGCACGGCCCTGCATGGCCCTGCACTGCTGTGCGGCCCTATCGAGTTTCTCCGTCCACAGACCGAGGGGGGTTTGGAAGTTTGCCGGACGGATTTTGCGGTGCAGGGGCAGAGCTATCATCAAGAGAGGGAGGAAAGAAATCTGGTGGAATAGAAAAAAAGGACCGCTTAAAATCACTTTTGTTTTCTGGTTTTTTCTTTCTTTTTTTAAAAAGCGACGGCAGTGGCTTGAGGGGTGGCAACATTCGCACAGAAACGACCCTCTCCCCCTCCCCAATCTTTTTTTTTTTTTTTTTTTTTTTTTGAAATCGAAATACAAGTCTCCCGCGTTTGCCGTGGCGAGCTGTGCCGTCTCAAAAACACTGCAAAGCCGTGCGCAAATGCGGCAAAAAGGTAAGTGAAGCTGCATCAGCTTCGAGAGACACTTCGGGAACGGCGTGGCGCGGCCGAGCCGCCATGGCGGCCGCCTTGGGCTGACTCACCCCCGCACCTCGAAGGGCCATTAATCGTCTTTCCGTCCAATGCGCCCGTGCGGGCCTCGCGCTGCCCCGTGTGGGGCGTGGCGGGGCGTGGCGGGGCGTGGCGGGGCGTGGCGAGGCGGGGTGGTGGGGCCCTATACCCGGCCTGCGAGTGGGCCAGGCGTTGGATGCCACACACGAGGCACCCGTAACCCGGCATTAGGCCCACCCTGGTGCCTGGCCGGCCGGCCTGCCCGGCCCGTGGCCTGGCCAGCAGGGCGGAGAGGAGCGCACCGACGGAGTGCTGTATCTTGGACGCGCGGCCACGGCCGTTACCGCGTCTGGCTGCCTGGCCGGCTGGCTGCCTGGCCGGCTGGCCGTCTGACTGGCTGGCCGGCTGGCTGCGCAGGACGGCGATATTCAACGAACCACGCCGCGCCACGCCACGCCTTGACGAGGAGGAGGCGTGGACTGGACACACACGCAGCGTCACGTTTGCCGCGCCGGATATAATGGCTACATTTTCCCCGTTCCCACAACAGCAACAACAACAACAACATCTTGTCGTGATACATCAAGTCTCATGAATTATTTTTTAAAGGTTAAGTACCGCCTCGTCCCGTGGTGGCTCCGTAATAGAATGATAAGGCAGGTGTGTGTGAGTGTGTGTGTGGGTTTGTCCGTCCATCCGTTTAGCCAAGTGGGAATTATTCTTCCCTATTTGAGGAATAATATTCGGGCCCCAGTCATTAGTGGCTTCTTGGAACCCTTTTCGGCCATTTCGGCCGCCGTCGCGGGCGGCTGCGTGGCGGCTGCGTGGCGGCTGCAGCACCCAGCGCCATCAAGGAGGCCTTCCGGGTGATGGATGGCCACGGCGGTGTGCATACAGTACGCAGTGTACGCAGTCGCGGATCAGAATTGACAAAACGCCGGCGCTCCCAAACCCTGCCCCGCCCTTGCCGGCTGATTCGCATGCGTCGCTCTCTCTCTCTCTCTCTCTCTCTCTCCTTCGGCACTAGCAGGGTGACTCGCAGACCAGGGTGTGAGAGCGACAGAGAGTCGAAACGCCGTGCGGAGCGAGCTGCCCCGCCTCCGAGATGCGCACGACAGGCCGGCGTCGCGACGCCCCTGGCGAGGCCGGCGAGGCCGGCGAGGCCATGCATGCTGATTCCGCAGTGTCTCTCTCGCTCCCATGAGGCGCTCCCTCGGGGTGCGAGAGAGAGGGACACGGCCGCACGACGCGTCGCGCTGACGTGAAAGACCACCGGGGCGACCTGCCGGCGCGGCCGCCGACGTCGACCGACGCGCTGCAGGGGGCCGCGTGACTTCAAACTCCGGATTCCCCCGGAATTTCTTTTCCAGTCCGGACGGACGGACGGACAGGCGAGACAAACAGACGGACTCCTCGTGAGTGTGCCGATCCCGTAGGACTGCGATGCCTCTAGCCTCCGGGGGTGCAGCTGCTGTCGGATCACCTGCTCGGCGTTGCGTGCGTATATGCGTGTGTGAGTGTGTGCCTGTGTGTGTTAGAGTGTGTGTGTCTGTGAGTGTGTGTGTGTGTGTGTTTGTTTTTCGTGTTACAGCCAAAGGGCACCCCGCTTCCGGTCGCCCTTCGTCAAATAGGCGTTATTACGCGTGCTCGCCGATGACGACCTTCAACGAGCATCAGTGTGTGCTCCTAGGGCCCCGGGGTCTTGGAGGGTCTCACTGCGAGCGCACGTGTTTGTGTATGTGTGTGAGAGGCTGTGTGTGGATGTGAGTGTGCGTGTGGTGATGACTCTGTTGTTGCATCACCGGGGCACACGTCAATGTATGCGAGTGTGTGAGTATGTGGGCTGCGAACGAGTGAGTGAGAGGCAGATTAGAAAATGCTATCATTTGGCATTTCAATTTCTGTGTTTATTCACAATGGATGGATTGTAATGGAAGTGAAACCCATACCGATGGAAGAAAATAAACCGATGTGAGAAAACTGTATGACGACGAGAATGCTACATTTTCAGAAAGGCATCTTATAAATGGATGTACGGCCGTCGGTCGCCCCCCATATGGACAAGGACAAGAACGCCCTCACACAATTCTCTGGAGGCTTGTTGGGGCCACCCCGGCCACCCCGGTGCTCGTGCGGCACACACACGCGTCGAGGCACGCCGAGGCACGCACACAGAGGGCCGATATCGGTGAACAGATGACGCCGGATGTTTGTATTGGCAGTAATTATGATGCTGCCGTGTCAATGGCAGGGCTGCCGGGGTGTCGTTGTTCCCTCCGTTATTTATCGCATGACGCTGCTGTACTGATGTCCAGCTATTTGTATTTGGCAAAGCTGCGGCAAACACACGTCGCGTTGAACACACCAAATAGTAGGGCAAATTCACCGCCTTTTCCTGTTGTGAAGTGTGTATAGAGCTGGAGTGTGCAGTGCAGTATCGTGAGTGCTCCGGAAGACAGCACCTGTGGGGGGAAATATTCATTTTTATTTTTTCTTGCCGCCGAAATGGCTGCAAGGAGGCAAAATAAATTCAATCTAAACTAATAAATAAAGGGCGATTACTATGCGGGACCACCCCCACTCGAAACTATCGACGTAAAATGCAAATGCGTGCAGCCATACTTGTACCCGGCACGGCCACGGCACGGCCCCGGCTCGGCCACGGAGAACCTGTCAGGGAAATTTATTATCTAATGCGATTCATGACGCGAGCTTTTCGGGAACAGTGTAGTTAATGGTTCGTGATTGGGCGTGCTCCATTTATAAAAACAACCTGAGGGGAGGGATCCAGACTACTAATCTACACACACACACACACACACAGACACAGTGCAGACCAGCAACGGAAAATTGTTCAATCAAGGAGCCCTGGCTAATAGATTCGTAGACGTAATATTATCACCGAATCAATATTGTTTTTTAACCCGACGGCAGCCGTATGGACAAAAACTTGAAATGATAAAAATAAACTGAGGCGTGTGCCGCGTGCATCTTGGCTGTAAATATTTAGGGTAAATGCCGTTGTTTTTTCTTCTGCCCCTTTGTCTCGGGATCGATGCCGTCGTCTTTTGTTCGGGGAGTGCTAATGTCTGCGCCGCCTGCGCCGCGCCTGCGCCACCCCCGGCCGTTCAGCCGTTCGGCTGGTTCCTGCTCCCTCAGAGGGCTCTTCTTTTGACACGCGAGGCGCCGTAAGGCCGTGAGCCTCACCGTTCTGGATCGGTCACGAAGGGGCGGCGGGGAGGGGGTGGGGGAGTGGAGGGGTGTAAAAACGCACGGCGGGCCTGGCGGGCCGCATGCACCGGGCAGCCATCGGAACACGGCGGGCAGGCCCTAGCGGGCTCGGGCAGCTGGACGGCCGGATGGGCGGGGGAGGGCGAGGGGCCGGGCCGGTGTGAGCCCAGCGAAGCCCAGGCCGGGGCGGGGCACACACACACTGACCAAGTGGTAATGTGGGCTGGGGGCGCGCTCACACCTGATTGGCTCCGAGGAAGCGGCAGTCTGATTGAGCCATTTATTCATCGCGCGCACACACACATACACACACACACACACACACACACACGCGAGAACAAACACACACGCGCGCGTACAATCAAACAGGATTCAAGATGAGCAAGAGGCTGAGCCCATTCACCGTGATGCGGGAAGCGAGAGAGAGAGAGAGAGAGAGAGAAAGAGAGAGGAGAGGCATAATTACTGGAGTATTTAGAGGTTCCGCCATGTGCGTCGAGTGTGGTTCCCGTCGTCTTTTTCAACGTGAGCGCGCTGGGCCTGGCCGGGCCTGGCTGGGCCGTGCCCGGCGTGGTGCTGAAGGCCGACCGCTCTCCCTATTCGGCGTCCCTTTCGAACGGGCCGACAGGAAGTACCTGCACGGAGCTCGCGGCGCCTCCAGAAAGGCTACGCCGTGGGTGGGAGGGAGAGAGAGAGGGAAAGAGGCGGCTGAAATCAGCCCTGCGACTAGCAGTGGAGCTCCGCCTACTCCGCCAGCGCCGCCGTGGCGTGGTTTGGCGAGGTTTGGCGGGTTTGGCGCCCAGAGCGTCGCGGCGCCGCCAAGCGCGCCAAGGCCCGGCGCCGCCAGCCGAGCGATTCCGAACATTGCCTTTGTTACTCTGTCCCTCTCGCACCCCGTCGAGATGCCCCACGAGTGCGAGAGAGACAGAGGGACGAAGGCGTAGTTCGCTCGGCAGAGCGCCACGAGAGCCGTGCCCAAGTTTGCAGCCACACACTTTCCGTTTGCTCTGGCTCGCGTTTGTTTTGGCTCCGGGGGTCGGGGGCTGCCTGCCTGCCTGCCTGGGGTGCGTTCGAGAACTCCACCCGGGGGCCCTCTGTCCCCCCCACGCCGTCCGAAAACTCTTCGGGGGCCCTCGGGGAGGTTCGGGTGGGGCGTCCGAAAACGTCCTCGGGTGGTCCTCCGAGGGCCCCCGATCCACCTTGCTCGACGAGGTGGGTGCGTCGGGGGACGCGAGTGGTTGGCGCGAGTTTTTGAAAGTAGGCCATTTTGCATAACCATCGTTCTGGTCTAAATTATCTTATCACAGTTATAAAAGTCTGTAACGATAACGGCAAGAACTTTAGAACCCTTTGATCAGATTTTCCGGCTGTACAAGTGCCGAGAAGAGAAATTAAATTTCGTGTTCTGATATTCAATGGTTATGAAACTTTTCCTCTCAAATTTTGCATTAAATAGTGTGGCAACCATATGATTGAAGGTTTAAAAACTTCATCTTTTGTCAAACGGCAGCAACAGTAAGTGCTACCATAACCTTAACATAGCAGACGACATCAGGGTTCCCTCCACAGCCGTTCGGAAACTCGGGTGCCCCCTGCCTTCCTCCGCGTCACTCTACCCCCACTACCACCTTCCCCCCGGGTGGAGTTCTCGAACGCACCCCTGGGGTTAGACCGGGGCGACGGGGATCGTGTTCCCAGTCGCATCGCTTAGCGCAACGGTTTAGCCCCATAAAAGTTGGAGAACCGCGACTGCGCGTTGAATTTGATTGGGAAAGATAAACTTTCTCGTCAGAACAAGGGCGGGTCAGTCGGGATGACAAGACCCGCCATGCGGCACTGCGCGCGGCCAACGCGGCGCGCTGCGAGGTCGCAGCGACACCAGCGACACCTCGCGGCGAGAGGCGGAACTACAGGTCCGGCGCGGTCCCCAGTGGGACTCCCCACACCCCGAGTGCAGCGCGGCGGCGGCGGCAGCGCGGCCCGGCGGGCCTCCCCTCCACCCATCTCGCACCCGCCTCCGCGCGCCAGGCCGCCGCGCCGCCGGCCAGGGCTCCACCATTTTATTTGGTATTCGCTTAGCCTTCTGTCCACCTCGGGTGCGCGTTCACGTTCTCAACATCGCGGTTCGACAAGCATTCCGAGATTTCTGTTTCAGCGGATGCGGCCGGCCTTTTGCGACCCGCTCACGCACATGTTTCTGTGAGGGTAGTTGATTCAAAGTCCCGTTTGGGGACCAAAGGCCATGATGCTTTCCAGAAACAGTGCAGACAGAGCTGGCAGAATTGGCAGACTGCTGGGCCAGCTTGCATGAACCAAGCCAGCCAAGCCGCGGTCGCGCCGGGCCGTTCCGCTCTCGATGGGGGAAGTTGGCACTATTGTTTGACGCAGGAAATGGCCGATTGGCGCCCCCACTGGCGGACCGGCGGGGCCGGCTGGGCCGCCAGGGCCCTAACCCTCCTAGTAACATCGCTGGCTCTCGGTCGCACCGAAACGGACAGTTCTACACGCTAAAAGCAAACTGGGAAATTAATTCCTCTAATTTTCTTTTCTTCTTTACAAATACTTTTGTAGGCGCTCATGGAAGGGCATGCACCGGCACGCGTCCGAAACCGAGTGGCCCCTCTCTGCACCTCTCTCCCTCTCTCCCTCTCTCCTTCCCAAATTACCTAGGGGAGGGGCCGGGCCGAGCAAGGAAGGAAAAGCCATCAAAACACAGCAGCAACACATAAATAATGAAAATGCGCCCAATTACGGGGTGGCAATTTCGTGAGCTCGCGACGCCGGCCCGCCCCGCCTAAAGTCACGCTACGCGCCACGCTACGCACCGACGCCGGGCCCGCCTGCGACGCCAGGGACGCCGCGCCCGTTGGCGGCAAAAATAAACATTCAAACTACTTTGGGCGGTCCATTCCCACGGACTGGCCGCGTCGCCGCGCTGCCGCGCCACACACGCGGCCCGGATCGTCACGCCGACACCGCTGGAGGTCCGCGTCCTTGGTGTTGTTGAAATCGTCGAATCAGGAGGGCAGGGGCGACCCGATGTAAAATGTTTGTCTCGCTCGCAATCAAAAAGCCATTTACAATGCGTTCGTCCGCTCTCCCCTCTATGGTATTTCGCGGTTGGGTGCGACGTCGGGGTAACTCAATCTCGTTTAGTGCCGAGCCGAGCGCGGCCGGGCCAGCAGCCGAACGGAGCCGAGCCGAGCCGAGCCGAGCCGAACGGCCGACGGCGCGAAGCCCCTTATCGCCGCGACAACATGGCGGCACAAAAATTAACTCGGTGTCACGCCAGCCGCGGCAAGCAGGCGGCAAGCCGTGCCCCAAATCTAAATAAGCGCGTAATCGCGCTGGCCCATTAACCGGTCCGTGCTTTTACACCGTGAGACGCATGGGCGGCCGAGGCCGAGGCCCCTTGGCTCCGTTTCAGGGATTTAGGGCCCGGCGTCCTCAACGCGAAGGGCGCAACCTCCGCGGTGCCATCCCGGAGCCAAGGCTGGCCAGGGCCACGCCGTGCCAGGCCGTACGTCAGCGTAACACACGGCATAATAAGCCCGCTCTTCCCCCTCCCCTCCACCCGGTGTGTGCGATCCGAGGGAGGAAGGGAGCGGCGCAGCGCAAGAATGGAAAAGGGCGGGATCTCACTTTAGACCGTCCATCTCGCTCGCACACCCCATTTTGCGTGCCACCTCCGCCACGCCCGCTTTGCATACGCACAGTCCGAAAAAACGGAGAACGCGTCGGTGCTCCGGTCTCGGAAAGCAGCCGCCGCGGATTTCAGAAAGAGTGCGCTCGACGACCTGCTCACACCTGGACGGCAACAGGTCAGCCGGCCATCCCTCACGGTCCGTGTTCGAGGAAATGGTGCCCGTTTTCCAGTTTTCCGAGGGCCGTGGGGCCACACGCGTTCGTAAACACCGTTTCGGGAGATCATTTGCCGAAAGTAATCAGAGTAGGGAAGAGATGGCAAGGGAGTGGAAAGGGGAGGGGGAGAGCCGGTCTGAAATGAACAAGAGGGACAGGCAGGGGTGTGAGAGAGCAGCTCTGAGCCGGGCAGGGACCGGGCTGAAACGACGAGACCTCCCTAACCTAACCTTCCTATTTATTTACTGACGACGGTGCTTCCCCGTGCTTCCCACTGTGAGCGAGGCGGAAAAAAATAATAAAACTGCGGTGTGGTATTTGAACCGTGGACCTGTGGCTGCGTGCGGCGGCGTGCTGCCTTTCTGCGAACCAATGAACCCCCCAAACCCCCAAACCACGCACTCAGAGTGGGGAGGCGAGGGCTCCAACCAGCAGGGTAGGTAAGGCTGCTCCACACTCGAATAGCCCACTCCTTTCATGAATGCGCGAATTGCAGCGGCGGCCGCGCGAAGCGTAAGAAAGAGAGGAAAGAAGAAATGGGAAAGAGGAAAGAGAGGGAAACATCGGCAGCACTTGGGCGCGCTCCGGCGCGCACACCGAAACCAAAGCAAGCTCGGCGCCGCGGTGCCGTGGTGTCGGCATTCGCACTTCTGAGGGGCCGGGAGGGCACAGGAATAAAAAAGGGCGCCCCGCCCTCCTTGCTGGATTAAGTATGAGAAAGTTAGCACCGCCCGTCTTCTTATCGTCTGCGTGACGGAAACTTTGGGCGACTGTCCGTTTTGTCCCGCTGTGTGCCACTCCGTGCCTCTACAAGAAGGGCACTAATCTGGCACAGATATCGAAAACAACCCTCCAAGGAGCACGCCGAGCAGGCCCTACTCGCCCTTATCTCGGGGGAGGGCGCGGAGGCCTCGCGAGGTCGCCGGGGACCGAGAGAGAGACAGACAGTGAGAGAGCTCCTTGAGCGCCGCGCCGTCCGAGATGTTTACCACGCCGTGTTTGCCTTCCTATTCACGTCCAAGGGAGGATTCGGCCGTGTTCGGTCGGCCACAGCCACGCACCCCGAAAAAGGTGGAACGGGCGCAATGAGAAAACCACCGCCGCCAGCCTCGTTTACAGTGGCCTCCCCCTACCTTTTTTATTTCCACCCAACTCTCTCGCTCTCACACACACACACACGCACGCACACAGCGCAAAAATGTCCCCTCGACACACACGCGCACACGCACACACTGTGGGCCTCATCAGGGCGTAAGTGCTAGTAGTGCCCCCGCCCGCCCCGCCGCGCCCCGCCCCGCCGCGCCCCGCCACTGCTGGCTCGGCCCGCGCGCCGCCACGCCGCCACGCCCTGCAAGACCCCACGCCACTGGCCAAGAGATCAATACGCAACCGGGGTGGCGTCTGCGCCAGCACCAAGCACCACGCCGCGGGGCGGGGCGGGGCGGGGCGGGGTGTGGCGGGGTGGCGGGGCGGCAGCGCGTGCAGGCCGTGGAGCCGGCGGAGCAGAGCCAACCCAGAACCCAGAACTAGCTGGTGACACGGAGTGTCGCACGCAGGCACGGCCCTCTCTCTACGGTCCCGACGAAAAACGAGGCGAACTTTATCCCACTTAATTTGGCTCCTTTTTCTCCGTGGCCCAGATTTACGGCGGTGGCCTCGCGATGCGTGGTGGACGCGGACCCCGCATGCCAATGGGGTTGAACCCCGCGCCGCACCGCGCTCATTAGCATTTTAGCATATTAGGCGTCGTGTACCTCGCTCTCTCGCTCTCTCCCTCTCTCTCCGTCCTCTTCCCTCGCATTTGTCTCCGCCTTGCACAAAAGCGCTGGCTCAAGCGTCTGGCGTCGCCTCCACAATCAGACTTCAAACAAACCGATCCGGAATCCTCGCCGCCCTTTCAAAGGAATTATTGTCCCCCTCTTTGGTCGGGGCACAAGGCGCTTTTTTGCGGGCTGCACTGATAAGGGAGGCGGGACCGAGGACGGGCCAAAGGAGTACCAACGTAACGCAGTTTGACGTAACGTGGTACCAACGTTACGCAGTTTGACATAACGCAGTACCAACGTTACGCAGGTTGACGTAACGCAGTACCAACGTTACGCAGGTTGACGTAACGCAGTACCAATGTTACGCAGGTTGACGTAACGCAGTACCAACGTTACGCAGGTTGACGTAACGCAGTACCAACGTTACGCAGGTTGACGTAACGCAGTACCAACGTTACGCAGGTTGACGGTACGCAGTGCCATCGTAACGCAGCAGGTTACCGTTACATGCACCGCTCCGCTCGTGACAGTCCGCCATTCTAAACGAACTTTTGAATATTGATGGGCCCGTAATGCGCGTTTGTTTATTTAGACCTGTAATGCCAATTACAGCGGCAAGTCTCTCTGATGCTGCGTGGACCGGAAAGGGGTGACATCCGATACGGCCGCTTTGCCGCGCCGCCGCGAGAGGGACTGGAGTCTGACTGGAGTCTGACTGGAGTCGCGGCCGCGGTGCCCGCCTCGGGGCTCATTTGCGTACTCCACGCGTCTGGGGCGGCAAAATGCCAGATTTGAGGAGCGGTCGCGATCAGAGTACTAGGAATATCGACGCCTCAACACTGAAGAGGAAAAGTGGAAAAGAAAACAAAGGAAAGAAAAACAAGGGAATGAAACAAAAATGAAAAAACAGAGAAAAATTAAAAGAGAAGAAAAATAACGGTTTAGACACAAAGAACAGTGAGCTGGCTTACTTTTTAAAGTAAACATTCAACATTTCAAACGACGATTGACGTTGATTAAATAATTTTGCCCGCGATGCGCCGGTCGCCCCATCGAGGACGCTCCGCGCCCGCGATGCCTGCGCTGCCCCGCGTGCCTTGCCGTGTGTTATGAGACACTCGTCGCCCGACCAAGAATAATTAACCCTAGATGTGCAGGCGTGTGTGAATGCCTGAGAGGGTGCGAGGGAGCGCGCTGCACACACGTGCTTGGCGCAGATAGCAACACCGAAACACGGCGCGCGTTGCCAGGTCGCGCTGGTCGCGCTCGCCGAGGGTGCCATCGTTCGGAATAAAAATGAAATGCGAAAAAAAAAGAAGTTACCTTTTATTTTATTATTTTCCTTTCGTCTCAATCGCAATGAGGCAGTATGTGTTGGATTTACGAATGAAAGCAGGGTGAGGTGTATGACTCATCTTGGTCGGAGTGCATGATCGAACTACGCATTCAAACACACACAGACACACACAGACACACACACACACACACACACACACACACACACACACACACACACACAGACACACAGAGGCGGGTCGGCGGTGCCGAGGGCCAACATGGCCGCCGCGCTGCCGCTGACGCGTCGCGCTGCTGTGTGCATCCAGGTGTCGACCGGGTTTTCGAAGGGTGTGAGCGTATTGTCCGGGGCCCACCCTCTCCATCCCCCACGTCAATCCGACGGGACGGTTCGGGAAGTGGAATTGAATGGATTCCTTAATAACATTAAGAGCACGCTATGAAAAAAAGAGAGAGAGAAAAAAGAGGGAGTCTTAGATGGATTGGACGCTTGATCCGTTCGTTCTTCGCTCCCGCCTTGCAGTGACTCGAAAACTGTTCGAACTTGGAATTTGTAGTTTTATTTAATTTATTTTTACTGTGGTAGTGGAGTTCTTTTTCCGCTTTTGCACTGACCCTGCCTGAAGTGCACCACCGTATAGCGCAGGACCAACGCGCCAGCAACACGCGAAATCGGCCCAGCGAAAAACCTCTCAGTCGCAGCGCGTTCCCCGTGCCGGTTACGGCTCGGCGTTTCGCGGCCCGGCTTGGATACGGTCGTGGTGTAGCGTACAGGTATGCAGGACCGCAGTGCAGCTTGTGCAGATTTCGCTCCACTTCCTGGGTCTCATTGTCATGATGGGGGTTGGGGGGAAGGGGAGGGAGGCAGCGGGCATTATTGGCAGTTCGATTGCCTCAGAATGGCGCGCCGGCCGCGTCCACGCTTCGCTCCGGTCTCTCTCGCACCCGCAGTGCCAGCGGCTGACCCAGCCCGCGCGGACAATGAGTGCGACGAGGAGGCGCGGCTCGTTCGGGAGGCACGTCCAACGCTCTCTCGTTGCTCCAGCGCTGCTCCAGCAGTCGCACTCCCGCGGGATGCCTTCTGTCCTCCTCGCTTCCTCGCTCTCTCGCGCAGCAGTCTCTCTCACTCAATCGCCAAAGTGCCGATAGAAGACGCGGCGCAATAGCGCCGTTGCCACACGGGGTGGCGACACAGTGGCGCAACACATCCAGCTTCACTACTTCCACGGCCGTTCTGCGTTTTTCCCTCGCTACTTTTGTTTTTCTGTCTTGCTAACGAAGCCCTTCGCGCGCTACTCTGTACGTGTGATTCCTCGCCGCCGCCGAGATCTTCCTCACGGAGAGGCTGTGGGGCGCGGCCAGCGCGGCAGGGGACAGCGAGGGGGCCGTGCCCCTGGCCGTGCCGGCCGCGCCCCGAAGAGGGCGACAAAGTCGACGCTTTGCGGCGCGCTGCGCTGCCTTAGCGGCCGGCGGCGGTGGGGGGAGAGGTGTCAAGAGGACGCCACTGATTGGTCGGCGCCCCTTGAGCGGCATGGAGGCGTGAGGCGGCACGCTGGTGGGTGTGAGCAGGAGGTGTGAAGACGGCGAGGGTGGGGGAAGCAGCGTGCCTCTAGGCGTGGCGCGACAGCGACGCAGTGGCCCGGCCTGGCCGCCCAACCTAACTATTCTTTTTCAAATTCTGCCAAGTCGAACCGAGCGGCCGGTCTGAGCACTGCGCAGCGCCACGTGGTCTGTGTCCTCACTTTCAAAGAGGGTTGCCAACCTCAACCTGCCTACTTCCCAATTACGTCTCGAGAGCAGAACCCAGGTTGCCTTGCTTTAGGTTGACAACCCTTGCGACACTGGTGCGTCGGAGAATATTTTCGCCCACTTATGTGGCAACACTGCGCAGGCAGACACCTGCCCGACGCGACTCCGGGCAGGAAGGCCTGCACAGGCGCAGGGTCCAACTTAGAGAGCCTGCTATGTCCAACCCATCCTAACCTAACCTAACGGAGTCGCGACAGATCTTACGCTACTCGCGACGGATCTTACTCTATTCGGGACAGATCTTACTCTATTCGCGACAGATCTTACGCTACTCGCGACAGATCTTACTCTATTCGGGACAGATCTTACTCTATTCGGGACAGATCTTACTCTATTCGGGACAGATCTTCCTCTATTCGCGACAGATCTTACTCTATTCGCGACAGATCTTACGCTAATTTCGGCAGATACCGCCTAAAGCAACAAAAAAAAAATAATTATGGGGAATAGATCCCGCGCCTGCAGCATGTGGGCCATGTGCGCTACACCTCGTCCACCGTGTCATCTGCCGAGATGGGTCTCCAGTTGCAAACACTATCCGCCGCAGCGCTGCGTACCCCCACCCTTGATCCATGGAACCCTGCGCCTGTGCAGTCCTTCCTGCCCCGAGTCACGCCGGACACCTGCCCTCCTTATGGATTTTATTCTCATATTTCCAGGCCGTTCGGGCGGCCCTCGGTGGAGCGCGGCAAGCAGGCAGCCCGTCGGAGGAAAGGAGCAGAGGGGAGGACGTCGCCACGCCACGAAACGTGTCTCTCCCTTCTTTCGCTGTGTTCTCCATCCTTTCACAGCCTTCACTCTTGAGCGCGTTTCAGGCGTGACTGCCGGCGCCACGTAATGATATGAAGGGGCGAGGGAGGCGAGGGAAGCTTGCTGTCCCGGTGCCGCGATGCCAGCGGAGGTCAACCTTCGTTTTCGTTTTTCGGCGTTGATTTAGTCATTTTTCTACCCGTGGCGCGGCCTAGGCCTTTTATCTGGTGAAAGGTAAGCCTAATCAAGGCACGGGTCACCTTGGGCCCACTTGGGCCCGGGCCCTGCTCCGGTTTCGGCGTTTAGAGATGACAAAGAGATTGATGTATTCGAAGGACTGCGGTCTCATCGCAGTGTATAAGGATCTCTCCTTTGTGGGTGTGCGTGTTATTCTTTTGATGTACGTTTTGTTTACTTTTGGCGCTGGATCTCCATCTCCCGCGAGACTGATAGAGCAGAGAGAAAGCGCGCGGAACTTGAATGGCTCTTTCATTACGATCAAGGGAGGCGCTTGCCAATGGAATGCAATGCGGCTCCCATTTGCATCGCCCGCATCGCCTGTTTCGGCTCAAGCACCACTGTCACAGACGTGTCCGCCCCGCCGGGGGAATCTCTGAAGGCTTTCGCCTTTCTGGTTGGACTGTAGGTAGAAATTTCAGGAATCACGATCGTGTGTAGGTTGTTATTGAATGGTGCGTGCATGGTATGGATTTCTGGTACGGATCTCTGCGGCAGTTTTTAAGGTTAGGTTGTCGGCTGCTGGCCAGATACGACGCACTGCGCGGCAAACTTCACAATACTATTCGGCCAAAAAATTTTTCCCGGGTTGCTCTTGCAATGCGCACCACCGCGTTGGGCGTCAGCCTTGGCGTCAGCGCGCCAATTATCTAGTCTCTCTCTTTCGCGTAGCGACGATGGTGCAGCCCCTGTAGCCTCTTCGGCACGGCGAGCTGCAACTAGTAGAGCTCATATGCGCACACACACACACACACACACACGCACACACACACGCACGCACTCTCCGGTGTGTGTGTCGCCAACAATGGCCGCCAACAATGGCTGCATGCTCACGCCCCCTCCAGCCTCCGCCGCAGCGGCTTTCAACCCTTTCTGCCACCCCTCTTTTCTTTGGCCTTCGCGCTATTCAGGGAGGTTGACACCGCGGACCGCGCGGCGTGGCGCGGCGTGGCAGTGTGTCGCCCGAACTAATTCGCCCGGCATGGCCGAAAGCGATTCCAGCTGCGCTGCAAACTCATCGTTAAATAATTATGGAGCCGGCTGGAGTCCGCGACCATCTTTCGGCCGCAGGATTAAAACCGCAAAAAAAAAAGGACGGAGCCAGACAGGCATTTCAAGCACGAAATGGCCAATTAATGTCATCTGAATTTCACTCGTCGGTTTTTAGTTGTCTAGAGTACAGGAAAAACCCACGCAAACCCGAAGGTGAGATGATTACCATGAGATTTGCACGACTGTAACTCTAAATTATGTGACTTAAATCATTTCCAGATTCTTTGTTTTAAGCTTAAGAGGCTAAGTACCTGCTGCGCGCCACACTGATAGCGCCCAGCCCGTGCACGGGCGTGCTCCAGCTCCAGGGCCTGGTTGTTGTTGGCGACATGATTGCGTCATTGTGCGGCTCGTTCCAGCCAGCCTTCCAGCGAGATTCCGGCCACAATGTGCTAATTCTGCACCTCGAGAGGGAGGCGTGCTTGCTAGGTGTGCCACTCGGCGCGGAGAGACTTTTGTGGCGAAAGGCCCCTTTCAAACGCGGGGCAACGCGGGGCCGGGGGAAGTTGGCAGCCCGAGCGTGACACGCGAGGCACGGCCTGGCAGGGCGGGGGCTCCTTCGTATCAGGCTACTCTAATCTGGCACGCGCCAAACGGAAAACCGCGCACCGATTTGGCACTCAAAGCGGCGTTTCCTGGAAACAAAACTCAACGCAGTCACAAAAAAAAGTTTTGTGAGCCCTCGACGTGGCCTCCTTTCTGCTCAGAATGTCTTATCAAATTTGTTCCGCGACTTATCGGTATGGCTGCTCGACAGTCCATTTGTAATAGGACATGACAAATTCTCAACTCGATTCATTTATTTTGATCCACCATTCCACCTTTCACTCGACATGCGTTTGATTTTTTTTTCTCTTTTCCCGGTCCGCCCCGATGGCTGTCTGCTTCGCCTGACGCCCGCTGACGCCTCAATCAGCTATTCTCGCACCACCCCCGGAGTGTGTCTCTCTCTCTCATCTAATTCTCTCTCCTCTCTCCCTGCCTCCCTGAAGCACCTGGTGCACCTGAATAATGCATATTCACGTACTGTGAGGGAGGAGCTAGAGGGGCTCAAGGGGCGCTGGAGGACGCCAAATGGATGCAATGGCAGAGAAGAAATAATTAAAGAAACCGAGTTGGCCACCCTCTGGCCCTCCGCCCCTCGGGCTCCGCTTCCTGTTTTGCATAAAAGATAGAGGGCGCGGCGCCGCGCTGATGACTTGCCGGCCACTTGAACCGCAATGCCCGAAATTGAACGAATGGCCCGCGTGGGGAGAGACGAGGGAAATTCGACGGGAAATGACGGGAAATTCCCCTCGCGTGTCGTAATGTGGCGGCACAGACTCTTATTTGGTTATCACGTATAAAAATCATGTCGACGGAAAGCGCGCGCCGCGAAAACAACGCTGCGACCTGCTGGGGCGGGTTCAAGGTTCAAGGTTCGAGGCGACGCGACCCCAGAGGGCTGCAGGGCGGCACCCTCTGCTGGACGAGGTACTTGAACACGCGGAGTCACTACTCCTCCGTGCTCATCGTTGCCTTTTTATTCCTGGTGTACTTTTTGGCCCCCTTGGCGAGGAGCCCTCCGACGACGGCGACGACGGCGACGCCGGGTACGGGGCCATGACCCGCTAAGCACCTACCCTCTTCTCGCTCCCTCTCCCTCCAGCCCTGCGCTGCGCCGTCCTTCGCGTCCTTGTCCAGCCAGGCGCGCGCTGATGGGATCCAGGGAGGATCCAGGGAGGACCCAAGGAGGATCCACGCCCTTCCGGTGCCGGGCCGACCGCGGGCCGAGACGCAAATCGCCTTAATCTATTTCCGAGCCGCGTGCCGGGCTGCGGCTAGTGCACGACACACCGGGGACTCGTTCCGTTTACAGAGTTGCCCGGCGGGGAGGCGGTCGAGAGGGCAAGATGGTAAACGTAAACCGCGTAAACCGCGCGCGGACCATCTCTCTGTCTCTCTCGCTCCGGTCCGGCCCCCGAGGGAACGCCGCCGACGACGCGCTTGTCGCCCTCGTCCCACTCGCGTTAAGAATGCGCGCTGTACAGCGCAGGGCCCGTATTTGTATTTGCCGAGGAAAACCTGTGTAAACCGCGTCCAATCAGCTAATCAGAACCCGGAGGGGGAGATGGGCGAGACGAGGGAAAATGCTCAGAAAACGTGCGTGTCTGTGGCTGTGCGTGTCTCTGTGTGTGCGCATGCAGTATTTCTGCTGCCTGTTCCTCCAGGCGGAGATGGCGTTCCCTCTCACACCCTCACCGGCGAGTGGCGCGTCTATCACACACACACACACACACACACACACACACACAGGCACACCGCCATCCTCGCAGCAAGCAATCCCCCGTCCCGTCCGAATCTGGCGCGGCGTGCCGCCTAGCCGTGCTCAAGGTGCGCGAGAGGGCGAGGGCGAGGGCGAGCCCCGTTTCGGACGCGGCTGCCACTCCTGCCGCGCCAAGAGCAACGCCGCGGAGCCGCGAGCGGGCGGGGCGCGTCGGCGGGGCGCGAGGGGGCGGGGGGTGGGAGGGGCAGCACAGAGGCGCCAGCACAGGCGCCTCGGCGCCAACTCAGTCTCGCTCGGCAAACAAAACGACGCGAGCGGAATTCCTCTCCTACACTGCCGCTGCCGCCGCCGCCGCTGCCGCCGCCGCCGCTGCCGCCGCCGCCGCGACTGACGCCCTCGGGGCCATCCAGGCCACGCCAGGCCACGCCAGGCTGGGGAGGGGGTTCAAGTTGGCGAGTTCGAGGGGGAGGGGCGGATAGTGGCGGCACCGCCGGCACCCTCCGCACGCCACGCCGCGCCACGGACACGCGACACGCCAAAAACACGCCGCCGACATCGCCCTGACAGCGCGCGCGTGCGGACACGACCACCGCCACCACGACGGGGACGACGACGACGATTGCCGCGCCGAGTCGCGCTATGCGCATTGTTTCCGCTGGAAAACCCAATCTGGAACCTCATTCGGCGTCGATGAGAAATTCAGCCGAGGCCTGCGATGGCGGCTCGTCGCGTATGAAAAATTCAGCGTCGCGATAATTGGCCCGGCCGCTGTGAAAACGCCGCGCGCCAGGGCCTTGGCGGCCTTGGCGGCCCAGACCGGCGTCGGCCGACACTTTTCAGGGAGCCGCCGCCGCCCTGGAGTCTCTCTGTGAAGTGAGACAATTGGGCCACTCGGGCCGGCCGAGTGGACGTCGTGCAGGGCGTGCCGGCGGCGTGCCGGCGTGCCCCGAGTGGCGGCGGCGGGGCGGGCCTCGGTGACAATGGCCGGGGTGAAAGGGTTAGGCCGCCCCCGGGGGCGGCATGGAGGCGGCGTGGGGGCGGCGTGGGGGCAAACACCAAGGGGCTCCGCCCCGCTTTGGACCTCAAAGACACGTCACGAGGGGCTCGGCCTAAATGTCGTGCCGGGGGATGCAAGGCGCGGATGCATGGCCTCCACCGCCGTCATCGCCTCCACCACCAACAGCACCGACGAACCCGGGCGAACCTCGCCGAGGATTAAACGCGGATTCGATTAACGGAATGAACTGCCGAGCCTTACCTCCGGCTACCTCAGCCTGCACCCTGCTCGGCCTGCTCGCGGGGCGGCCCCTCCGCAGAGGCTTACAGGGGTATCTTGTCGGAGCCGCGGCCGTCCCCGGAGGCCCCGAGGATCCCCGACCACTTAATATGATCCCGGCTTATCCGCGCATGCGCACCGCACTGCTGGTGCCGGCCGCGCCGGCTGCCCCGCGGATACAAGCGACCCTGATTGAGTTTAACCTCATCCCATTACCGGGCCGGGCACGCTGGCGGCCAGCAGGGCGAACCGTGCGTCGCGGGCTGCAAGGGTCTCGCCCCTCGGCTACTCGACCTCGGTCACGGGGGTCACGGCGACGGCGGGGGGTGCGCAGTCCCAAGCCTCAGCGCCTCGGAGGTAGGCAACCTAACGAACATCGCTTGAGTTTTGTTTTGCCTCCGCGTTGCGTTCCCCGACCGAAATACGAAAGCCGACGAGGAAAAAAGTGGGAGATTGTTTTGCAGGTGCGGCGGCTTTGGACTAATCCACCTGCGTGTCGAACGCGCCGACAAACAAGAAACAACGCGCCGGACCGGGGGAGGGGGAGGCGGAGGGGGAATGTATGTGGCGCTTCGGGTTGCCGCCACGGCTACGACGCCGTGGCTGGCGCGGCGGCGCGGCCACGGAGTGGCGGCAGTTTTTGCGCGTCCGGGGCGCCGCCCTGCGCCCCGCCCCACCCCGCCCCGCCCCACCCCGCCCTGGGCCGTGGCGCGGCGGCGCGGCGGCGCGGCACTGCGGCGCGGCAGTTGGCACGGCACGGCGTCGGTGGACGCCATCTTGGAATTCGCAACTTGGGGGCCGAAAGTGGCGCGCGTGGGGCTGCGGCGGAAAAGCGGCGACCGCTGGCAGAAAAACAATCCGGAATGAAACGCCGCGGTGGGCGGCGTCGAACCCGCGACCGGCGCGCCCAATCACTAGTACTGCCGGGCGAAAAGGCGCGGGAAAAAAGGGAAAGGAAGGCAAGGATTGATCGCCGTGTTCTAGAAGCCGACACAAGACAAATGTGCTGCGACTTTTGGCGGCGACGGGGCGTGGGCGCGGCGCTGGGCGGCGCTGGGACTCCGGGCGGCAGCGGCAGGCAGCCAGGCAGCCAGGCAGCCAGGGCCAAATGGCTCTTGGTTAGTCTGGGGAAAAAATAAATTGCCGACGAATTTATCGCTGGCAGGCGATTGCAGCGGCACGCCGACGGCACGCCGACGGCACGCGGGGCGCGGACGTGGCGGACGGGGTGGACGGGGCGCGGCGACAGGCCGTGCCGTCAAAATGGTTCTGGCTCTGAGGAGCCGGCGTAATGGACGAGGGCGCGGCGGGGCGCGGCGGGGCGGGGCGGGGCGGGGCCGCCTTTTGTTTGACGGGGGGCATCACGTTGTGGGGATCATCCGTCGCAGTCAGGCTGCCCCGTGAACCGCCCTTCCCCTCCGCGACCAGCGCTATAGCGCGGCGGGGTCTGGGCGAAAACGCCCCCAAACATCGCCAGTCATCCGTCTTACGGCCTCCGACACTTGCCTCTGCTACACCACTCAGTTCAACCCCGTTTCACCCTTCCCCCCCCCCTCCTTTTTCTTCTCTTAGAGACCAACTTTTCAAAATCCAACCGTGACATGTTTGAAATTCAATGTTAGTTTTATGGTGTAAGCGGCAGGAGTCGCGGCATTATTTCCACACGTTTTTTCCCAGGCTGCCGCTAGCACCGCGGGCAGGAAAAAAACACCTTGGCAGAGCAAACACGCCCCGCGGCGCCATAATCGCAGGGTGGCGACGGCGCGGCGCCAGCGCGGCCACCTCGAGCGTGAGGGCGGTTTTCACGGGCTGCCTTAAGTGCGCGCCGACCCGGCAGACTCGGGGATCGCGTGGCTGGACAACATTTCGGACAGCGTCGTGAGGGTCAGAGTGTTTCGGGAAGGTTGATGGCGGTGGGGTTGGGCCGGGCGGCGGAGCGACACGGCGAGCGGGCTTCGCGTGAGATGCCCGTCGCGGTTCGACGGCGTGGAAGAGAGAGGGAGAGAGAGAGGGAGTAAGAGGGAGAGAGAGCGGGAGAGAGAGAGTTGGAGAGAGGGAGAGGAGAGCACCGACATGCGAGCCGTCGGGAGGGCTCCATCCACCCAATCACCAAGGGGTAACGCAAGCGAAATTTGCAGCCGATGGCTGACGGACCCCGTCAAGGCCGCCTGCTTCCCCGCTCCGCCCCGCCGCCGCTTCGTTCTCCAGGGGATGTGACCCAGATCCACCCAGATCCCGCGGGCAGAGGCGGAGGCAGCCAGCAGCCCTGGCCGAGCAGCCAGCCAGCAGGGGCACACATGCCACGCCGCCCCCGCACCTGAATCCGGCCCTCCTTGACGGCGAGGCGCGACGCAACGACGCAACGGTCGGCGGCGTGTCTGATAAGTGCGCCGCGCCGACGGCTGTCTCTATGACACGAGTAAACGGCGTCAGTCGCTCGGCAACGAGTCGGAAAGGAAAGCCACGAGGCCGAACGGGTAGGGGGAGGGGGAGGGGGCGGATGTGCCGACGGGCGGGCGGTGTGTGCATTCCCATAGGCCCCGGGGCGGCTGGCTGGCGGCTCGCCTGTGTGTTTCGAGAAATTGTGCGTAACGCCGAGTTGGCGCCTGCAGTCTGCAGCCCGCCTTTGCGACGCGCCTCGCCGCCACGGCACAGCCAGGCACTGCCTGGCACAGCCATCGCCATGCCGGCCGATTGCCGATAAGTGCCGAGACCGAGAACGCGGTGCTTGTTTGTTCAGAACCGAGCGTCTCGGCGCGGCCGGTGCGGTTCCCGGTCTGCGGGTGTTTCAGACGCCGAGGGAAGTCCACCGCGTCCGCCGTGCTGGACCTGACGGGCATCGGGACGCACCTGCCGGGACACCAGGCCGCCAGCAGGGCCCTCAGGGCTCCAGGGCCTCGCTGCCTCCAGCATCAGGACCGGATCTCCAGCTCACGGAAACACACGTGCAGTGGCGCGCACGGCACGCACGGTGCGTGGGAGGGGCCGAGGGGCGACGGCAATCAGGTGAGAACGCCTCACGCTGCTCTCTCTCTATCTCTCTCTCTCTCTCTCTCGTCTTCCTCCGGCGAGGGCCCTGGGAAACACTGCCAGGGTCCCACCACACCGCAAAGCGCGGCGATGTGACGCGGAGATGTCTCGGGTGATGATGTGCGATATGCAAGCGGGAAGCACAACAGCATGCAGTGTTCCGAACAGGGCTACGTCTCAGCTACGCCCCCCCCCTCTCTCTCTCTCTCTCTCTCTCGCACGCCTGCCGTACTCCCGACGAGTGCGAGAGACGCGGAGCGACGAGGGAAGCTCTGTTCGGATTCAGCCTGGCTGGCTGGGCTGGGCGCGGCCGCGGCGCGACGTGCACTGGAGGGACGGACCGTCGCTACCCCGCGCGAGAGAGACTCTGCACCCTGCGTCGCCTTGAGCAAACCTTGCGCGTGGGTATTGACGGAGACGTTTCTTTCGCCTGCGACAGACTGATTGACAGACAGACAGACAGACAGACAGACAGACTGACTGACTGACTGACTGACTGACTGACTGACTGACTGACTGACTGACTGACTGACTGACTGACAGACAGACAGACAGACAGACAGACAGCGAGACGGACAGACAGGTGGACTGACAGACAGACAGCCTTGCGGCTGGTTGGCGGGCACGTCGTCGTCGCGTCGCCCAGTCGTCCTGGCCGTCTTGATAGGGGTAATTATCCAGAGCGCTTTCAAAACACAAACAGAAGCCGCGGCGCGAGAGAAAGAGAGAGAGACGGAGGGGAGGGGGGGATAAAAAATGGAAAAAGGAGGAGCCGCGCGGGGATGGGGCGAGCGAGAAGAGAGAGAGGAGCGAGAGAGGGGGCCGCATGGCGACGACGACGACCGCCAAATATATATGCTGCGGCGGTTCGACGTGGAGACGCGAAAACATAATGAAAATCATTCTTCGCTTATTGTGAATTTCATCAGCATTCCCACCACCACCGATTTTTTTTCCGAGAGAGAGAGGGGGGAGGGGGTTGTGACGCAGCAGCTGAAGTCCTCAGTATCTGCCCGCAGTCTTCGCTTGGCCGCGACGGTACATGACGGTGTGGTTGTGCTGTCTTTCTTGCACTCATCACACCGCCCCATCTGAGTGCGAGAGAGACAGAGCGAAGCACTGGTCGGCGCGTCGGCGTGCCGTCGGCGTGCCGTCGGCAGGGACTGGCGTGACATTTCGCGAGTCACTGGGCGCGCCATCCCAGAATCCCTGCGCCGCGCTGCGCCGCGCGCCGACCGCGCCGACAAAGGCTGACAGGCGCCACTACCAGCAGGCTGCTGCCGTGGGGCGTCCCGCGTGGATGCAGCCGGTGCGAGGGAGAGGAAGTCAGAGCGACGAAGCGAGTTCGGATTCGCTCGGCGAGCACCGCTGGCTGCGTCCAAGACGGGACAGCGCAGCCGGCTGTGCATGGGAGTGCATGTTATCGTTCTCTCTGTGTCCTGTCACCTAATGCACTCGTTTTGATTCGTGTTATGTCTTTTGAAGTGCGGTGGTTGTACTGACTTTTTTTCGGCGTGCCGCCGCAAATACGACGACCCCCGCCAATGGAAATGTCCGCGCGCGGCGGAATCTGGAAGCCGGAATGCAGAGCGAAGACGCAACCACGGGCCGCACGGCACCGCACGGCACCGCAGGGTCGCGGAGAAAGGCCTGGGTCGGCCTGGGCTGGGTCGGCCTAGGCGCCACGACGCGGCCCGGCCGTCGTTGGCAAAAAACGGCCGCCGCGACAGCTGCCTCGTCTCGCACGCGGTGCGTACGCGGTACGCGGCCACGCCCGTCTCTGTCTGTGAGTCTCTCTCTTTCGCAGTTGCAGCTCGCCGCTTCATTTCACTTGCACTCATCCGCCCCTGGGAGACGCCGCGACGCCGGCGCCGCGTTCGCACGGCGCGGCGCGTCTGATGTGCGCCGACAGACTTGCCTATCTCTTGCATATTCTCGTTTTGCACTGGGACTTTTTTCGCCCCGATTTTCCGGTCCCACAGTTTCACCCCCTTGCCCTGAAAACGCGGCCCGGGGGCGGTACGTAAACACGACGGCGAGGGTGGGCTGGTGCGGCGACACCGCCCGCACTGGCCGCCACGGCCGCCACTGTGCGCGGGTAATCGGCCAGAAAATGGAGGTAAGGCGCCGCGCCCCGCCAACGCCGTGCGGCGCCAGCAGCACCGGCAGCCCCAAGATAAGGGATAAGGGCCCCCGATGGTCTTGTTGTTGGCGGCGGCGTTGGTTCTGCCGACACCCGGACGTGGCCGTTGTGGAACCGGGCGTCCCTGTGAGCACCGCGCCGTGCCGCGCCGTGCCGCCACTCACTTAAAGCACTAATTACCTCGGTACAAAAGGCGCTGTCGCATTGCGCGGCGTCTTTCGTCTTTGGTCGCCACCGGTATTACTACCAAAGGCTTTTTCGGCCTTTGGCGGGCCTCCAGCGGGCCTTTGGCGGCGGCGGGCGGAGGCCTTTGGACGTGAAAGCCACCTGCTTTGCGTCGCGCGACCCCTCGCCGACCCCTCGCCGACCCCTCGCCGACCCTTCGCGCAGGACGCGGCTGACGCGGCACGTCCTCCTTGACGGCCTTTGAGCCTTTGAGGACGGCCGGTAGTGTGTTTTACCGATTTGACCTTGCGGTCGTATTAAGCAGCCGCCCCCGCATTGTCCCGGCCCGGCAGAGGATGAAGGAGCGTGGAGTGCCGCGAGCTAGACGCGACGGCAGCCCCCGTCGGCGGGACCAGGGAGGACTGGGCGACGGCGCCGCGGGCGTTCAACAGATTGGGCCGACCGTGTCGGCATTCGGACCGGACGGGTCGACGGCTCACCCCTCGGCAGGAGGAAGAATGGCACCAAGATTGGCTCCTCCAAACTCTCCTGGAGAGGCAAGCCGACGGGGAAGTTCTCAAGTCGGAGAAAACACGTTTCCGGGTCACCGACTCCAGCAGTGCTTCTGCTCGGGCTGCCCTGGGCTGCCCTGGGCCGCCCTGGCCGTGGCGGTCAATCCCGCCCTCCTCAGTGATCTTTACCCGCACACCTCACCGTCCATTAGGCCATGGAGACAAGCTACTAACGTAGGGAGACGCAAGGTTTGGGACACCCTCCGGTATTTCAACACTTTCAAACTATTTAATTGCGATAATCATCCAATTTTATCTGGTCTATGGAATCAGGAAGGATCATTGATGATGTTAATACCTTTTATTTGGCAATCGGTTGAATATTTCCCTGAAATAAACCACGAGAACTGCGTGTCACCAGGTCATGTCAGATCTCGCGAGAGAGAGGTCCGATTTTCTAACCTACGAAACTGAAGACTTTATTTATGTCGATGATATTTCGAGTGACAAATGTCATCTTCGTCATCCTACAGGATAGAAACTATCATAAGAGTAGTCGGATGTGACGAAAGTATCGCCAATTCAATGTAAAGTGTTAAAAAGAAACTCCGAAGTATGTCTGTCTCACTCCCTCCAAACTACATGACCTGGTGACAGGAAGCGGGACCTTGCGTCTCCCTACGTTAGTAGCTTGTCTCCATGATTAGGCACGGGGCTCAACGCGGGGCTGCCTGCCAGGGCACTGCCAGGGCTGCCAACCTCGTCGCCTGCTCACTTGGGCGGCGCACAATGCACGCCACTGCTGCCAACATCCACCACGCCGCATTTGCGCCACCGCGCTCAATGCCGCTGCAGGCCGCGCCGTGGGTGGCGCGCCCAGGTTAGCCAACAATAATAACGAGATCACTCCGGGAGAGCGCGCGCGGCGCGCCCAGAAGGCAGCCCAGCGCCCCCGGTGACATGCAGGTGAGGCCTCCTGCTCCTGGAGGAGTCCGTCTGTTTGGAGAGCAGGCATTTGTCAGAAAGCAGTGCGTTATTCTAATAATGCCACCGAATGTGGTTGCTTGCCTCGCGTCGAGCCCCCGGGGCCCGGCTGGCACTGGCCGGCCAGGCTGGGTCGCCGTCAGCGACCCTTTGCGCTCGGTGAAGCCGTCGGGCAAAACGCCCCGACCACCCACGCCTGCGCCGCGGTCAGGTTGGCCAACTCGGCATTCCGATGGCGAAGAGTTTGGCGCGCCGCGATGGCGGCAACCGCGTGCCGCGCCGGCCCGCAGTGCGCCCACCGCGCTGCGGTCCCTCTGGTCGCCTCTGGTTGGCTCTCTTCCGCCGAGGTGTCGAGTCGAACCGCAGCACCGCAGGCTGGCAGCCCACTCGTTGGGGCCTTTCCATCGGGCCGCGCCACATTTTCGGCGAGTCGGTGCCCGGCGTGCCCGGCCTGGGTCTGCAGGGGTGGGCTTTGCGCCGCGGCGGCCTGGCGGCGGCGAGCACGACCTCCACGGCCTGCACGGCGTGTTCGGGGTGGCGCCCGCCCGTAATCCGATTGCCGAGGTGGTGGCCGAGCACCAGCCGCGCCTGTGTGAGTGTGTCCGCGACGTGTGCGTGTGCCTGTGTGTGGGTGCGCGCTCAAAGAGGATAACACCGAATAAGCCCGAGTTTCGCGACTTTGCGGGGTAGGCTACTTTGGGGCGCTCGGCGGGGCCACCTTGGCCAATCCCGTCTCCTCCTACACACACAGACACACTCACACACTGCTGTCCACTCTGTGTCCACTTGGTAACGAAGGGTAATCAGAGCGGCCCTCCAATCAGAGAGACAGAGGGCCGAGTCAGCCGAGCCGGACGGTCGCAGTACACTGGCAGTACAGCGAATAAACAGCCGAGTCTCTCTCAATTCAACAACCCCTTTCGGAACCAATGCGCTCTTGTCTTGCCCCCCACCCCCTCTGGCAGACAGACAGACAGACACACACACACACTCCACGTGCACAGGCGCATGGCCGAAGCCCCGGGCTGTCCGGAGTGCCCGCGGCTAACATCCGGCCGGTCGGGCTTGGGCCCGGCCGCGGCGACACACTCCAATTTGATTATGACTCCCGCTCTTTTGTGCCGCGCCCAATCAATTGTTGGCCAGACTGACAATTAGGGACAATCAGGATATGAGTGTGTGTGTGTGAGGCGAGGACGCATCGCGAAGCTCCGGTTTCACCGCGATTCCGATTGACTCCCGCAGGGCCCGCAGGGCCATGGCTGTCTGCCTCTGAGGCCCTCTGCCGACGCGCGGTCGAAGCCTCGCAGACTCTGCGCCCTCATCACGCCTGGCACTGGCCCCCCGCCAAAGTCCCATGTCCTTCCCGCTTTACCTACCGAGGTCCTTCGGGTCCTCCAGGACGTCCTGGCCGTCCGGGGCCGGGAGCATGTCCGACGACATGGCCGGAAACGGCGGCACGGCGGCACGGCCTAGACCCGGGGGCCGGAGGTGAGGTGCTCCACGTCCACCGAATGGCCGCACTTACTTTGGGGAACGACACGACACGTCTGCATACGAAAAGAAACCGCGAACGCCAAGTCGAGGCGAGCAGGCGACGCGAGTCCGCGTTGGCCCCGGTCCGGTTGGGCAATACCGGTCTTTACGTGCGCCAGGCTTGATACAGATATCAAAAGCCTGGGGCACTTTTTTGTGGCGGCGGAAAAAAAGGAAGCTGTGCCATTTACCGCGACTACCAAAAGTAGCCGACGGCGGCGTCGAAGCGGAATACCAGAGTGGGCGACCGCGCGGCGGGGCCGGCGGCGCGGCAGTGGGGCTTACGTCAGCGCCGCAGTCGATCGAAGGCGGACACGCTGCGTTTCGAGAGTTTCCAAGAGTGCGAACGCGACGTCAGTGCGATTGGCCGTAATCGTCGCGGTGGTGGACGCGGCGTGGTCAGCGTCAGCCTCGGCGTCAGCCCGGCCGTCTGGCCGAGGCGAGGCGAGCAGGCGCGGCGGTGGAGGCCTGGGCGAGGGCCTCGGCGAGGGCGCTTGGCGCGCAGGGCAGCTCGTTGAAATTCAGCCGGCGTCGCCGCAGACAGCACGCAGGCCGGCGAGGCGGGCAGGGCAGCCTCCAGCTCCAGGCGCGGTCCACCGTCCGGCTCGTCCGGCGGGCGGCGCTGGCGGCGCTATAGAGGCGACCTGGCCGGCATGCGCTTGCCGCTGCTCCTGCAGGCCATGGCCCAACCGGCAGTCTGTTTGCGGTACGTGCAAACAGGCCGCCTCCAGAGTGAGGTCTCCATAGGGATGTAAAAGCAAGTACCGGTAAAAATGGTAAATTACGGTAAAATACGGTAATTTACGGAGGCCCCGGTATAATTAGTATTTTTTGGTAATTTTGGAAATATTGTTAATTTTGAAATGAGCAGTCCGCAAAGTTTGTCAAAACTGTGTCAAATGTGTAGAAATCATGGTTTGGTCTGACTTGGGGCAGCCACTGCGTCTAATCTAAGGGGGATAATCGTTCTCCCCTAACGGATGGGTGGTCTTTGGGCCTTCCTTTAGAACACCTTTGTTACGGAGTGCGATTGGCCACCTTAGTTTGGGAGCGGTATTGCAGCAAAGTTTGTCAAAACGATGACAAATGTGTAGAAATCGTGGTTTGGTCTGACTTTGGGCAGCCACTGCGTCTAATCTAAGGGGGATAATCGTTCTCCCCTAACGGATGGGTGGTCTTTGGGCCTTCCTTTAGAACACCTTTGTTACGGAGTGCGATTGGCCACCTTAGTTTGGGAGCGGTATTGCAGCAAAGTTTGTCAAAACGATGACAAATGTGTAGAAATCGTGGTTTGGTCTGACTTTGGGCAGCCACTGCGTCTAATCTAAGGGGGATAATCGTTCTCCCCCAACGGGTGGGGGGTCTTTGGGCCTTCCTTTAGAACACCTTTGTTACGGAGTGCGATTGGCCACCTTAGTTTGGGAGCGGTATTGCAGCAAAGTTTGTCGAAACGGTGACAAATGTGTAGAAATCGTGGTTTGGTCTGACTTTGGGGAGCCACTGCGTCTAATCTAAGGGGGATAATCGTTCTCCCCTAACGGATGGGTGGTCTTTGGGCCTTCCTTTAGAACACCTTTGTTACGGAGTGCGATTGGCCACCTTAGTTTGGGAGCGGTATTGCAGCAAAGTTTGTCAAAACGATGACAAATGTGTAGAAATCGCGGTTTGGTCTGACTTTGGGCAGCCACTGCGTCTAATCTAAGGGGGATAATCGTTCTCCCCAACGGGTGGGGGGTCTTTGGGCCTTCCTTTAGAACACCTTTGTTACGGAGTGCGATTGGCCACCTTAGTTTGGGAGCGGTATTGCAGCAAAGTTTGTCGAAACGGTGACAAATGTGTAGAAATCGTGGTTTGGTCTGACTTTGGGGAGCCACTGCGTCTAATCTAAGGGGGATAATCGTTCTCCCCCAACGGGTGGGTGGTCTTTGGGCCTTCCTTTAGAACACCTTTGTTACGGAGTGCGATTGGCCACCTTAGTTTGGGAGCGGTATTGCAGCAAAGTTTGTCGAAACGGTGACAAATGTGTAGAAATCATGGTTTGGTCTGACTTTGGGGAGCCACTGCGTCTAATCTAAGGGGGATAATCGTTCTCCCCCAACGGGTGGGGGGTCTTTGGGCCTTCCTTTAGAACACCTTTGTTACGGAGTGCGATTGGCCACCTTAGTTTGGGAGCGGTATTGCAGCAAAGTTAATCAAAACGATAAAATTTAACTTTACCCAAATATACCGTATAATACGCTAAAATACCGTATTTTACCGTTATTTACGTAACTTTGAATCTTACCGGTATTTTTACACCCCTAGGTCCCCAGCTACGCATAGCGGCCTGCCAGGCTGGACCAGCGCGGCGCCCCCACCAAAAAGTACTCTCGGGTCAAAGAAGAGGCAGATGCTCTTCGATCTGGGGGCTTCATGGCCATGTTGCCCCCTTCAATGGTGTTTGTCTCTTTTTGATTCGAGTCCGCAAAACGTCTATATCTCCTAGTCCCCTGGTGGGTAAGCCTGACCCCTGACTCGCCGGCCACCTTGAACTTGGTCCACCGGCCCGCGTGGAATTCGGGGTAAACGACGGACTCCTCGTTTATAACCGGCATTCCGTGGATGCTCCGATTCTGGACCAACAGAAAGAGACTCGAACGTGTGTGAACAAGTTTACGATTTGTCTCCTGGAAGTTGGCGCCGCAGTGCCGCCGTGGCGCCGCCCTTGCGCCCTTTACGAGCGTAGCGAAAATGAACGAGTAACTCAGACAAGGCCGAACGACGGCGTCCCGAGGGAGGTCCGCTAGAGCCCCCAATCCCCACTCCAACTCCCCACGGGGGGCACGGCAAGGGTTATAAAGGAAGGGGGCGCCTCAACGTGTTGACAGCGCGGGGAAATCTACGACTGGACCAAGTGAATAAAATAAAAATAGTTTTTAAAATGCAGTTTTATGTGTTTATTTATTTTATCTACCGATCCTTGCATTCGGGGAGGAACGAGGAAAGGTGTTCGCTGCCCGGTTGAAACCCGAGCTCGCTCAGCATAATGCTGATGCCAATGGGCACGGGCCCGCAGGCTGTTCCGAAGATGATTCTTCGCTCTGTCTTCCTCGCACTGACATAGCGTCCCGTGAGGTGCGAGGAAGACAGAGTGACGAAGGGACGCTTCGCTCGGCCGAGGGCCTACCTTCGCTGTCGAAAAACCAATACTCGGTCGGGTCCCTCCTGGGCCTGGCGGGGCGGCGGGGCGGCGGGGTGGCCTCCTGCGGGGCGCGGCTCGGTGGCCGGGCAGGGCCGTGGCGTTGGCGCCAGGCGGGGCGTGGCGGCGCGTAGCTTGGCGGCGCGGCGGCCGAGACGACGGCATATCAATGCAGGCTCGCATTATTTATCTCCGCCGCCCTCCGGGGCCTCCGGAGCCTCCGGGTCCGTCTGGAAGTCTGAACCTGCTGCCGGCCGGAGACGCTAGTCGCCGGATGCTGGAGCGGACCGCCGGACATCGATTCGGCGTGGATTATTCAAGCCACTCGCATCATTTCGTAACGCGTCGCCGGCGGGACGGCCGGCTGGACACTCTCTGGCTCTACTTCTCCTGCTCCGCCGGCACCGGCCCGATTACAACCCTACGGCTCCGTCTTGGAGGGTGGTGGACTCCCGGGACCACACAGGGCAGGCCGCCGCACCCCTGTCCAGGTAGCGCGCTGCTAGCACGCTGCTAGCGCGGCCGGCCAGGCGTAAGATTGGCCAGCAACAAGGAGACGCGCGGCGCCGGCCGCCTCCATGGCCGCCTCCATGGCCGCCTCCATGGCCGCCAGTGCCGACGGTCGAGGGACTCGGGGTTCATTACGAGGGAGGAAAGGGTGGCTGCACACTGCTGCACACTGCCGCACACCGCCACGCCGACAGGGGACCTTATCGGCGTGCACGTGCACCTGCTGCCGTCCTCGGGCACCTCGGGGACCGACGGGGGGCGGGCGGCGCGCCGTCAAAGGGGACACCTGTGTCGCCTGTGCGAGCTTGCGCGAACCTTCGGCCACTTCGGCCACCTTCGGGGGCAATCAGGCCACGCGGGCTCGAATGCTCGAATGCGGTGGCTTTTGTCTACTTTTAGGGCAGGTGCTTGGTCCAGGGGCGATCCCTTATCGTGGTGCGCCCATCATAGCGCCGGCAGCGCCACTGTCACGGAGCCCGGCATGGGACCAGGAGTCATTCCCCCATGGAAATGAAGCGGCGCTTGTTTTTTGGCCTCGCGGAGCAGCACGCAGGGAGGACGAGGCCCAGGCAGGCCAGGCGGGCAAAACACGCAGCCGACCCAATTCAACCGCAGCAACCCTTCGGCCCCGCTTCGCCCCGCCTCGCCCCGCTTGCCTCGTCGAGGCCGGGTCCACCTTCCCCACCTTCCCGGTCCTGCGGTGGCGGTGGAGGCACACTGTGGAGGCCGTGCCAGGCCCCGTGCGGTGTGGCGCTCGCTGGGCGAGGGTGAAGGGCGGGTAGGTCATCATGCAGTACGGGCTCCGGCCCGGCCCTTCAGTGACTCATAGGCTGCTCGAGGTATGTCAACTACGTTCCCACAGGCGTCCCCGCCGTCCGCCCGGGCCGGGGCGGGGACGCAGGGACCGGAGCCCCGCAGGGGGCGCCTAGATACCGACCCAGGCCCACACCGTGTTCAACAACGGTCTCATTTACCTCAGCGTGTGCCGCCTCGCCTTATCTCGTGCTGTCCACCTGACACAGCAACACACACACCTGAAAAAAATACCTCACAAACACACAGGTGCAGTGGCAACGCCCTTTGAGCTTGCAGCCGCCACACCACTGCTAGCCACTGCTGAGCCACTGGTATCGCGACTCGGTTGCCGACGGTAACGCGAGCCAACTGCCGCAGAACCCGCAAGACGCGCGCCGCGGTCGTGGCGGTCCCGGGGGGCTCCTCTCTCGGGGCACGCGGGCTGACGCGGCGCGCTCCCGCCGGGCAGGTGGGCACGGCTGGCACGGCACTGGCGGGGCTGGCGGGGCGGGGAGGCGTCGCTGCAGGTGCACGCAGCTGTGCCGGCGATGCAGCAGGCGCCGGCCAAAGCAGGCAAAGCCGCGGCAAAGCGCGAAAAAACAACAAGAGTGCCAGCCACAACAATAGACTCCTTTTTTTCCCCAGTGTGTTTCCCGTGCGGCGCGGCCTGGAAAATGGTCTATTTGTCGAGGTGGCGGCGCGTTACCTCGCGCCGTGTTCGCACTTCCAGCCCACTTCCAGCCTTCCAGCACACTGATTCGCGTTCCATCAGGCCGCCGCTCGGACTGCCGTCGGACTGCCGTCGGACTGCCGTGTGAAACCGACCAAACTACTCTATACACCTGCAGGGCATTCCCCGCTTGCCCGGCAATCTAGCGGGTGTCGGCCTGGCCAGTGGCGTGGCCAGTGGCGGCCAGTGGCCTAGCAGGCAGTGGCCTAGCAGGCTGCAGCAGCCCAGGGAAGGAAGCCTTGTGGCCGTGTAGCCCGCCCGGTCTGGGTCCTTTGTTTTGGGCCCCTGTGTTGCCCCTTGACGCTGCGTGAGTGTGTGTGTGTGTGTGTGTCGGCAAGCGGCGTCAGTGTCGTCCCTTGCCTTCTCTCTCCTTTTTCATCATTTTCCCCTTTTATTTTGTTTTGCCGTGTCGTCTGTCGTGTCGCTCGCTCGCAGGACACAGAGCGGCGCACACGTGAGGAATGCCGGCCGGCCTGACTGGCCGCGCGGATCCAGGCGACAAGTGATGCCCGCGAAGCATCGCCAGGCATCGCCAAGCATCGCGAAGCGCCTCTGTTTCCCCCCCCCCCCTCCCCCCTGTCTGTCACTTCGCCCGAAGGAGTCGGCTCGATCAGCGACACGGATCACACTCCGGCTGCGCGCGTTATAGCCTCGGAAAGCGGGCGGGGAAACCTCCGGAAAGCCTGCTTCCCGAGTGGCTAATTGTCAAAACTGCGCTCTGCGAATAACAAACTTAAAGAAATCGCGGAGGTTTCGAACGAGATATCGTCCCTCTCTCAACAGTAATAATTTCCCCCTCTTTGTTTGGCCGTGCCGTCTTTTGGCGCCCCGAAAACAATGCCCTGTCCGTCGGAGGGCGCCTTCCCGGGCACACCGCACCGTCCATGTGAAACACCACTCGACTTGACTGGTTTTTAATTTGCACCTGCGTCCATGCGCCGCGCGGCGAGGAGCCGGCCGCCCCGCCCTGTCAGGAGGAACGATGACAGATGACAGTTTTTGCGCCGCCCGTGTCGTTCCGAGTCGGTCCGTGTCGGTCCGTGTCGGTCCGAGTCCGCCCACCGCGCTCCTCACAAGTCCATCGCGGCCATTAGGGCCCGGGGGGGGGGGGGGGGGGGTCTGCAGCTGCCAAGGCTGCCGAGGCCCTTGATGCAAGGCGGCGGATTTGACGAGGTTATGGTTGGCGGGGAGTTTGTCTTTTTGAGCGGGCTGTTGTCTCCTCTGCCCGGTTGTTGGTCTGCAGCGCGAGCGGCCAGCGCCCCGCCGGGCAGCTCTGCCGAAGAGAAGCAGGACTCGGTGAACGACTGCAAAATGTCCTTTCCGTCGGGGGCGATCTTCAGTTGTTCGACGTCCGCCAAACTTTTCACTTCCACCTTGGCGGCGAACTGTCCTTGGAAAAAAAACGGCAAAAACCTCGCGGACCTGTAATGAAAGATGTCATTACTGGCCGCCTCGCCGCCTCGCGATCCAGGCAGCGCGGCGCGGCGCCACTTCTCAGCCGCTAAATTCCTTCCCCGGCAGCCCCGGCAGCCCCCGCCAGACGCGCGATCATTTCTGTGAAGCGTGCAAGAAATCTTGTTAATATCTCGGCCGGGCCCGGCGGCCGTCTTATGAGTGCCTTTGGGATGGTCTTGGATGCCATTCCGTGGCGCGGCCGCCCCGCCGCCCCGCCGCCCCGCCGCCCCGTCAATGCGACAGGGTGCCGAATGTTCCACGAAGGCGCGGCGACTCCCGTTTTTTCGGACAAGGTGCCGCCTTGCCTCGCCTCGCCGGCAGCACGGCCGCGAGCATTCCGTGTCGCCGTCAAAGCACTGTCAAAACCGGCGGCGACCGGCCACTGCGCGGCCAGGAGGGACTTCCCTGACGACAGTGCCGCCAAGACTCCCCCGCTGCCCTGAACCATGAAGATTTTCAGTTAATTTCGGAAACAATTTCACAAATTTTGCAGCGCAGCCGATACGTATGAGCTCAAAAATCGGGACCGCGCAAAAAAAATCCTTCAATTTTTTTGTCGTTGTTGTGAGTGTACCAAAAAGTCTTCAATTTTTGTTGTTGTTGAGAGTATACCAAAAAACTTGTTTATTTTCTTGTTGCGAGTGTACCGCTACACGTGTCGCGCCGGTAATGACACGCGCGGTGATGGATCGCCGGCGCCCCGTCCGTCGCGCCGTCCGCGCAGGCCGAGGCCGTCCTCATCGAGTCGAGGATGACACGACGACACGGCGACGCGCCGCGGCGCGACAAGACATCAAAGCGACGCGTCGCCGCCACTAGACTCGCCGGGCACCGCCACACCGTCGTGGCGAAATCGCCAGAGTGAAAACTCACACTCGCGTGCGTACAGTGTCCTTTCGGCGGCCGTTGGCCGCGGTGCTGCAGCAAGTCTTTTGCGCCGCTGCGACTTGAGACTGTTGTTTGTAAACCGCCAATCGCGACAAGATTTTCGAATCGCGCCCGGTGATCTGGCGGCCTTCCGATCGTACGTGCGGACGCGGCGGACGCGCGGCCGCGCCACCAGAAAACGATAAAAGTGACGGAATAAATGAAAGGGCGTGTTGCGGTGGCCAGCCAGTGGCCATGTGCGCCCGCTTGTCACCTTTTGCTTATTTTGGGGGACGTGAAGATGGATGCGGTTGTTCCAGGATTCGTACATGTGTGCATGCGCGCGGCAGCGAGCGAGAGAGAGAGAGACAGACGGGCCTCGCAACAAACTGGCTCCCGAGAGCAAATTACAAAATCAGATTCGCATTGAATGCCTGCAGTGCAGGTGGCAGGCGACGGCGGCTCGCGCCGAATGCCGAATCAGCAAATCGACGCGGCCATGTCGCGACGCGTGTCGCCGCGTCCCTCTGCCTCGGGACGCCCCTCGAGCGCGACGGAGACAGAGCGACCAAAGGTCTCTTGCAGAGTGGAACGGTTGGAACCACGCCGGAATAAGGGGACGCGTTTCGCCTGCCCCTGTCGTGTTAACACGATCTCATACGTATGCAGTGTGCGGGCTGGGCCGGCTCGGCCGAGAGGTGCGACGAATATCAACCGAGAGGGCGGGCCGTCGCCATCGGCCGAGAGAGAGAGAGAGAGAGAGAGAGAGAGAGAGAGAGAGAGATTTGCGATAAGCGGCTCGGACAATACTACTTACGCCACTCGTTATCCCAATGCCGGCCGCGTGGGTTCGTTCAATCCCCCCTCCCACTTCCGAAAGTTGACTCTCCTGTTACGCCCTCATTTTATTAGTATCGGTTTTACACTAATGTAGTACAGGGACAACCCATCAAAAGAGCGTCAGCCTACTTAGGACCCGTGTAATGTGACACAAGCCCACGGCGCTGCCCGCGCTGCTGGCCACGACAAAACCGTGATCAGACAGCCGACATGGGGCAGCACGGCCGGGGGACACCGGCACCGCCGCTTGTTATAGAGATATCAAGTGTCGCGCGAGCCCCGCCGGCGATATCACTCATCGTCCTAGGACTGGCCTGTCCCGCCCCGCCGGCCGCCTGGCGGACCAGATCCACAGATTTCATATCCGAAATTATCGACCGAATCAGGCGAGCGGTTTGAAAGCGGCGAGAACAGGGGTCGGGAACAACAACCTGTCTGTTACGCAGAGCCGGACTCGAAGGGGAGGGGAAAATAGACGAGAAAAAAAAAGCAGGTCGTATGTTGGTATTCGAACCCTGCGTCTTGACCTTTGCTCGCGAGGCCCGTGCCCACCACGCCAACACGAGGTGACAAATTGCGCCGGCAGATTGGCGCGCCATTATCGGGCGAGCGATCGCGACACTTTATCGAGCGCGCCGTAATCAATGTAGCAAGAAATTCCCGGCGGCAATATGTCGTCATGTCGTGCCGCGATGTCTGCCGATCGCCGTCCCGACTCGCAGTGTCCTCGCGGAAAAGGAAAAAACTAAACGGCTGTTTCTTTTCGGTCTGTTTCCCCGATAGCCGACGCGCACCCTAACTGACCCGAAGGGAAAGGGGTATAAAAGCATAACGCATCACAGTCGCGCGCACTCTCGCCCACACGCGCACACACTGCGAAGGGAAGGGCGCCGGGAGCAAAAAGAGAGAGAGAGAGAGAGAGAGATTGAGAAGGAAAAATACGATTTCAAGAAATCCTAGGAGTCACGAAGTCAATTTGGGTAGGAGTGTGGGGAAAGCAAAAAAGTTATGTAAAAGGTAGGGGGTGGCTCAAGGGTGGCTACGAATGGCAGTGGTACCAATGTGGTCGACGTGCCACCCGTCAAAATTTAACCTTGGCAATAAAGAGAAATCAAAATGCCGGGAAATTCGAAAAATTCCAATGCTAATGTATTCCACAGTGATCCGACAAAGGAACATCTTTAAAGTCCATCATTATGAAAATTTTGGTTGCAGAAAGAAGGCAGTAAATTAATTTTCGCGGGTTGGCAACAATTTTGTCGGCGTCTGCGCCCTTGCGAAAAACGCGAAGCTGAAAACACGAGTATAGTCGCGCATTAAAACCGCCCCTCCATTGTTGCTGACGTTGAATTGTTTGGCTTGTTTCAAAAGGCTACGGTTCTCTAGTCATGTTTTCTTCAATTCTGTGTAATAGTTCTCACTCACAACGTAGCAACACCACGACGGTTGGCTTGACAAACTTTATAAACTCGAGAGTGATGATCTCGAAACGCGGGTGAGTCTTGTTCGCAGAACATGAGCACTGAAAGTCGCGAGGTGGAGCGAAGTGATCATGGTGCTAACTGAATCAGAAGTACCATCAAACCTGGCTAAAAGGAGCAGCTATATGACCAGCTTATTCAAAAAGAGACTAAAAGTCTTAAAGCGACTCTTAAACTACATTAAGGAAAGATAATTCACAGATGCATGTGCACACGTACGCAGTTAAATGGCTCAATTCACTCCAAATTGAAGAGTAACAAAAATTTTCAACAAAACAACAGCAAAAACAACAACGCAGCGCTGCGGGATTGGTGCGGGACACTCTCATAAAAAGTCACTTTCCGGCCGGCCGATCCAAAATGGCCACGTTCGAAACGACACCAATTCTATTGTTGCATCTTGTCTACCTGCAGTCAAAGAAATTTTTCATTTCGAACGTGCTATTTCAGCTTTTGGAGTAAGCTGTACAGACCCAAAAAGAAGCTCCGCTATTGGTCCGGCTCGGCTCGGCTCCCCCCACTCCCTTTTTTTTCCTTTGACGAGTCGAGTTTTGCCATGGAAACGGCGATTTTGACAGCAAATTTCTCAAAATTGGCCGTTGACTTTTTAACCAGATTTCGGCATCAGAATCAGCGTTCAAAGTTCTACAAGTCTGCAAAATCTCATTAAAATCGTATAGAAAATTTCCGAAATGCATAAAGGGCCACACAAATCGAATCTCGGGCCGGCTGAATCCTGGGTATACTATAAGGCTACTTCGTGCCTAAAAAGGGCAAAGGAAGGAAAATGTTGGGTGGGGTTGCCTTGCCCTCCCCGGCACGGCTATCGCTGTAATTCGGAGCGCTGGCAGTATTGCTCATGGTGACTCCCTCGTCACGTCTTTGTAATCGGAGGGCGATTTCGCGATTTCGGCCAGAAAGACCAGACTGCAGCGCCCGCCACCCCAACCCCTGTGCCGTGTGTGCGCGTGTGTGGTCATGCGAGCTTTCGCGGGCAAATGTACGCCATTCAGTGCAACAGTCACCCTCACAGACACACTCGACACGCACACGACACACTCACACGGCGCACACACACACACGCACTCCGCGCAAAAAGGCACATGATCATAAAATTTTGGGGCATGCAGGCACCCTTGCTGCAAGCCACACCGGAAGCGACACCGGAAGTGACACACGACGACTTGCGATTCAATTTAGAGAAATAAAGTGGAATAAAAAAGGGAAGAGGACCCCCCGGTGAGGGCTAAATGCAGCCATGTATCTTGCCGGAGGGGTGGGCGAGGGGTGGCAGCCGCCAGCACAGTATCACTGCCCACCAAATCCACTTTGGCCCTCCCCTCCCCCGCCCCGCTCGGGCCACCACGGCCCACCGCGTGATTCCCAAGGCAAACGGTGTCAATTGCAGGCCCTGCCCCACCCCACCCTCCAGGGGGCGCAGCCGGGCGCAGCGGAATAACAGAAAAACCAAGACTTCCTCGGCCGGTAGTCGAACCGGCGACCACCGCGTGCCGCGACTCGCTCTCATCATGTCGCTTCATCCCCCTCAGTCCCATACGAGACAATGCGCACCCGGACAAACAAGTATGGCCTTTCCATTCGATTCGCTGTGCGCTTTAAATTGAGTCATCATTATAAAGTGCACGCTATAAATCCGCAGCGCAGCAACACACACACGCGCGCGCGCGCGGTAGTTGGTGGCCGCGACACGGCGACACCGCGCCCCGCCACCCCCGCCACGCCCCGCGCACCGCACTGCACGCGCCAGCCACAATAGGCCGCGAGCAAATACAAAATAAATAGCGATACAAATGTGCCGTGACGCACAACGGCTCCGCTAGTTGTGGGCCGCAGTCCATCGAGCGCCCCGCGCACGTCCGTGTGTGTGTGTGAGTGTGTGTGAGTGTGTGTGAGTGTGTGCGCGCCCGGCAGTGCTCCTACGGTGTCCTGCGAAGCATCCCGAGCGTCCTGCGGTTGACGCGCCGACCGCGGCGCCCAGGTCCAGCCGGTATGTCGAAGCCGCAGCGCCGCAACGCGCCGCAACGCGCCTCGCTGCGTCTCTCTCGCTCTCACGGCGCGGTCCGAGGGTGTGTGAGAGAGACGGCGCTGCACGGCGCGGCACGCCATGAAGGCCGTCGGGGCAACGGAGTCACTGAGTCCACTGTGTAGTGTCGCGTTTCCTAGTCGCCGCCGGCCCTCACCTGCGCGTGCGGCGGACGGATTCTTCTTGTTCTCTTTTTCTTTTCGGAGATGTTGTAAAAAGTGTAAACGGGTGGTTGGCTCACCGCCCGCGCACCGCCCGCGCGCACTCGATGGCGGGACTACGGGGAAGGGTCCGAACCAACTTGGCACGAGTCTACTCCTGCATTCGGTTCGAATCCTCGAGCCGTGTGCCAAATGAGATTCAATCGGGGAATGGCTAAGTAGGGCCGCGCGGTATATCACGCAGGAACAACCCTCAAGGCTGGCCGCGGGGCCAAACACGACCCGCCGACGGGGCCATCGGGACGCCAGACCGCCAGGTCGGCGGGCGGGGGCGAGTAGTACCGCCGGGAGAGTGTATCTCGGCTGAAAAAGGGGTGAGGAGGGTGGCGAGCATCACCGTGCCCTCCGAGAAAAAGGTCTGCAAAAACGCTCTCTCGCTTTGCCGCCAAGTTACTCACCGCCCAGCGCAAAAAGGCAAGCGCTTTGACGCTGTCACTCTCGGGGGCGCCCTGGCCGGCCCTATGGCCACCAAAAACAGCCAGCGCCGCCTGGCTGGAGCGGCTGGAGGCTCCAGCACCGCGGCCCGCGCGGCGACGGCGGCGCCACGGCCGCGGAATACTGCCAGCGCAAAGGACAGAAAAGGGCGGTAATCAAGTGGTTTTAGGGCGACGGGGCGGCGACGACGCTGAAGCTGGAAGGTGGCGCTGGGCCGCGCCACAAGCATGAATGGTGTTACCGGCCACCTCTGCATAAACAGCCGGAACAAACCAAAAGACGCGCGCAACTTTTTCAATGTATTTTTCAATTTATTTTTTTTACACGGAACACAATGCAGCGCCCGATGAAATCTCTCAAAATGGGACACAAAAGCAATAAGCGAATTCTTACACACACGGGGGCAAATAAAAAGACATCATGTTCCAGCGGCTAATTCTCCGAACTCGGCTCGGCCCGGACCGAGTCGTTGCCGGCGTCCCAGAATGGAGGGCTGGAAGGGCTGTGCCACTGCCGTGCCGCGCCCAGCCGAATTTCCGATTATTTTTATTGTATGCTAAAGCAGCGGCGCTCTGCCCGGTGGCTGGGCCTGGCCCGGCCTGGCCACTGCGGTCTCGGAGTGGACTAGGTTAGCGGCCGGTCACTTTCGGCAACAAAACGGCCGTTCATGCTCAATCGCAATAACACGCCGTCTGAGAGAAAAAAAAATTACCACTTTTTGCAAATATCCAATGAAAAGTGCCACTTTCCGCGCGTGGATTTTAATGATTTGATTGGTTAATTGGTGTTATGATTCGCGCGGGGGGGGGGGATGAGGGGGGCGGAGGATGCGCGATTTAGAGGACGGAATAATGATGATTGTAACGGTGGCGTGATTGCAGCCACGTTTTTCAGCCGCTGTGATTACTGCACTGTGTGTGCATGTGGCGTGTGTGTGTGTGTGTGTGTGTGTGTGTGTGTGTGTGTGTGTGTGTGTGTGTGTGTGTGTGTGTGTGTTTCCACCCGGGCGTCGAGTGCAAGCCGCGCCACGGATGCTGTTTGCTCAGGCTAGGTGTCGCGTCGACGGCACCCTGGCCGTGCCGGTGACCCCCTCCGCCGGTGTATTTGCCTTCCCCGCATCGCAATTCGCCCTGAGTTTTCGCAGACTCTGCTGCAGCACTGCCAGAGCACAGCTAGCTCAGAGCAGTGGCGTCATGATTCCAATCATCGGGGCATTCCTCGTCCTGGTCGCTATCGCACTCACGAGCCCCGTTTCGTCGGGGTGCGAGAGAGACAGGGCGACTGCTGGGAATCAAGCTGACTGCAGCGCGAGCTCGATGAGGCGGACAGGCGCCTGCTGCAGCAGCCTGGCAGAGCCTTGGCCCTGGGCCTCGTCCTTAGGCCTTCCGGGTGATGGAAGAAACACCATCGCATTCAAGGCTCCGCCCGGCGCGGTGGCGCGCCCTGGCGGCAGAGAGGCGGCACTCATTCAAGGGACGGCTAATGCGCACAATCGTCGTGTCTGCGGTGCATTCGGAAAGGTAACCGAAGGTAACCGAACACCGGGCACTGCACTGCATTACCGTCGTCTGTCCTTCATTGTGTCATCCCGTGCGGTTCAGAGGAAACTGGCGCTCGGTTACATTGAAATGTGGAGTGTCCTCCCAGAATGCCGGTCTGCAGTTGAAACGCAGAGCGAGGCCAGGCGAGGGAAGGCCGGTCCGTGCACGGACGTGTCTAGCAGTGTCGAGCCGACCGGCGGCACTTTCACAATGGGACGCCACCCCTAAAGTATCCCGACCGGCTAAGCCGTGCCCGTGCAGTTGTCGCGCAGTAATAGATTTACAAAAGACCAGCTACTGCTGCTGCTGCTGTACTGCTCTGCCGCTGGCGCGCATGAACGCTCGGTTAGGTTAGGGATGTCCTAATGATTTGTTTTGACACGCGCAAAGCGCGCAAAGCGAACGATCCTGGTTTCGTGTGCCGGTCCCATTCTGTTTGTAGATCTGTTTGTCTCTTTGTGTTGGAGGCCCCCCCACCCCCTTTTTCCTTTTTGAATCCCACTGCCTGGTGACATCGACACCGAGCCACTCGGCGACATCTCAACCCCCGCGCGCCGCGAAGCGTATGGCGTCGCTACAGCCGGCGAGGTGTTCCAACACCCTGCTCCTCCACACCACTTGAACAAAAAGACGCGCCACCGCCTCACCTGCTTTTTTACTCATGTTTTTTCATCCTACTTCTTTTTTGTCCCATTTGACCCCTTTCGTTTCAAGATCGCCGCCGTTTCGAAAAGTTTCTTACACTCGCAGTCCGTTGCAAATCTCAGGCCAGTTCATCAACTGTGGATTCCTCTTTCTTGGATTGAGTGCGAAAGTGAACTTTGCTCTTCACCCCAAACGGCTCCAGTGCACCGCCCCGTCGTCCTTCGACAACATGTGCGATGCCTGCAGCAAAATCCGCGGAAAGCTTCGGAATGTTTACTCTCTCGTCACACTGCAAATCCTGTTAAGGGCTACACGAAACCCTCGCCAAAGAGGGGAAAAAACGCGTATTTGTGGAAAGTGATACGCACTGTGCAGAGCAGTACGGATACTACAGAATCAGCTCGACCAAACCAACAAAAATACTCACAGTGATCAGTGATCCTTTTTTGGTGCGAAAACACCGGACAGGGATGCCTATCGGTTCGTGGGACACGATAGTAGGGATGGAGAGAGAGAGAGAGAGAGAGAGAGAGAGAGAGAGAGAGAGAGAGAGAGAGAGAGAGAGAGAGAGAGAGAGAGAGCGGCGACGAGATGATCCGTGTAACCGCCAAACCGAGATTTCCTCCTTTTACATGAGACACCAACAGGCGGCGGGCTGTGCGAGGGGGATGGCGAGTCAGCCGCCGGAGAGGCTGGCTGGCGCGGCTGGCGCCGTGCGGTTCGTTAGGGAAAGGGTTTCACTTACTAATGGGATCAAATAAAGGGGGAAACGGTGCGGCTCGCCACGGCGCGGCGGGGCGGGGCCGGCCCGGCCGCCTGGATGAACTGGTGCTGCGGACAGCTGCCCGGCAGAGGATGGGATTAGTCGGTAGGACGCTCTGCTTCTAATTCCCCATTGTGGCGGACTGCATCCACTCGGCTGCAGCCCGGTCGAGGTCATGAACAAGGCCGAGGCCGGCGGACGACGGCGACGTCAAGAGGAGCCCCCGTCGCCGCCGTTGGGATTCGTTTTAATCCCATTTTGCAGTGCACTGGCGACGAGCGCGGCACCGCGGCGGCGCTGCAGGGCGCTGTCTCGGCGACCACACACGGACACACACGGTCACGCTCGCGCTAGGTGGCGCACACTGTAAGTCAGGCGAGGCGCCTCGGAGCACAAGGCGGCACAAGGCGGCACGCCGCGGCGCTCCATTTGCCTACGGGGCGACGCTGCGGCCCACGAGCCGCGGCCGTGCAGGGGCCGTCGCCGAGCAGGAAGAGAAGTCACCGAGAGTGTGCCAGAGGCCCCGGCCTTCCGCTCCGTGACCAACTTCACGCCCAGTCGCTCGTTCAAGTGTGGAGCCAAGCAGGCCGCAGCCTCAGATCCCTGCCGATCTCCCTACGAGTTTGAAAGAGTCGCCGTGCAGGCTGAGGGACGCCCCCCGAGTCGCCAGTCCCCTCAAGGCGCTCGGCCTCGGACACGGCCTCGGACACGGCGCCGGGGATGTCACCGCCGCACGGCACGGCGACCACCGGCCATGTGCCCCCTCCTCTTCTTGTGCCGCAGCGCGCTCCTCACCCCGCCGCCCTGCCCGCCCTGCCCGCCACGCCGAGGCGCTGGCCGTGGCCATGGCCGCGCTGGGCGCGCTGCAGATCGGACGATTTATGTACATTGTAATGTATTCCAGCGGCGGTGGTCTGGTGCCGGCGGTGTCCCGAGGGCCGTCCGGCGCCCTTCGACGAGCACCTCGAGCACCTCGAGCACCTCGAGAACGGCGTCGTCCTCGCCACGCCTACCGCGCGCCTACGGCCGACCGGCCCGGATTTCGGCTTCGGCCAGCAATTAAAACAGCCGGTCGTTAGTGGCGTCCGAGGTGTAGACGACTTGTCACCCGATTTCGTGAAACACACGTATCGCGGCTCAGTATCGCGGTTCGGCCTGAGAAACGGACTTCCAAAACTCGTTTACGAGGAGTGACCGTTTCGACCGGGCCGGCCGGGCCATCGCCGCGCGTTCCAAAACACACTCCACGCGCTGCGGTGCTACTAATGGCGGGGCGTTTGAAAAATAACCGGGCGACGCCTTATTAGGGGGCGTAATCGCAATCGATACATCGATGCGGCGGCCCGGCCGATTAGTCGACGGCATGGCCTGCATGGCCGTGTGGGCGGACGGGAGAGGGGGGAGGCCCCGGTAGCGCGCGGACGCCAACAAGCAGTGCCTGGAGCTGTCCGGCGTGCCCGGCCAGGAGGGCCAGGGTGAAAGGATGGTGTGTGGCCCTGCCCGGCACTGCCCCGAGCGATTCATCCATTCGATAGCGCGGCGAGTTTCTGCTGCCCCTCCTCGTCCCTGTTTTCCTCCTGGACCTCCTCCTCGTCATCCTCCTCGTCCTGCTCATCCTCCTCGCTGTCCTGGCGCGAATAATTAGACACGAAATTAAAACGGCCGTAAAGGGCGAAGGCGCCGGCGTCTGCTTTGCGGTGCGTCTGGACATCCTGGGCCTCCCGGCCGCCCTTCGCCCTTTGGGCTCTGGGCTGCCAATAATATATGGTCGGCGCGGCCGGCCGGGATTCGTAATTTTTATGTGTTATTGTGCTGTTGACAGTGGGCCCGATGACATCGAACCACACACACATACAAATGCACACACACACACACACACACACGAGCGTTGTGTGTGTGTGTGTCCCCTCCGCCCCGGCGTGCCTCCACACATTCTGGCCTTCTTGGGAGGCCGATGAAATTATCATCTGCTTTTGCCGTCGGGAGGTGTGTTTTTCCTGAAGCGATGACACAGGCCCGGGCCCAAAAGGCTGTTATTTGGTCGAGCCGTATGGCGTCCTGTGTTCGTATACACTCGCGTTTATGACCGCGGTGGTCGGATGGATAATAATGAGACAGGTCTGTCGCCTGGGAATTAAGCTCCTCGGACATTTAACAACTTTTCCCCCCGACGGGGCGGCGCGGCAGTGGCCGAGGCGGTGGCCGCGAGCCAGTGGCGATGCAGCGCCCGGGCCTTCACAACCTCTCGGTTTGAAACGAGTTTGTTACCCCCAAAAAACGGCGTGTTACATAGAAGGAAATCGGGCAGTGGAGGAATGCCCGCTGCACAGCACTGCGCGCCCCGTCCGTCCAGGCCGTCCAGGCCGTCCGACGGCAGCGTCTAAAAAGCGACAGTTATGGCCACCCGACGGCGGAAAAGTGAGCACTCGGGCCAAAAGTCTGGGCGCGCGAGGGGCGCGAGGGGCACACGAGGAGGCGGGGCATGACTTATGCTCTGTTGGTTTTACCTGACAGCGCCAGCCTATAATTACCTGATCACCTGTAGGAGCAGGCTTGGAGCAGGGGGAGGGGGAGGGGGCAGGCGCCGCGCCGCGCCGCGCGCCTCGGCGAACTCAAACTGGACGGCCGGACGACGACGCGCGTGGTGGCGGCGCGGTGGCGTCGCCCAGCCAAAATTCTCTTTCACAAAAAATTAAAAATTACAAAAAGGGAATCGTCTTTGTCTGGTGGCCTGGCTGCCCTTGATGAGCCCAGGCGGGCTGGCCGTGGGCTGGCCCGCTGGCCCGGGCTGCCGGCGACGTGACGATGTCGTGACGACGGCGACACGCTCCGCGGCCTCTAAAGAGGGGGAGGCGAACAACGCCGTCAAATAATTAGCCTCTAGCGTCGTAAAAGGTAATGGAAAAGTGGGCCGCGAGATGCAAACGCACTAACCAAAATTCAAATTCTCTCATTTATTTTTTTGTGAAAATTGTCCAGCAGCGCCGGGTGTGACCAGGTCGTCGCCTCGCGTGGCGCCGCGTGTGGTGCGCACCGATAGATGCCAACTGCTATTTTCACGCGGAAACCACACCGCGGCCGCACGCCCCAACCCGCCGGCCAGCGCCGTCACACCTGTCAGCACACTGCCAATTACACTTCCTGCAAATACGCAGTGTATACGCAGGAGGACGCGGGAGAGGGAAAAATTAGAGCGAAAGGACAACTATTTCTGATCGTCTGCCTGTCTGTCTGTCTGTCTGTTTGTCACCGTGTCTGCTTCAGGAATGCGCGTCATTGTCGCGCAGCAGTCGTCATCATCGAGTGCCTCGCCGTGGACACCGCGGTGTCAGAAGATGAAACGTCGTCGCCGCTTCGCCGCCGCGCAGCGCGCCAAGTTTTTGTCAAAATTTTACACTCATCTTTCCTGCGAAACCGGCCGGGCCGTGTCGCGCCGAAAGTCCGCAAGGGCAACACCCTCGTCTTTGAGGTGTGGCGGCGTACTGGCGGCGGCGGCGCGGCCGGCAAGCGGGGAAAATGATGGACCCGACAGGGACATGGACGCCGCGGCGGGACGTTGGCGCGGCCAAACCCTGGATGCAAAAACGCGCTGGCGGCTTGTCGGCGTCCTCGCCACAGATCGGCGCGCCGCCCCGGCCTGGCAGACGGCCGTGGAGGGGGATCTGTGGGGGCCGTGGGGGCTCAGCGTGGGGCCTGATGACTCGCAAGTGACGCGCTGGCGGTCCGCGCTTTCGTCGGCCACTCTGTCTCCCTCGCACTCGTGCGGCGCCCCGCAAGGGGGTGCGAGAGAGGCAGGGCGACGGAGTGCGGCGCCTAGAGGGTGGATCGCTATCACGACGGATGGAGGAGCAGAGCGGGATGACGTCGACCGCGCTTAGCGCCAGGGACGCTAGGGGACGCCGCGTGGGGGCGGTCTTGGCGGCCAAGAGCCTGGCGGCAGACACTCGAATCATAAGTAAATTTACTGGAATGCTTTATGTAAATTAACTTATTGCAGGTGAATTATTTTCTCGGTTCAAGAAACGACTTCGGATGCGACGGTGCCCCAGAGCGCCCTGCCTAGCCGGCGGGGAGAATAATCCGCGGCAACAATGTTCACGCCGCAATGAACAACCTGTTTTTGCGGCTGTTGCTTTAAGCCCTTCCCCAATGCGTAAAGTCGCGCAAAAAATATGGAAATGAGTCTGGCGAGAGCGCTGGCGCCACCAGGGTGGCCGGTCCTGGCCCAGCCGCCCTGCCGCGGCCCGAATGGCCGGCCCTGGCCAGCCAGGCGAGCCCCTTCCTTAATTTGCTTCATAAATTAGGCGCCGGATCACGTGTCCCTTATGACAGGTGGGGCTTTTCGCCTGATCCGTGTGGTTAATTACCAGTTATTGGTTATCGAGATGAGGCAGATAGAGCGCTGCGCTGGGATGGGTGGTCCTTCCCCCGGGCCACCGGGCCACTCCCCCCGGCTGGACGCACCCATACAGCTACTAATGACGTCCGTTTTTACACCCATTTCCCGATTGGGCCGTCTGCCCGGGCCTCCGCCACCCCGGCACTCGTCTAGACCGTGAACCGTTCCGGGCGGCTGGAGCGTGATCCTCCGCCCTCGCCGTGGTGGTGGACGTCGTGGACGCCGTCCAGGAGGTGCTGGCGGGGAGGTGCTGGCGGGGAGGTGCTGGCGGGGAGGTGCTGGCGGGGAGGTGCTGGCGGGGAGGTGCTGGCGGGGAGGTGCTGGCGGGGAGGTGCTGGCGCGAAGGTGCTGGCGGGGAGGTGCTGGGGGTTGCGCCGCAGCGCCCCGATCACGCCACTTTGCCGGCGAGTGCTGCCCAGGCTGCCCAGCCCCCTCATCGTGCCTTTGTTTGTTCTGCGTTATGACTGCCTTCCCTCGCAACACATAATTTAAGGTAATTTCTTTCAACTGCACGTTTTAGGACCTCCGTTTATTTACATAAAGAGGTTTTGCGGTGCCCCGGACTGCTCCGGACTGCCCCGGACGGACGTACCTCCCGCGCAAACAAACACTCTGCTTTTCCTGCCCGGCCGCGGCTACAGACACGCCTTCCGTCCCGGGTTCCCTCACTTTGGAGTCCCATTTTCGCGCACGAGGTGCCCTGGACGTGAAGACAGCGCGACGACTGGAAGTCCGGCACACCAATATGTGACTTTCCGGCCGGACTGTACCCGTCGATTGAGCGCATGAATGGGTCGCATGCAGCGCTTTCGGCGGAAAAGTGCGTGCCCCCCAGGCCCCTGGCTCGAGGTACTCGTCGAGGTACTCGTCGAGGTACTCGCGAGGTACTCGTCGAGGTACTCGTCGAGGTACTCGTCGAGACACTCGTCGAGGTACTCGTCGAGGTACTCGTCGAGGTACTCGTCGAGGTACTCGCAGAGACAAAAGAAGTGCGCGGTGCGGCGGCCGGTCGGCCCGGACGCCTCAGGGAGCGGGGCCCGCGGGGCCCGTCCCGAGCGAGGCGAGGGGACTCGCAATGAATACCACTTGTTGGCCAGGGAGTGGTCTTGACGCGTTCGCTCCGGGCGAAATACTCCAGCCAGTGCAAGTCGAGCACAACGGCCCTGCAAGTGCGCCCTTCAGGCCTTTGGCCCTTCGGCCGGGCCCCGGGCCCCGCCGCCCGAAGGGCCCGAAGCCCTTCACCTCGCAGATATGCCCGCCGAGTGCCGTTTACAACCAATTTGCCGCCAATTGGCGCTGACGAGAGTGCCAGCCTGGCGCGGACTGCCACGGCCTGCCAACCTCTGCGCGGGGCGTGAGAGCGCGGTCAAGCAGCGCGAAGCAGGGCCGCCAACTCGCCGGAAGTTAATCAATCTTTACGAACAAAAGCCGTAAATTGATTCGTCTGCGCGCGAGCAGCGCGGGCAGGATGGCGCGCTAGGCGTCCGTCAGAAAGCCGGTGATACCCACCGAAATAAACTCACGAAAACAATGTTTACCTAATTCCAGCCTCGGGGGAGACAGAGTGAGACAGCCGACTAACTGCTCACTCCTCCTGACAGATGGAGCGTGGGGCGGATAGGGCCGGCGAGGCGGTCCGTGTGCCGAGCGCAGCGCGCCGCGCCGAGCAGATGACGACTCCTTTTGAATCACTTAACAAGGCGTAATGGTTCCGCGCCATTTCTCTGCTGTCGTGTTTTGTCATTAGCAGGGCTACCAACAACAAACACACACGATTCCCCGGAAGCGTTACGAAATGGGCGCAGTGAGAGGAGAAGCCTAACCTCAACTTGGCACACAAATTTCAAGAATGTTCAGCCGAGCCAACTTGTCCTAACTTTGGTGAGGAAAAACTCGGAAAATACGTGACCTACGTCGTCGCCCAGCAGTTCGGCGGAGGCCGAGCGAGGATCCGGCAAAGGTCAGCGCTCACTGCAGGGACTGTCGAGAATGCAATTAGCCGCGAATTGCGATTTTATCACGATCTTGTTTGCGGGAGGCCACCCAGGCCAAGCCGAGGGCCAAGCCGAAGCCCCGCGCTCCGCGCCCGTCAAAATCGACATCAGATTAGGCCAGCAGGCGCTTCGCAGCTTCGCACGTCCATGTTTTCGTCTCGTTTGTGAAACCCCAACGGGGCGGCCGTCGAGGAGATAACGAACAGAGGACGACCAGTGTTTCATTTCGCCACCGGCACGCAGCGACGCAGCGCCACGCGGCCGTATTACCAACTTGTGCGGAAAACGGTGTCAGCGAGAACCTCGGGGGCGCCGTTTAGGCTCGTTTATTCAATTTTTGGACGGCAATTTGCGCGTGGCGAAACGGAGGGACAAGTAGTGATTTTCCCCAGGACCACACAGCAGCAGTGCTGCCACCGTGACGCCGCCGCGTCGGCCGCGAGCCGTCGTCGCGGCAGCGGATGAAGTCATTTACCCAGGTGAAGCCAAAACGCACACGCACACACGCACGCCGTCTCTACAGCTGCCGCCGCGGCCCAAGACGTAGGAAAACACCTATTACTGCAATCGGTGTCGCTCTTCCGTCATTTCGGAAAACAAGGTGGGCATGTATGGCCTCCTACTGTGTGAGTGCGTGCGTGTGTGTGTGTGTGTGTGTGTGTGCGCGCTAAAGGCTAGACTGGGTCAGACTGTAATTATTTGTCGTCCTCCTGCTGGGAGCGAACCGTTTAGGCAATCAAGAGGGAGATACACACACACACACACACACACTCACACACACAGACGTGCAGGACCACCAGTACAGCCTGTTGCAGCGGTGGACAGGTGAGCAGACACATTGCTGGCGGGCAGCCGAGGCTGGCATGCAGCTCTAAAACAAACACTGACGAGTCCAGAGCCCCTATTAACGTAACGTGGCCGGCTATTACACCCGGCCGCCACGCCCCTCTCTCTGTCCCTCTCTCTCCCTCTCCCTCCCTCCTGTGGGGCCCGGCCGGGCCGGCCAGCCTCGCTCGTGCACAGTCACTCTCACCTTCATCACCTGTCGTGTGATCACGATCATTTAGGCCTAACCATCGCCTTCCGGGGGTTTCACCACACGTTTCACCAATAAGACATCCCTTTGTTTTCTCAGCATCACGACCTGCCTGATCGGCGCCAGGCTGGCGTGGCCGACGGCGCGGCGTCCCGACGCCGTGGCGTGGCGTGGCGTGGCCTCCCGTCGGGACCTGATGAGCCCGCCGAGCTTTCATACATTCCGATCAGTGATCGGGCCGACGTCCGCCGCCACCGCAGCGCGGCGCAGCGCGGCACTGGTTCGCGTGGGGCCGAGCGGGCCGAGGGGTCATTTCCGAAGCGCCGAGTGATATCGAATCGAGCCGTGCACCTCATCGAGTGGCGCGGGCTGGCGCCTGCAGGGCCTGCGCAGGGCTGCAGCTGATGGCCCGCCTCATTGTTTTTCTTTCATTGCTTTTGTTGTGGAGCCCCGGGAGGCCGTATGGGCATGGGCCATGGGCAAGCCATAGGCCGGCCAGGCATGTGTGGTCCCTTTGCATATGCTTCTCATCAGGCACGGCGCCCATAAACCCAATTTATAATTTTCCAACCCTTCCCTCCCCGGCCGGCGAGGAATCCAGTGGGTCGTCCCGCGTCCTGCCCGTCCCGGCCCTCTCGGCGCTGCCGGAGGTGGCCGAGTGTTTGGCTTGCAGGATTGGCCCGCGCCGTGGACTGCCGCTGTTTACAGTCAACTCGCAACTGGACTGGACAAAAATACTAGATTGATTCTCGGTGCAGCGGCGGTCCGGAGCGGATCGGACCCAAACGCAGCGTGCTCCGACCGCAAGGGGAACGAGCGCTGAACGACTGCCTTTTTTGAGGTTTGCCTTTATTACTTTGGAGTAGCCAATGGGTCCAGCACACGCCGGACTGCGGTGTGGGCAGTGCCATGGCAGTGCTGCCACTCACACGTAGCGCACCGAAACGGCGCGCCCCGCCTCCGTCAACTGCAATACGGACGTGAATTGCGGAACGGCTGGGCGGGAATAAACAGGGCAAGGAGGCAGCCAATGAGCGCGCGCGGTTTTTGCGGCTGCGATTGCCATGCGCCGTGTGCCGCTACCTCCAGGCTTGCCTCCAGGTCGAGCGTCGGCTGCCTCGCGCACCGCAGCCAAATACCCCAGCAAGCTACCGCTGCCGCAGCCCGTCGCGCGCGGCTCCTGGGTGAACGGGTGTGGTCGTCACGGCCTCACCGGCTGGCTATCGCGCTGTTTTCGCCCGCCCGCAATGTCTCAAACCTCCTGAGTGAGATAACCCGCAATCTTACGCCCAGATTCAATGTTCCCCCCAGACCAAGCTTCACCGAGACGGGTACCCGTTAAGTCGAGCTCCAAGGACATTCGCTTCAAAATGCAGCCACTCGGCAAGTCCGGTCAGCGCTCTGCGCACTTGATGCGCATGCATTCCGGCGCCGGCTAGCCGGACTTCAAAGGCACCCGACCACCCGCCTCGGCACCTTTACTTGGGCTTCCGAAGCCGCGACTGCAGTCTATTCCATACATAGGAAAAATCTTGAAGATAAAAGCCACTATTTCGTGTTCCGAAACAATTATTGTTTCAGAAATGTGTTAGTAAAGCGTTTGGACTCTTGGCAGCGCGCAGTTGGGGTATTTTGCATCGCGTTTTTCAGGGGGAAGGAGTCGAAATTTATGGGGGGTCAAAGCGAGGCGATTGTGAGGCTCGTCGAGGACTATCATGTGCCGAAAACTGATTTTGAAAACCTCAAACCGTTTTCTGAAGCCAACAGATTTTCTGAAAAACAGACTTTTTGTCATAGAGACGTCGCTATTGGTCCGATTGGATTCGGATTTGGTTTGTTTATAGTGTAGCGGTAAGCTCTACAATTTTTATCCCGACGTGTTTTTTCTTTAAAGACTTCGTTTAGCCAGGAGGACGATATAAAGGGTCCATTGGTCTCCGGTGCGCTACGGTGCAGTGTCCGAGCAGTGCGTGCCTCCCCCTCCACGCACCTCCGAGACAGCCGTACCTGCCCGACGTAGTTCCGAGAGTGTCCGCCAGAGCTGCCACTTTTGCTTTGCGGAGCGAATACCGCACAGGCAATCGCCTTGCCCGCCTCGCCTCGCGGGTCGCAGCGCTTCCTGTGGCTGCACAGTGTAGTGTCATTACGGCCTCTCGGCACGGACATATCGCGTTTATTCTTCGACCACGCCCGCAACGGTCTTCACCTCCCCAGCGGCAACACCACACCGCGCAACCTAGGCGAAGATTCCCGTCACCAGTCCGCGGGTTCGAATACCGACGACGGCCGCCCCTTTTTTGTCGACGGGGAATGCCCAGGGCGCATCGCTGCAGGGGGCGCGCCACCCGCGCCGTCATGGCCGTCACGGTCGCCATGATCCACCCCGTCATGCCGGCCGGCCGCCGTGGGACGCCGAGGCTGACCGCAGCCGCCCCGGGAATCACTACTGGCGCCTCCGGAGCCGCCGGACGAGGCGCACTCATTCCAAACATCGCCCTGTCTCTCTCGCACCGCTCGGGCCGCCCCACGAGAGAGACAGAGACAGAGCGACGCGAGCGCCGTGCCGGCCGGGGCGCTGGCCGGGGCGCTGGACGCGGCGCCTGGCCGCCCCGCCGCGGGGAAGGAGATGATCTGTCTACGTGCGGCCCCAGGCCGCAGGGCGCACACTCATTCCGAGGAGAGGTTTCATCGCTCTGTCGCTGTCGCACTCGTGGGGCGCTCCGAGCGGGTGCGAGAGAGACAGAGCGGACTTGCGGGCAGGCTGTCAGAGGCTCGTTGTGAAAGGCGGGCCGGCCGGGGCGAGGGCACTGCGAGGGCCGGGGCGCCGGGCGCATTCCAGCCGACGCACCGAGAGCCGCCGAGAGGCATGTGTGGTCGGAAATCGGTCGGAATTATGTATTACACCGGTCTACGGCGGGGAGGGGGAGGGAGGGGGCGCCTCGGAGATGATCCATGAATGGAGATCCGTATGGGAACGGGCCGTTTCCGGTGTAGTGGAAGCAAGACGGCGCCGCGGGCTGGACCGGCCCCCCGTCTCCCATTCATTGTTCACGGCCTCGTTGTAGCTGAGCATGAATGAGTACTTTCCGGCCGATCTTTCGACCGAGGACGCCGACGACGAGGACGCCGACGACGAGGACCCCGACGACGAGGACGTCGACGACGAGGACGCCGACGACGAGGACCCCGACGACGAGGACGTCGACGACGAGGACGTACGAGGAGGACGCCGACGACGAGGACGCCGACGACGATGACGCCGACACGAAGACGCACGGGAAATTGGAAAATGTTTCCTTTTTGCGCGGCGCGGCACGCCTCCCCGCAGTGTGGTGGTCCTCTAATATAATAGCCAATCAGCCGAAATGAGCGGATTGAAGATATGAATGAATTACCGAGTGGGATTGCGCGTTAAATGGCCGTAATGCATATGCATGGCGCGGTGCAGCCTCGCAACATGCTGCGGCGTTGCCGTGTGTTTTTCTTTTTTTTAAAAATTGAATATATCCAAATGAATTACTCCGAGCCGAAATCATAATCAAGCTTGCTGCCGCTGTCGGCGTATTAACAGCGGGTCGGAACCTCACACAAGCACACTCACACACACACACAGACTGGACAGACACAGACACACACACACATGGCGCCGCCCACCAAGCGCGGAGTAGGCAACCCTTGCCACACCGCTGCTGCACTTGCTGCTCCGACGAAAAAGAAAAATCCCTGGCCCGTGTCCTGTGTTTTTCGCTGGCCTTGGAGCCTCGCCGTGGTTCGCCGTGCTTCGCCTCGCTCCTCTCTTCTCGTGACGAGCGTCCAAAGAGCGGAATTAAGCTGTGAGAAGATCACTGATTGCTCGGCAGGAGCATCCGCTGAATTGAGGTACTCACCCCGCGACGGCCGAGCAAGGAGGAGGAAAAAGAGAGAGAAGAAGAAGGAGGAGGAGGAAGAGACGCGGTGGAAAAAAGAAGCAGCCAGTTAAAACAAACACACACTGTTTAGCAGGCGTGAGGCGAAGCGAGAGAAGGTCCCATTGGTGATGAGAGGTTATGATTAGATATGCGGTAATTGCCCGTGAGAGGAAAAAGGGAAAGGAAAAAAAGTAGTGTCTGTGTGTGCGTGCGTGCGTTCGTGTGTGATACCTGTCGTGGTGTGTGTGGGGCGTAGCGCGCTGGGTGATGAATATCCAGCCAGCAATCCATTATCATTTAAATGCCTGCTCGTCTGATTATGTTACTCGGCGTGATCCAGGCTTCCGCGGCTCGCCGAATCCGTCCCACTGTATTTCGCCCGCCATTTTTCCCCGCGCCAGACGGGGCGACGCCTGTCTATTTGCATACTGAGGTGCCAAAGCACTGTGAAAACGAAAAGTTCATGCCACGCTCGGATAAATTTAATTTGCATTGAAAATTTCGGTATTACCATATTCGGCTGTCGGATGGCGAGTCAGTCATTTTGTCGAAGAGTGACTCCCGCGCCCGGACAGGTGCTGAGGAATTAGGCTGAGTAAACACACCAGCGCGCGCGCTCACACACACACACACACACACAACCACACAACAGCGCCTTGGGCGGGCGAGGCACACCTGCGGGACGGTTTCTGATTTTGTGAAATTTCGGTCAAAATAAAAGCACAGTATTTTTGTATGCGTCGTGTTTTTGTTGCGGTATGTTTTTGTTAATTTTTGTTGCGGCCATTGTCTGGGGAAAGGCGAGGGCGTGAGGCGCCTGGGTCAGCAAAGGATGAATGAATAGCAGATAAGCCTAACGGGTCCTCTCAGCTGAGATTGAAAGAATAATTATATGGATAAGTCAAATTGTTGGAGATTACGTGTGTATACTAAACAGGAAGGAGAGGAGAAAAAAAAAGCCCGGAGAAAACAAGACGACGAGAACAGGTCGGCGTTGAAAGGGAAGGGCGATAAATGAATGGGTTCAAGTCGGAGGGATCATAAGATAAAGGTCAGAACTCGATGTTCATCCATACGGTTCGCTCCGGGCCAGGTCCGTCAACACTCAACACTGCGCGCCGCGTCTCACATGGCGACTTTTTTTAAATTTTCTCTATTTTTTAAGTTTTTTTTTTACTTATTGACTGACGGCTTTCTCTATTTTTTCAGTTTTGACAATCTCTACTCGAAAAGAAAAATGTAATTTTTAAGTCACGCAAAAGTGCGGGGGCAGCACTTTTCTGAAATTGGCAACGCCGTGAACTGCCACCGGACACGGACTAGGAGGGGAGGGGAGGGGAGGGGGTACCCCGTGCTCCCCTCGTTTAGCGCGGACGGCGTAAGAGTGCTGATACCGGCCACCACCCACCTGATAATTATGGGTTAGGCGGCCCGGAGAGGCCGGAGGGGCCCCACTGGTCAAGCCGAGCCAGCCCGGGCGTGGCGTGGCGGGGCGGGGCGGGGCGGGGCGTGGCACACTCAGCGACCGGATGGGATCCGGTAGGCCGTGAATCGATGGGCTTGCAAAGCACAGTGCCCTTGGGCACACCACGAGCCCTGTGTGAGTGTGTGTGTGTGTGTGTGTGTGTGTGTGTGTGTGTGTGTGTGTGTGTGTGTGTGTTATTCCCTTTTTTACACGACTCGCCATCATAATTTTGCCCCCAAGGATGATGAAATGCGCTCCAGTGATGCTCGCTCTCTCTCTCTCTTTTCTCTCTCTTTGGGCTCCTACAAACAACAACTTGTCTCTTTTTTTTCTGATCGGTGTTGTAAATGTGATAAACCTAGAAAAAAACCGTAAAATATCGTAGGTGGGGCTGCTAGATACACACGTCTGGATTGACCCGTTGGCACGGCAGCGCGGCGGCGGCTATGGCTGCAGTGGCACTATCGCATTACACCGCGGGGTGGACTGGAGCGCTGGCGCCGCTGGAGCCGCTGGAGCCTCCAGCCCGGAGGGGAGTCTGCGCGGCCTGGGAGCGGGCGAGCGCATCCCACAAATAAACTCGGCACGCGTCGTGTCAAGTCGCCCCGCCAGTGGCCCCGCCAGTCGCGCCGCCACCCCATGTCGCCCGGCCAGCGTTGCATTTCTATCATTTCCGGATCCAGCGCCGCCCTTCTTCCGCCTTCCCTTCCCCTTCTCTCGGTCTCTCTCTCTCTCTCTGAGGCAGCGTGTCCGTTTTGCGCCTGGTGGTGTGAGCGTGAGATACCTGGAGGCGTGGAAACGTGGCGGGCCGCGGAGTGAAGCAGCGAAGCAGCGAAGGCTTCCTGGCATTCCGGCCGAGACTCCCACCCGGCGGCAGCGCTACGGCCCCGCACTGCCCTGCACGGCCCGCCGAGAGGCCGAGTGTTTAGGCGCGTTCCAGGTGGCCGTGCAGGCCGTGCTGGCCGTGGGGGTGGACCATGCCGCCGCGCTCCCGAGGCATGAGCCGGCATGAGATGTAGCCACGAGCCGACGGGGCCGCAGCAGCAGATTCCTCAATGACCCAAGCCGAGCCGCCGTCGGCTGGCGTGGCTGGCGTGCGGTGTGCGGACGCTGTGTGGACCAGAAGCATTCGCCAGCATTCGCTGCGAAACCACAGCCAGCTGTGCTGGCGCCGCCACCGCCAGGACGGCGTGGACGGCGCAGGGCGCACACTATAGGGGACAGTGGGCAAGCAGTGGATGCCATGTCTCCACCGCCACGAGCACGTTCGGCCCCTCGGTCCGTGGTTCGAATACCGCCCTGGCCTCCCCCTTTTCCCCTTTTCTCGGGCCGCGTTGCCGTGAAGAAGGGGCCGAGGCGGCCGTAGGGCTCGTCGTAGGGCCCCAAGAAGGGCGGCCAGTAACATTGGGGCCGGACAGTGGACGCGCACTACATGGTGTGGCACCGAGGGCCGAGAGAGAGAGAGAGAGAGAGAGAGAGAGAGAGAGAGAGAGAGAGAGAGAGAGAGAGAGAGAGAGAGAGAGAGAGAGAGAGAGAGAGAGAGAGGGCACACCAGCACAATGGCCGTGCAAACGACCGCAGCAAGCCGGCGCCGGGAAACACACCATGGTTTCCGTGGGACGACCGGACAGACAGACAGGCAGACACGCAGACAGACCGGCAGGCAGACCGAGGGGAGAGAGGGAGATGGGTCCTGCAGAGGACAGTGACATTCAGTTAGGAGTGGAAAGCAGCACCCAAGCGAGCGCGTGGAAAAAAAAACAATTAGAAATAAGAAGGTGCGAGGCTGAGAACTGCTTTAGACAGCAAGGACTGAAAAAAGTAGCAAATTTGGAAGAAATTTTTTTATTAATTATGGAACGCAGATCAAACAATAACAGTACAGTACCTCGATGAAAGCGCGTGTGGGTGGCTGGGTGGCGCGGCAAGTCACGACGAATAAATTCTTCCTTATTACAAGACGCGTCTCGGCGGGTGGCGTTCTTCGCGCGCGCGTGTGTGTGAGTGCGTGCTTCGTGTATGTGAATGTGTGGAGCTAGGGGTGCCGTGGGGACGGAAGCACAGAGGGAAAGATGCAGGGGGTGGGGGAGGAGGGGTGCAGCTACACTACAAGACGCGCGTATAGCAGCCAGCAAGCACCAAGCGCGCGCATTCCACCCGAAAATATCATCCGCCATACAAATCACAGGAAAAAGTGCGCAACAAAGTCAAAGTGACGCAATAAATATTTTGTGGGTGTGTTGGTGTGTTGGAGGGGTGCGACTGCAGCGGCTGCGCGAGGGGGATGGAAGATGGACGAGGGCCGCGGCGGCGTGCGACGCGTGCCGGCCGGCCCTTGGAGGCCTTCGACTTGGCCCTCGGCGTGGCGGTGCGGTCAGGCCGGCGAGTCGCGTCGTCGTCCACGTCGTGTCCCCATTCCCCATTTGCCAGAGGCATTTGTCATCTCGCCTCCGCGACGCGCCGCGACCCGGAGTGACCGCAGGATCGAGTCCGGGTCGCGGCGCGGAAAATCTGTGGCAAGCATTGTTTTGGTGACGTCATCAGCATCATCCCCCGACCAACGGAAGGTAGCTCAGACTTTGCAGTCCTCACCTCCAGATTGTGACCGCGCCAGCAGCTCCAACGGCGAAACGACGGACTTCCTGACCCTTTCCGACCCTCCCCGGCCAGCTGTCCCCGCCGCCCCGCCGCCGGCCTCCGGGCTGGCCTTCTTGTGCTCCGCGGAGTGTGACCCAGCCCTAATAGCTCCATCCCTTCAAGTCAACAAGCGAATCAATACGTCGTGCTGGCCTGCTGCCGTCGAGGGGGATGAGCTTTTGTTGTAGTGCGTAGTTCGGGAGGAGAGTGACCTCGTGTCTGAGGCTGCGTCGCCCAGGCTCGCCGGCCCCGCCAGCAGCGCGCGCGCGGGCAGGCCAAATTCGCGAAGGGTGTTATTTGCGCTCCCAAATTACACTGACCTCCGCATTCCCACAATGATTCGGTGTCGAAGAGTTTGCCAGCCTGTGGGCGTTTGGTGGACAGAGTGTTGGTTTCGATGACGACGGTACGTTTCCCAAGTGTCCCAAAGCGTCAAGTGAATGTGTTGCAAGTTCCTTCTAATACTTCTCAGACTATGAGTTCTGCTGACAGGAAGTTTTCTGAATTGTTTTCAAGTTGTCAACAGACAGAAGGCAATCTATTAATACCTTCTCATATTTCGCATAGCACATTCTAGAGAGCTCTTCCGGGTGCGTTGGAATGGAATTTGCGGGAGCGGGACGCGACCCGGCTCGGAATCACTCACCCCAACTGAGTGAGATTGACACCCAGTCGGCCGTCCGGGCCGTCCCCTACCCCATCCGGCATGCCAGACACATCCAGCTAAGAAAATTAGCCACACAAATAGCGATTGAGGTTTAGCATGTTCATGAGCGACGAGGAGAGAGAGAGAGACTGCACAGCACCCTTCAGTGATTGTGCGCGGGGTGGGGCGGGGCGGGGCGGGGCGGGGCGGGGCGGGGCGGGGTGGGGCGGCACAGCGACCCGCTCGCCTGACAAATGTGTTTAGTGCAACCCGTTGACGGCCAACAGAAACATCGGCAAAATTGATTGACGTGGTCGTTGTGGGGAACACGGCGGTGCTTTGAAACCACGCCGGGGCCGCGGGGAGAGGAGAAGAGGGGGGATGGAGGATGCACGAGGAACAAAGAATCAACAGGCCTGAATAAAATCATAATTTTTCATTTCTCCTTCACATTTTTGTCCGTGAAATCACACATTCTTTTAACAGCTCCGTTTGATCAGTAAGTCAGAGAGAGAAGCGCCTAAAAGAACACAGGAAGATCCTGCACTGCCGCCCCCGCTGCCCCCACCCCCTAACAACTAGCACACAGTGTGCTTCCGCCACCCCGGGAACTCCTCGCGGGCCGCCCACCCCCACCCCCGCCGGCAGACGAGCAGATTTGCAAATACAAAGCCCTGTGACAAACCGTATGAGGGCGACGCGCCGCGCGGGGAGGGTTGCCATTGTCTCCACATTTACGAGGTTCAGCCGGCAGGGGCGGCGCTGGCGGCGCTACTCGCACAGTGTGTGAGTCCGGGGCGCCAGGGCGCGGCTGGCGCGGCTGGCGCGGCCAAGGCGCTGCACGGGTAGAGGTGTGTAGGCAGACTCCAAAACGAAAACACGAAAACACAGCGATAAAACCGAAAACAGCCGCCAACAGCTTGAATAAAAGCCGAGCGCGCCGAGTCGCGCGGGTCCATTCTGCACTGCTTGTAATTGCAGCTTCTCGACGAGAAAGTCGTCCCGGAGTGAGAGAGAAGGATATAGAGAGGAAGAGAGAGAGGGAGAGTGTTATGGGAGGGTGAAGACGTCGTAATAAAAACATGTCCCTCGCTGAATTGGCGCCCGTCTCGGCTATGGTGCGTGACCCCGCAGTGTGTGTGTGTGTGTGTGTGTGTGTGTGTGTGTGTGTGTGTGTGTCTGGGAACGGTGCACGCCGCGCCGAAGCCCCCCGCTGGGCGCCGCCGCGAAGACCACCAAATAGGCGACTGCCGACGCGCCGCGCCTCGCCTCGCGTCGCAGGCCTGGAGTGCCATGAGTGCCCCGGTCACCAGCAAGACCCCCGTCGACTTGACTAATAGTTATTGCTAGTCACACCAGCCGGAGCCGCGCCGCACCCCGCTCTCCGCAAAGACCGACTCCGTCGAGCAGGGGCTCCGTCGAACGCGGTGCCTCCACTTGCGAATGCGAATGAGAGCGCCCGCGCGACGGGTCCACGACGACAGCCCACGACAGTCCTCGCTTCCCCCGGGGTCTGGTCTCTTTCTTATTCCGAATCCGCGGCGTTTCTTCTCGTCTTGCTCGGCGGTGTGGCTGCCGCGACGCCGCGACGCCGCCATGCCGCATCCGGTCGTTTCCGGCACCGCCGGATACGGTAGTCGCGCTTACTCCAATTCGGCGCCGGCCTCGATAAAAGATATTATCCTCTCTCTGCATTTTTGAATCGGCTCCGCCACCCCGGCGTGCTGCCACCCGAGGGATGGTGCCGAGGAGGGTGTCTCTCTCGCACTGACACGAGAACAGTGTCAGAGAGAGAGAGAGAGAGAGAGAGAGAGAGAGAGAGAGAGTGCGGCGTGGGAGCGGCACCCTCGCTAATGAACCTTATCCACACCTTCTTCCGGTCGAGCTGGCCGCGACGCCGCGGAGTCGCGTGCCGCAGAGTCCCGGACTCCAGACTCCCGGAGTGCATGCGTTGCAGTCATTGATTGCGACTCCGGTTTCGCTGCTCTGCGCGGCCGGGGCGGCCGGCCTGTGAATGAGAGCCACCCGGACGCCCGGAAGAGCGGTAATTTGCGATGGCCTCATGGCCTCGGGGCGGCGGGGCGGCCACCCTCTCCTCTCGCGGGACTGGACCTCCCTCTGCGCGGCGGGCCGCGGGCCGCGCGGACTCTGGCGGCAAGCGGCGCCGCGGCGCCCAGTCGTCCGCGCGCGCTTTTTACTGCCGGACGCACTTTCTCGATCAGTTTTGCCAACTTTGAAACTTCCGGGCGGGCACGCTGGTGCGGTTCCGCGGGGAGGCAGGTTGGCTGCCTGCGTGGCGGCTGGGGCGGTGGTTGGAGCCGAGCCCGGCCCAGGCCCGTTCGCTCATTCACACCAGCGCGTGTTTGCGCGGCGCAAACCCACACCACGCCACGCACCGCGCACCGCACGTTGGCGCGAGAGCTTCGTATGAGCAGCCGACGCCCTGCAGGGCCTGCCCCGTGGCCCGCAGCCCCGCAGCACACACGGGCCCACTTCGCCCCACCAGACTCATTCCGAGGATTCGTCGCTCTGTCTCTGTCCCACTCGTGAGGTTGCCCGGTGCCCCGCACGGGAGCGAGAGAGACAGAGCGACGAGAAGACGTTCGGCAGCGGCGAGGCGGGGGCGCGTTTCGCATTTTTGCAGTGCGCGGAACGCAGTGCGCCGGCCACTGTAGAGGGTGCTAACGCCGCGGAGTGGCAGCTCCAGAAGAGAAAGGGGGGGGGGGCTCGGAGTAATCGCCGGAACCGGAAGTGTCGCGCTGCTGCGGAAATGGCCGACGCAGGAGAGAGAGAGAGAGAGAGAGAGAGAGAGAGAGAGAGAGAGAGAGAGAGAGAGAGAGAGGCAGGCAGGCTCCGAAGAGTCCGTACAGCGTGTGTGAGCGGTAGAAAGCGACGCGCGGTGCAGACGCGCTCACCACGCCGCCAAAAACCAATCCGGCGTCAAGAAACACAACAAATAACCGATATTTTTTGTGTGTTCTGTTCCCGGCGCGACTCGTGGTGTGTCACGACGGAACGACGGCGTGGTATCAGGGCATCGCCTTTCCTCCAACGCCACGCCACGCCCGCAGCCCGCCCGGACGCCCACCGGAGCAGCCCGACGACGACGTCCCGGACGACGTCCCGACGTGGCCGAACAGGCGAAAGCCTAATTAACGGCGGCAATTCCTTGTTTTACAACCGGAGTAATTACTGGTTTATTGTCATTAGGATCAAAATGACATAAAGAAAACGGATTCATTGTTGCTCGGGGGAAAGGTAATTTTTTCTCTCATTAGCGCCGCGCAAGGGCCGGAGCTGCAGGGGCGGGCCGGTCCCGTCTGCAGTGCCAGCTCGGGGCGCGGCCGCGGCGCGTTGGGTCGGAATGCGGTGACCCAAATCTCGGTTCAAAAACGCCCACTCAAGTCGAACCCAAATTTATCCGCACATGTGCTAATTTGTTCGGCATCGGTGCGCCGTTTGTCGCGACGAGGCAGGCGGGGCCGAGGGCGGCGGTGGCGGCCCGCTGGATGTTCGCTGGCGGTGTAGGTGCACCGAGGCTGCTTGCAAATGATGTGCCGGCCGTCCAGTCCAGTTGAGCCAAGCGAGCCAAGCCGGCCGAGTCCGGCTGCTGCGCGCTGGGCCTGGCTGCGCCCTGGCCGCGCCTGCCCGGCCGATGCCCGGCTGCACCTTCATTCATGGCCGACCGGGCCGTCTGGCCGGTCCGGCCGCGTCCCGAACGGAGCGACCGCGTCGAGACGTGTCGATTCGCGCAGCGTTTTGAACGCGCCCCACGGTGAATGGCTGCACGCCGCGCGCCCGCCCACTCTGCCGCCCCGCCCCGCCCCGCCCCGCCCCGCCACATTAGAAGACAATGCGCCGTTTGTCTGGCCAGCGCCGGACCACGACCTGACACCCATACCAGCCACACTCAAAACAAACTCACAAAAATTGATGATTGTTCGGAAAATTCAAACAGCGCCTTCTTGTGTGTGAGTTTGGAAAAAGTGCAAAAGGCGTGTTTTGGACTGCGCCCCGATTTTACCTACTAAAATTATTTCTTGTAGACGCGTTGGAGTCTCGGAGGAAGTTGTAACGAAAATAAAACAGATTCAACCCATTCCCTGAAGCGCCGGTATGTTGAGACTGTTCTCTTGAGGTGTGTTTGGGAGGGTTTGCATGAGGCACCAGTTCGTGTTCGCCGTAGCGATACATCGATGCACGGAGACGCGGGGACGCGGCTCGGACGCGGAGGCAACGCCACGTCGGGGGGAGGCAGATTGGCATCGGGGTGTCTGGCTCAAGCGCCACGCCCCGAGCGTTGCCTCGCCGCGAGCGTTGCCGCGAGCGTTGCCGCGAGCGTTGCCGCGAGCGTTGCCGCGAGCGTTGCCGCGAGCGTTGCCGCGAGCGTTGCCGCGGTGCGAGCCCAGAGCGTACCCAGTAGAACTTGTGGAACTTCTTCAAGTGGCTACATGGTGGCCGAATAGCTCTCCATGGTGCTGGCTGACGACGCGAGCTGCTCGCCACGCGGTCGCCGCCGCCGGGAGTCGAACCAGGTGCCAGCACTCAAGCAGCTGCGAGCTAATGGCGTGTCGCAATGCTGCACCGCTCTGCACTGCTCATCCCATTCTGATACGGATTGAAAAGGAAGTGCCAGTCGCACTAAGAAGCGGCCGATTGCTTATCTGACCAGAAGTCCTTCTCTGCAGCGCATTCAATGGCGCCGCGCTGCAGTGCCTTGGCAGTGCCGCAGTGCGCCGCACACACCATGATCGTCCTGGATCAGGTGTCGCCGCGTGGCGGCGTGGCGCCCGGGGCACTGGGAGCGCTCGGGGCACTGCACTGCAATGCACTGCAGGACGCATCCGGTGCGATTGTCCTGTGACGAGACGCTCCGCTGGGGGCCGACGACGGGGCCGACCTGGCCGACTGGAGGCAGCCGGAGCGGGGACCTCTCTGGCCGCCACCGCCCCGCGCGCTCGGCACTGTGATGGGTGCCGTCTGCACACCCTGCACTCGCCAGAGGCACCAAAGGCGGCCAGTCGCTGGCGTGGCGTGGCGTGGCGGCGGCCCACTGAATGACCACTGAGCTGGAAACAAAGGTCCACGACTCGGCCCTGCGCCCTGCGTCGCCCTGCGTCGCCCTGCGGGAGTCGCCTCGTCTCCCCCTCCCCTCGCCCCGCTTCGCCCCTTCGTGCCTTCGTTACACACAGCAGCGGGCGACAGCGAGGCAGGATTTCGAAAGGGCGAATATACGATGAGCCGAAAAGTGAGTGGAATACATTGAATGGTCGCCAAGACGGTCCATTCAAGAGGCAGTGGGCTGCAGTGGGCAGCAGGACCAAAAGGAAACTGCTTTCAAGTTTTTCTTTCAACATTCACTTAGATTTGAAAACTTTATTCATTTATTTGTTTATTCATATCCTTGTTTTGCACATTCATTCATCCGTTCATTGATCCGCCAAGTGCCGCAGGGACGAGGAACTAACCACACCACGACGAGGACGGCCTCGACGGCGACGCTGTCTGCGGTGGCATCGCGCAGCAGCGCGTCACGTCGCGCTTCCCGTCGTGGCCGTCCTCGTCGTCTCCGTCGTGGAGGTGCGCCTGCGCCTCGCCTGCGCCTCGCCTGTCTCCGACATGAGGTATCATTTCCTGCAGTCCGGATCGCCGGGTCCACGCGCGTGTCGCCCCGGGCAGCTCGGGGCAGGGAAACGGATGCTTTTCTCGGCGTATGTTTATTTAATCACCGAAGGCAGCCAGCTTTGTCCCGGCCCTCGCAGCGGCGCGGTCAGTTCGTCATTCATCGCAATGACTGACCGTCGCGTCGGGGAAACTTAGACTGAGACGCGCGCGGCGCGGGGCGACGCGACTTGGCCATAAGTGATTGGAGAGGCTTCTTTTCCGAAGCGTCATCCAGGCTGGGAGTCTGGAGACTCAAGTCTGGAGACTGTAGAGCCGCAAGTCTGGAGTCCAGAGACGTGTCCAGACGACACGACGACACGCAGACACGCCAGCATCCAGATAATGCAAATGGGCTGCGCACGTCTCCCGTGTGCGTGCGCACGTGTGTGTGTGTGTGTGTGTGTGTGTGTGTGTGTGTGTGTGTGTGTGTGTTTTGTGTGTGTAGTCTGCTTGTGGGAGCTGCAAATGCGAGGAGGTACGGAATGGTGCATGGAGATCGCAGTGGGGGATATTACGAGCCGTGACCTTTCGGCGGCGTTTCAAGAAGGCACGCCCCTCTGGGGCGCGCACACACACACACACCTCTGCACCCGCAGGGAAGCCCACCGAGTTATCGTCACCCTCGCACCCCGCTGCCGCTGCTGCTGCCGCTGCTGCTGCTGCAGCTCGTGCTGCCGCGGGTGTGTGATTAATATTATGACAACAGCGAGGTGATAAGGACAAGAACGGTGTTCAAACAATGTGCAAAAAGATGAGCGCGAGGCGACGTGACACACTGCTTTCCCACCCGAAAGGCCGAAGGGCCGAAAGCAGCGAGCGCTGCCGCGTCGCCGTGCATTTAATCACGAGTCGATCGGCAGCCTCACTCGCCGCGACACTGTGGCTTCTATGAACCGGCCGGCTATCTGGCGAGCCAGGCGAGCACGTGTCCGGGGACAGGGGACTCGCCGCCAGCGGGCCGACCGGGCGAAAGGCGGGGCGTGGATGTGGATTCGAACCCGCGGCCTGAGGATCAGCACGCCGGCTCGCTACCCCCTCGGCCGCAGAGGCACCACCGGGCCGGCGGCCGTGACGGTGATTACTTCCCTGCCGCTACTTGTCAGGCGAGCGGTGCCAGGCACGTCGCGGTCCGCACCCTCCGGTCCGGGTCACTCCGAATGGCTGTCCTTGGCGGTTCCGGGGCCGGATCACGAGTCGGCGCACCTGACCCCGGAGCTGACCCGGTCAGCCTCTGGACGGCGGCGAGGTCCAGCCCGGTCCAAGCCCGCCGGGCCTCTCGTTGTCGCCCAGCACGCGGCCAGCATGCAGATCGACCTCCTGAAGGGCGGAGCCGGCGAAGCGGAGCACGGTGGCCCGCGGCCGCCAATCGCCGTGGCGTGCCAATCAGTGTGTGTGTGTGTGTGAGTGCGTGCGTGGGTGCGTGCGTGTGTGTGTGTGTGTGTGTGTGTGTGTGCGTGTCTGTCTGTCTGCGTGCGCGCGAGGGAAAGGACGCGGATTTGGACGAGTGCGTCGCGGTCCGGGGCGGTGCTCGGCCTATCTGCGTGCCGCTGTCTCCTTCTTCATCAGACCGCTCCACTCCGGCCCCGGAATTTTAAAACGCCCGCGCCACGCCTTGCCGTGCCCCGGCGCCGCGCGCGTGGGCCGCAGGCACTGCCTGGCCTGGCAGTGCCTGGCACGGCGCCTCTGTTTGCGCTGCTGCGCCGCTGCGCTCCGTCATCAAGGCCGTCATCAGGGCCCCGAAAAGGTGACGCGAATCACAATCAGGCTCGAGTGGGGCACGCAGCACGCGCGGGCCGCTCGGGACGCTCCGGCCGCTCTGGCGGGAAGGGAGCTTTGAACGGAACCGAGTAGTCGCGTTGAAACAACGAGCAGTAATTACCCTTTCCGTGAATTTTGAAATTGCGAATTTTGTTTGTTCATTGCTTTTATATTGAGGTCTTTGGATTTTTTTTCTTTTTGAATATTTCATTTTATTTTGTGTGTGTTCACTTAAGAGGATATGGTACACCTCCCCAGAAGCGGCATTTCCAGGGACGCGCAGGGACCTCTTTCTAACGCCGTCCTAGCCACACCGTTCGAGGTATCGATATGGAACTTGGCACACGGGCTCAGAAGGGATCAATCTCAATGACGGTGCGTTCAAAAAATTTTTTGAACGCCTAAGTTAGGCCCCAGGGCAGTTCAGTTCTGGTCCAACTTTCGTTCACAACACATCCTGAGAAAATGGGAATATCGAAAAAAGGGCGATGGTACGTTCTAGATTGACATTTACTCTTTCCGGAGATGTTATCCCCTTTCCTGTGCGTTCAAAATTAGAGGTCAAAACCCGGTAGACCGCAGACCTCTGCACGGCGACTTTCGGCGATTCCGGAGCCGGTCAAAGAGAGGAAGTGCAATGTAACTGTCGACGAGCTGTACCGGCCCCAGACCCCGCACATGTTGTCGCCGACTTTGTTTCACTGAATAGGGACTGCCTGGGCACAGCCTGGCCCGCCACTCTCGCCCAAGGATCGGCACCGTGACAGGTCAATTTATGGCCCCGTGCCTAAATAGTTAAATTTTTCAGCGGTTCATTTTGGAGTTGTGAAACTTGCTCAGATGGATTCAACGGGCCATTGCGGTGTCAGGCGAATAAAGATTCAAGTTCTTGCGACTATTTTGACCTAGGCTGTCCCGAACATAATCAAGTCCGGTGGCGGGGCTAGTACTGGAGAGTTAAGGTCAAAATGGTCGTAGAACTTTATTTTTGAGTTGCCTGAAACCACAATCGTGCGCTGGACCCCATTCGCCAAATCCTAAAACTCTAAAATAATCCGTTCAAAAATTTAACTGCCGGGGTCTGGGGCCCATAAATCGGCCTGTCACGCTGCCGACCCTTCGACTCATCGGCTCCGGCGCGTGAATGAGGCGGGGGCGGGGGGCCGGCAGGGGGCCCGGCGCAGAGACAAAGCAGAGGGCTGCATGCAGGCAGCCAGGAGGGGCAGGGGCGGGGGCAGGCGGGGGTCAGCATAGCCCGTCTACGACAGTGCCTTTTCAAAACTCTGCGAGATGACAAAAATCATCGTGCAGAGGTCTGCGGTCTACCGGGTTTTGGCCTCTAATTTTAGTCGCACAGGAACGGGGATATCATCACTGGAAAGAGCAAATGTCAATCTAGAACGTACCATCGCCCTTTTTTCGATATTCCCATTTTCTTAGGACGTGTTGTGAACGAAAGTTGGACCAGAACTGGACTGCCCTGGGGCCTAACTTAGGCGTTCAAAAATTTTTTTGAACGCACCGTCATTGAGATTGATCCCTTCTGAGCCCGTGTGCCAAGTTTCATATCGATACCTCGAACGGTGTGGCCAGGAGGGCGTTAGAAAGAGGTCCCTGCGCGTCCCTGGAAATGCCGCTTCTGGGGAGGTGTACCATATCCTCTTAATTTGAGAGTATAGCTTTGCCCCTGGACTCCGTCGGTCGCGGTCAGCCAGTCTGGAGTGTGCCGCTTTGCTGCCCCTTTGTCCAATCAATAACGTTTTGAATGGCCACCATCATTCTGCCGTTCTGGATGACTCCCGTGGGCATCTCCAGGCGAGTCTCCAGGCGAGGGGCCGCTTGCTCCTGGACTCTCCAGAGCCCTCCTTGAAACCGGATAGGACCCCCAGACGCTGGCCGGCGCGGACCACGCCGTCGCCCGCCGGTCCGCCGGCCCGCCGCCGCCTTCTCCCGCGCGCCCCCGCCGCACCCGTATCATTCATATATATTTCCTCCGAAATGGGTGTCTGGCTCGATGAGAAACAACTTCCGAGTTACTCGCGTGCGGCCTGACCGCGGCCCCCGCCCCGCCCCGCCCCGCCCCGCCACGCTGCCATTAGACCGCGGTTTGACCGTTCATTAGGCACCTGGTCGGAACGCGGTCCTCAGCGGGGCGCTTCTGTTCACCAGGCCGACGGGGCCGACGGGGCGCTGCGGGAACGCCCCTCTTTGGCGTGCATCGGACGAGCGGGTCGTTAAAAAAGCCGCGGACAGTTGTTGTTGTTGTTCTTCTTCTTCTTCTTCTTCTTCTTCTTCTTCTTCTTCTTCTTCTTCTTCTTCTTCTTCTTCTTCTTGAGGAGATACAGAGAGAGAGAGAGAGAGAGAGAGAGAGAGAGAGAGAGAGAGAGAGAGAGAGAGAGAGAGAGAGACAACGGCACCCTCCGCTCTTATGACAAGGCATTGCCTCATGTCATTGGCTACACGTTGGCTTGGTGTTGTCGGGTTAGCATGTGTGTTGTTGTGCTTCGTTGTTTTGCAGGACGCCTTGTCGCCGCCGCCGCCGCCGCCTCGCTCGTATGATATGTCACGTGACAAAACACGGTGCGGTATGGGTCCGTGTAGCCACACACAGATCGCACAAATATACAACCGCACACAAACGCAAACACACACACTGGGTCCGTGTGGGCCGGCCGCCAGCACCGCCAGCGATGACGTGTCGTACGAAGGCTGCACGCGGCGCTGGCAGTTTAAGTTCGGCAGGGTCCGCCGCCGCTGGGAGATTCCGCCTTCGGGAAGTTGGCCGTGGCGGCGTCGCGACGTGGCGGCGTCGCGGCGTCGCGGTCGGCGTGTTGTTGGCGGGGTGGGGGCGGCCATGGGCCGAGGCCGTGCCGTGCGCCGATGGGGCCGGGCCCGGCGACGCCGCCAGCACCGCGCCGACAGTGTGCCGCACAGGCTGGATATGCATGCCGGGCTGCAGACCGGACAAACGATAAGTACATGGTACAAGCCCATGTCGGACCCCCCGCGGGTCCGCGTCCGCGGCCCGGCCCGCGGGAGGCGGGCGGGGAGGCGGCGGGGAGGCGGGCGGGGAGGCGGGCGGGGAGGCGGGCGGGGAGGCGGGCGGGGAGGCGGGCGGGGAGGCGGGCGGGGAGGCGGGCGGGGAGGCGGGCGGGGAGGCGGGCGGGGAGGCAGGGACGGGCCGGCCGCCTCGCCTTGGTACTGGGTGGCTGGGTGGGGCCCGTGGGGCCCGTGGGGCCCCAAGGGGGCCGCTAGGCCGTCGGATCAGGGCGGGGATCGCGGCCCGGGATCCACACAGGGATCGGCGCGTCATGGTGCGCGCGCCCGCGCCACGGCACCTCGCCGCCGACGACAACAACAACAAAAACAACACCGCCAGCAGCAGCGACAACAACAACAGCCGATCGGGAGCGCGGCGCAGCGATTGGCCGCGGAGAAAAAAAAGAGGGAAGCAGAGCAAAAAGTGGTGCCATCGTCACAGAGGCCGGACTGGACTGGACTCGGCTGGAGGGACTCTGGGATTGAGCTGCTAAATCTTGAAAAGGAGAAAAGCACTGTGCGCGTGCAGCCTGCCTGCCCGGCACTGCCCGGCCGCGCCGCTAGGCCAGCGGCCGACGGCGGCCGAGGACGTACGTGTGAGAAATTAATGCCATGGCTTCGTCCTCGCAACGCAAAGAGAAAAGCCCCCTTTTTTGGCCGGGTAGGTCTGCTTCATTGGCTGGCGGGCTGGCGTTACTGGCGTGTACCTTGACAATGGCCGGAAGGGGGCTCGCGCTGACCACTCCACTGGGCCAGGCCGCCCCGCCGCCTGCTGGCCGCCGTGCTGCCACTAATTGAAGGAGTTCAATGGAATTCTTTACATACATTATCCAAAGCGGAGGCGAAAGCGGAGAGAGAGAGGGAGACACAAAAAAGGAACGAAACGACCAACGGTAAAGAGAGAGACAGAGAGGCAGGCGCCTCCGGCGTGGAGGCGAAGGCACTAAGGCCCCGGGCCAGCCCGAGCCGCCGGCGCCAAACCGCACCACCATCTCCGACCCCATCAGCGGCCCGTGCCGGTTCGAGCAGCACCGTGATGTGTTCCCAGCCGGGGCAGGTTGCCTAGTGGCCTATCGGCGCCTGGCCCTGCCTAGCCAGCCTGGGCCAGAGTCTGTTTCCCATCGACTCGTTCCCGATATCGTTCTGGCAGCCCCGCGGCCCCGCAGGCTCCCCGGTGGCGTCGCCGCCCGCGCCGCCCGCGCCGCCATTGCACATCGTCCCCATGGTGGTGGTGTTCGTTCCCGATTACACAAGCCCCGCCCGTACCGCCAGCCCCGCCACATCACGTCGCTCAAGACTGTCGAAGGAGCGGCGGCCTCTCTCCTAGCCCCTTTGGAAAACTTAAGACCAGCTCTGGGCGCGAGGGTAGGCAAACCCCGTGCCTCGAGCGCACGGCTGCACAACGGGTTGCCTATCCTCGCCTTCGCAGGGGACCGGCCCAGGAAGTCCTCGACGTCCTTTTTCCCTCGTGCTTTCTTGCAGTGCCCTTTTCCTGCGCGTTGCGTCAGCGTGTGTGCGTACGTGTGTGTGTCTGTGTGTGTGTGTCCGGTCCATTGGACAGGCCGTGCGTTGGGGCCCCTCGTCCAAAATGGCGGCGCGCCGGACGCCTCGAAGGAGTAGGCCGAGAGGAGGAGCGAGCAAGGACCGCAGTTACTACCCGTACGTGCGGGCGGTGCGCGCTGCGGGCAAGCCTCGCCAGTTCGCCCACACGAACCCATTTCCAAGATGGCGACCGGACTGAATCCGGACTCGGGGCGGGCTGCATGATTTAATTTTTTTTTTAATTTCATTCTCAGACGGTGATTTCATTTTCGCCTTTCGGAACCTCCTCCTCCACGTCGACGCCGCCGCGCTGCCCATTAGCAGTGCAGTGCCATAAAGCGAATCAGTGTTGCCGGGGAGCTTGGCAGGCTTGGCGGAGGGAGCAGCGGCAGTCGCGGCGATTCATTAAAAGCAGGAACGAGAAAACAATGAAAGCGGCGGCGGCGGAAAAAAAATGAAATTTGATGCCGAAAGACGGGGAACCCTAAATCATGGCGCCACACCACGAGACCATGTTGGCCGGCCCGTCCCGTCGGCGTCCCGTCGGCCCGTCCCGTCGGCCGTTGTAAGCGCGACGTATATATATGTAACGGAAGTCGTGGCGGCGGGGCGGGCGGGGGCTGCTCCTTGCGCCGCTCCTTGCCGGCGCGGCGCGGCGCCCGGGGGTCCTCGGGGAGGGTCCCGGACCCGGGGTCCTCGCCGAGGGGAGCGGCACAGTGGCGGTGGCATTCCGTGCCTCACACCAAAAAGAGAAAGAGCGAGGAAAAAGCATCGGAAACGGGCGGTGGAGAGGGACAAGAAAAAACGCGCCGGTTTGGATAGCATAACAAATGACATTTGCGCACCGCGCTGCCCGCACCGCTAAGAGCCGCGACTCGGCGAGGCGGCCGTCGGCCCACGCCGCGCAGCGCGCCGCTAGTGGAGGAGAGGGAGACGGTGTTCAAGAAACGGGCCGATGATCATCACGACGGCGCCGGTCCTGTTCATTGCCCTTTCGGCCGGCCCTGCCAGCATCACGGCCGGCACCGTAAAACCGCATTTCGACGGCGCGGTGAGCGTGAGTGCACTGCGAGCGTGCCCCGACGTGGCCGTTGCCAGGGCGGCAGGGCCGCGATGAGCTCGCCGCCAGCTCGCCTCGCGAGGGGTCATTCGCGGCACGGCCGGCACGGCCGCGACGCGAGAGGTGGAACGCCCCGCCGCCGCCGCCCCGCCCAGGGTGTTGCGGTCGGCGCCGGCAACAGCACCAGCGCCTCGCGGCGCGGCGTGGCGTGTCGGCGCGCGGCAGGGCGCGGCGAGACGCGGCGCCGCGACGCAGGACACGCCACACCGCCGCTGACTGGCCTGCGCGCCGCGGACGCCGTGGAGGGGGGAGCCGGTGCGCGCGATGGACGGCGCTGCACTGCTGGCGCCATCTAGCGGCCAACGGCTGAACTGCGCCCGCGACGCGCCGCGTCCTGCTGCGCGCAGGCCTGGCGTGCTAGGGTTGCCACCCGTCGCCGTCGCCCCGCGATCGTTCCTGAGCCTGCGGCTCGGCCTGCAGGGGTCTCGGAGACCTGGGCATTATAGTGCCATCAGGCGCAGCGCAGGCGGTGCGGCCTCGTCATATCTCACCGCCAAACGCACCGCACCGCGTCCTTGGGGTCCTTGGACTAATGGGAGTGGGCGCTTGGACGCGCGGACGTCACGACCGGCTGGCCTAGCCCGCCGGATGGGATGGCCGCCAGGGCCGCGGTCGCCACAGGCACGCCGACGACGAACGACGGGCGCGGACAGGACCGTGGAGGCCGCGCCAGGAGCCTGGGGCTGCCCGGCGAGCGCAGCGAGGTGTTGGCGGAGAGCAGATAAGGCATCGGCAGCCGGCGAGCCGTGCGAGTCCCGCCCGCGGCGGTGCTGGCCGTGATGCTGTTCATTGAGCAGCGCAGCGCAGCATGCCCAGCACCGCGTCGTACCCGGCCAACTCATTCATAAAAGATGGGCAGCGAGAGTGCTGTCCACGCCACTCCTCCGGTGATGCGGGCAACAACACCGGCCGCGCATTTCGGCCGCCGCCGGGAGTCGAACCCGCGCCCGCGGCCGGCCGATCGGTGGTGCGAGAGGAAGGAGGAGGAGAGGAGAAGATTTATCACATAATTCGACGATCGCGTCGGCGCCGTCGGCCGGAAAGGACGGGACGGACGGACGCCCCCGCCGCGGCCACGGCCCAGCATTACGACGGGAAGAACGTGCACTACACTGTATCCGCATCCACGCAGAGCGCGCAGAGCGCCGTCCTGGGGAAAGAAAATAACTCTCCAGCAGGCCGACTGGCCGCTGTTGGCGGTGTACCGACGTCTTAACACCAAGGTTCAGCTCGCCCGTTCACCACGGCGCCCCGCCCTTCCAGTACCTTCCAGTTCCCCCCCCCCCCTCCCCCTCCCCGCGCGGCCCGCAGCTTCATTCATGACTCCAGCGGGCCGGTCCAGGCTCCAGGCTGGCGGTTCCAGCCCGCTCTGCGTGTGAGCTCGGCGCGGCTCGGGCGGCGGTGGTTGCGGTGTGTCCGTGCGCTTCTCCAGTTGAGACGGGATTCCAGGGCCCCTCCTTGCCCCCCGCCTTGCCGCCTCGCCCCGCAGTGGCGCCGCACTAGCCATGGGAAGGGAAGTACACTCGCGGTCAAGAGTCGCGTCGCGGAAGTGCACTCTGTCGCCGACCACCGTTTCGCGCCCTTTGGGTGATGAATGCTGAACGTGAATCGGCATCGCGGTTTGGCGTTGGTCAGGGTAGAAGCCTCCTGACCGGGGAACTTTTTGGCGCATGGGCACAGCTCTATACGTTGGCTAATCCTGATGTCTGGATTTAGCCTTATCGAGTAGTCCCACGTAACATTGCGCATTCCAAAAACATAAGTAGTGACATTCGGTTTAACGCTGTGTCTCTCTCGCACCCCCGCGGATCGCCAGAAAAGTGCGACAGGGAGAGGGCGCCGAAACGACCCTTTGGCATTAGAACGCGTTGGCGCCCGACGGCCGGGCCACAGCGCGCGTCGGGCGCGCACCGCGCAGCCGCGGGGCCGGAGTTGGGAAGTATGCGGTCTGAAGGCAAGGCTAGCCGGCGAAGCAGGCGAAGCAAAGCAGCGTGCTCGCGAACCCCCTGTAATTGTTTCAATTTCCTGATGGCGCGGACGGCGCGGGCCGCGGCCCCACGGGCCCCAGGGCCCGCCACCTCACCCCAGCTAGCCAGCTAAGCCCGCCGGGCCGCCGACCGCAGTCCGTGCTAGATGTAAGTGCGCGCCGCGGACGTGGCGTCGGCCCGGCGTCGGGCTGCCGTCGTGGCTTTGGCCGACCCGTCGACCATTCGATAATGACATTTCGAGTGAGTCACGCCGCGCCCGGCTCAGCCATCGAGTTCTGTCTCCCTCTCACCACCACGGAGCGCCCCATGAGTGCGAGAGAGACGACCCAGCTGCCTCGGCCTGCCGGCGCCGCCGCCTGCCGCGGAACCGCGAGCCTGGAAAATGAGGAACACGGGAAAGCGATGCACGAGCGGCGCGAACGCGAACGCCGAGGCGGCGGTGGCGGTGTCGGCGGTGCCAGAGCGGGGAGGGGCAATCGTGGCGCCTTCGTCGAGGATGGAGAGGCGCGGCATGAGGCCCAGACCTCCAAAATGAGGCCCGACTACATTTTTCGACGAGTCCAACCTTTCAACCACTGGAGAAAAAAACATAACTAAAACAAAAATCGTGTGGTAGTACTCGAACCCTGGTTACCGGGTTTCGTACCAGCGGCGCTAACGCTCTCGGCCGCGACTGCAGCTGTGCTTTACTGCGAGCAGCTCCGCTGCATTGCGCCGAGGTGGTTCCTGTGCTCGGAATAAAGCACACTCTTCAGGAATGATGAATGATCTCCTTCCAGACTCCGGGGCCTCCGGGGTATCTTCCGGAAGCAGCCCCCCTCCCCCTCCCCTTCACCCCGGCGCCCCGGAGGCCCCGAAGGCCCCGGAGGGTGTGGGGATAAGTATACGGTGTGGCGACGCGGAGAACGCCAGGAACGCGCTGTGTGTTTTAGTGCTGGGTGTAAATTCGGGCTCGCCGGCCACGCCCCGCAAGCATCGCTCCCTCTCTCTCGCTCTCGCTCGTCGGGTGCGCGATCATCTCGAGATTTGGGCGTTTTTAAGACTCTTAAGAGAAAGTAAAATTGAGCAAATTAAAAAAAATGTGAAATAAAGACGGAAAACGGAACGGGACGAACTGGGTAGAACTGCTCGCGGAATCGAACCCGGGCCGGCCAGCCACCGTGCGGACTCGCTACCAAAATGAGCCGGGTCACTAGTTGCACGGGCAGACGTGGGAGACAGCACACACACACACACACACACACACACACACACACACACACACACACACACACACACACACACACACGCACGCACGCCCACCTGTTGGCCGCAAGATTCCAGGCTGCGTGCGATCCCATCTCGGGTCACGAGCACGCCATGCGGCCAGCCAGGCCAGCCGGGTGGGATGAATCACCCGGAGCACACCCCTTGCCCATCGCTGCCTCTCTCGCACCACAACGGAGCGCCCCTGAGTGCGAGAGAGACAGAGCATGCTGGGCACCTCCCCTAAGGCCGCCAAGGCAGTGCCAGGCAGTGCGCGCAGCCCAAGGGAGGCTGTACGTCTGCGGCCAGACACCCAGACGGCGCCAGCGCCCGGCCCCGCGCCGCCCCCCGCCCCGGCCCGCCCCCGCCACGCCCCCGCCACGCCCCTAACAAGACAGCAAGCGCGCCATAAAAACACCTAACTCTACTCCAGCGGGTCCGGCAGCCCCGCAGCCCCGGCCGCCCGGCTGGGTAATGAGTAATGGTTTATAGAAACGCGTCACGGTGGCTTTACACGGCCATTCAGGAAGAACCGGTGTCAGTGTGTGCGTGCGTGCGTGCGCGCGCCTCAAAGTGATGATGACCCTACCAAACACGATTACGATCCGTTCGCTACCACCGCAGCAGCGTCATACACGCTCGACCCGAAAATCGGAATGTCTGATCGGCGTGGCATTGGTGCGCCGCGGTGCGGCCAAGCCCTCCTCTAATGTGCGTGTTCCCCGACACGTTTTCGGGAGTCAGGCGACGACTGGCGAGGACGCGCGATGCGAAGCCGCGACGCCAACGGGGGGCAACGGAAGGACGGGACGGCAAGACAAGCGAGTGTTTGCGGGGCGACGACCCTGGCATAGTCGCCCGGACTTTGGCCCGACATCAGCCTGACATCGGCCTGACATCGGCCCGCGGTGGCGCCGCGACGATATCGGCACGAACTCCTCCTCGGTGGTGGCGGTGGTGGCGACGGCGGGCCTGGCTGCTCGTTGTAGGCCGGCCGCGGCCGGCCTCGGGCAGCGTCTCGACACTCCGGATAAATGCCCGGATTCAGGTCCAAGAGTTAATGAGGACTCGTGTGGGGTGACCAGGTATCCCCCTCCTCCTGCAGTCCACGGCCGCAGCACGTCCTCGCCCGGGCTCTACTCGACGAGCAAGCCCTAACAACCTGGTGGTCGCCTCACCTCTGGTGGTCAGCGAGGGTACCCCGGGCTGCGAGGCACAGCGAGGCACAGCGCGCAGCGAGGCGCCAGCCAGTCCCCGCTGCAGGTGAAGAAGGGAAGGGGGCAGCACGAACAGGTAGACACCAACTAACCTCAAATTATAGTGTTGTCGTGTCGAACACGCATGCGCCTCGGATTGACGAGCAAGTGAGACGGCACGACCACTTTTTCCCCCTTTTTTTGTCTTTCCCCACTTTTAGTATTACCTTGTTTGCAGAAGGGCGCGCCACGCAACGTGAATGAGACATTCCTCGTCCAAACACGAAGAGTACCGTGAAGCAGTGCACGCAGTGCGCGCGGCAGAAGTAGTGAAAAGCGGATAGTGTTTGCAACAACTCGCTGTCAATACTCCGTGCGCTGTGTCTTCCGATGGCGAGGAGTAGCGACGGATCATTGCTCGGCCCGAGTTGTGGCCGCGTTCCCGAACGGCAGCGCGGCAGCGCCCGGGGCGCCCTGTCCTGATCTCTCATCGATTTTCGTCCGGGCCGGTCGCGCCCCGGTGGGGCCTCGCGGGGCTGCCAGCGGGGCTGCCAGGGGGCCCCACCCCCACACTTCCTGCGCGGGGCCAGCCGAGGTAATCGGGTACGGCACTCGGGTAATTCCCCCGTCGGGGTAAATGGCGCCAGGGGCAGTCTGTGCAGTCACGGATGCTGGGCTTCGGCATCGACAAACTTCGTCCAAATTCTTTCTTTTATTTGTTTTACACTGTCGTGATGTTGTTTTTGAGCGCGGTCTAGGGCCTTAATATGTTGTTGATTTTTGTGAGTCGCGTCTCTGTGCTTCCCGGCACGCGTGCACGACCGAATGGCCGAGCCGCACGATGGACCACGATCTCGATCTGGATATCGCCTCGCCGTGTCACGCCCCTGCCAGCAGTCTCATTTCGAGAGTCGTTTTCGGTCGTTCGGTTCGTGCATTCATTCATTCATTCATTCATTCATTCATTCATTCATTCATTCATTCATTCATTCATTCATTCATTCATTCATTCATTCATCCATTCATTCATTCATCCATCCATCCATCCATTCATCCATCCATCCATCCATCCATTCAATCATTCATTCATTCATTCATTCATTCATTCATTCATTCATTCATTCATTCATTCATTCATTCATTCATTCATTCATTCATTCATTCATTCATTCATTCATTCATCCATTCATCCATTCATTCATTCATCCATCCATCCATCCATTCATTCATCCATCCATCCATTCATTCATTCATTCATTCATTCATTCATTCATTCATTCATTCATTCATTCATTCATTCATTCATTCATTCGTTTCAGGACACCTTTGTCTAGTTTTTTTTTGTTTTGTTTTGGGTTTTTCATAAGCATGCAGGAGCTGTGAGTCCACAGGAAAGTGGGGAAAATGGAAAATGGCGAAGGGGTTCTCTTCACCGGTTCCTCTTGTGCGTCTCGCGCGTTCAAGTCTCCGGGCGCCAGCCGCGCCAGCGCCAGCCGCCAGCACACTGATTCCGAGAGTCGTTTCCATCTCTCCGCCTCTCTTGCGCTCTCGTCCGAGGAGGGGCGAGAGAGGCAGGGCGACGAAACTGACTCTCGGAATCAGTCTGCAGGTTGGGCTGGCTCCTGCGAGGGCTGGCCCCGGCCACTGCTCAAGCCCGAGACGCCGTGGGGGCCCCGCCACGCCCCGCCACGCCCCGCGCCGGGCTTTCGATCACGCACTCGGGGAAATTAATCATTCTCGATTTCTCACTGGTTCCATTTTATCAGATGCTTAATAAATAAATGCCTGGGTAAATACGGGCCGAGTTAATGGGCGGGAGGCGAGGAAAGGAGGAGGGGGCGGGGGGACGGGGGCTGAGACTGGTCCGTGGAAGGGAAGGGCCTCCATGCAGTACCCCGAGGTGATGAATGGGCAGCCTGTCGATGGACTGGCCGCCCTGTCGACGCCCTGTCCACTGGCCTGACCTGTCGACCGACCTGTCGACCGACCTGTCAATCCACGCGCTCCACGCGAGCGTTGCGAGCGCCGCGACGACGACGCTTCCAATGAGGGACGCGAGCACCAGCATTGTTTCATTGTTGTTGTTGTTGCTGTTGTTGCTGCTGGAGCAACCGCGGCGCCAGACGCCGGAGATACTCATCCCGTGGGGAAGAAAAACAAAGCGAAAGGGATAAATAAAGGCTGATGTGGCGTCGTCGGGTTGTGAATGAAGCGGCGGAGCGGGCAGGAAATGGCTTGCCAGGCTTGCGCGCCGTAATAGTACAACACAAAATCGCTAACAAGACTTGAATGGGCTGCGGTCTGGCAGTGCCCAGGCGGTGCCTCGGGATGCCACGGCCTCGGCCACGGCCGACCGCAAGGAGCCCTCCCCCAGCCATTCAACGATGCCCTGCTCAAGTACAGCTCGCCGTGCCCGGAGAACAAGGTGACAGCCGAACGGAAATCGCTCCAGTCCCGAGTTGAGAACGCGGACAAGCGTGCGGTGGAGCCGGTGGGGCTCCTCGACGGCGTCCTAGGGCAGGTCTTTGGCGAGGGTCTCTGCCTTGGCTGACACCTCGTCGATGGATCCCACCATGTAGAAGGCCACCTCGGGCAGGTGGTCCCATTTGCCGTCCAGGATTTCCTGGAAACCCTGGAAACAGAGAGGAGGATGAAAGTTGGTGAGATTTGGCGGGCTACTTGCTGCTCGTTGTCGACGGGGGTCTGAAAGGCCTAGCCCCGTTTCGTGACGGCGGGGTGGGCGGGGCGGGGCGGGGCGGGGCGGGGCGGGTGGACCCTTCCTCCGTCGGACCGCAGCCCCGCAGTCCTAATGGGCCTAACTGTGCGCGGTGTGGCGGCGTGGTGGCGGCGTGCACGCGTCGTGCCGGATGGCTTTTACCGCACGCTACACCCGCAGTCAGCGCCCACCACTTGGCCACTGTCTCCCTCGCACTCCTGCGGGACGCCGGGACGGGCATCGTGTGCGAGGGAGACAGCGGGACGACGGCGCAGCCCTTGGCGCAGCCCGCGCGCCGAATTAGCGGCAATCAGGACCCAAAACGGCGTCCCGGCTGCCAGCTCGCTGCCAGCCAGCGCGCCAGTCCCGCTGGGAAAGGAGCCGACGAGCAGTGCTCGCCGAATCCACGCTCCGAACGCGGCGCCACGTTCACCACCGCGTCACGTTCACGCTGCCGGGCTGGCACTCGCGGCCAGCTCCCACACCGAGGCCCTCACCGAGGCCCTACCGAGGCCCTCACCGAGGCCCTCACCGAGGCCCTACCGAGGCCCTACCGAGGCCCTCACTGAGGCCCTCATTGAGGCCCCCACAGTCCCACGCTCCCGGCGCACGGCAGCGAGGTGTCGTCCGTAATGGCCTGCCCCTGGCCTGCCCCTGGCCAGCCCGCCCGACATGGGGGCCATAAACCGCTGCGCCGCCACAGCCCCTGCCACGGCCGTGCCACGGCCATGTCGCTGTCTGATGGCCACAATGGCACCGGGGTGTAAATAAATTCACTCCAAAATAACCGTCCATGAAGTGCGGCGCGATAAGCCGGCGGTGCGTGGCCGCCCGGGTATTTATACCCCTGCAGATAAAGGGGGAAACAAATCCCGGGAGAGCGGCCAATGGAGCCGCCGCCGCCGGCTGGCAGCCTCGGAGCGCCTGCCAACAGCGAGCTGGGCCGCCCCGTTGCACTGCCGTGCCGCGGTGGTGCCTACCTCGCAGGCGTCCTGACCACTTTGCTTTGCGGCGCGCAGCACGCAGTAAGTACGCCGGGCGTGATCGAACTCACACCACACGCCGATGGTGGCGAAGGTGCCGATGGCTCCATCAGCCTGTGCCGGGGCACGGCCGTGCGTGCGCCAGACACGCGTGTTATTATAAACCCACGAACCGATTTGCTCCTTTCTTTTCTCCTCTCGTTTTAGGGAGTTCTTTTGTTGTTGTTGTTGTTGTTGTTGTTTGTGGTAAACGCGGCCGTTTCCAAGCATGACCAGAGTGCTGTGCGTGCATTTTGAAATTGAACTGCAGCCGGGCGTCGTTGTTCGGAGTGCATGCCCGGCATGTCGGACACCAAGACTTCCTCGGCGTCCTCCGCGCCCCGCCCCGCCCCGCCCCGCCCCGCCAGGGACGCCTCCCAAGTCCTCGGGCCACGCATACCAACGGGCGCCGTACCCCGAAATTTCCGATCCACATTATGACAGCTAGACGAGTCCACACCCCGGGTGTGGATGGCTCACGCCCGCCGAGTGAAAAACGCGTCGCTGACGACCGGCTTGGTGGCGTCCGGGACGCGGAGCCTGGCGGAGCCGCGCGGAGCACGAAGTGGCCAACTAGACCGCGCCGCGTTTAATCACAGTGATTATGTCCCCCGCAGACTGATTCCGAGAGATTTCGTCGCTCTGACTCTCTCGCACCTGCACGGGACGCCCCGTGAGTGCGAGAGGGCAGTCAGCGCGACGAAAACGACTCTCGGAATGAGTCTACAGCAGGGAGCCGTCGACAAGGGCCTATCCGAGGCTGGCATCGGGCAGCGCCAGAAAAGAGGCAGAGCCCGTGTTCGAACGCGTCAAGATCGCCAAGGCGATTGTAAAGCCGTTGGCAGCCCTGTTTGTTTTTTGAGGACGACTGGACCGGACTGTCCTTGCCCTTGGTCTTGTTGAGGTTGTGCCCCGGGCGCCAGCCGAGCCAGCAGCACGCTGCCCTGCCCGGCCGGCCCTCCGGCCGTGGCCCAGCTGCAGCTCCTTGTCCACCGGGGCAGTCGGGGCAGTGCGGGGCAGTGCGGAGTGCGGGCCATTCACGCGTTTATGGTCTCCAAAGTGCGTCCTGCGCCCCGGATTTACAGCCTCCTCCCGGCTTTTTGACACGCGGGGCACGCGGGGCACGCGGGGCACTCCACCTCGAGGCCGGAGGAGCTCGTCCATTTTTCCTCTCCCTGTACGGTCCGTACAGCCCGGCAGTACGCAATCTGCGCTGCTTCGGCCACGCCCCGCCACGCCCGTCGCCAGACGTGTTGTTTGCCTATTCAATCGACAGGATACGTTTCACAGCTCCTCGCTCCGAGCGTGAAAATTGGTACTTGCTAGTCTGATTGAGCTGCTGACGGGCGTCCAAGGTGGTAATTGGTAAGTGAGAAAATGGAGCGATGCTGGTGTGGATCGGCCGCACGAAGCGGGGCCTCATCATTCAGGGGCAACGAGTAGTTTCAACGAGTGTTTTTCTTCCTTTTTCGCCTTTTCTTCTTGCAGTGTGCATGCCTGAAGTGCGTGACAAGATGGCGCGGCCACGCACTCCCTGGCTGTGTCCGCGTCGACCGTGTCTTTCTCACGGCTGGCGCGAACTACGCGCGCCCAAATCCCCCCCCCCCTTTCTCTCTCATTCAAACAAGGCGAGTTCATTGAAACCGCCTCCCCGAGTGCGCAACGTGGAATTAACGGGCCGGTGGCTGAACCGCTCGACCCGAGGCGAGGCCTAACTGACCGGGCAGGGCACCGGGCCGCGGCCGCCGATCATCGAGGGAGAACAGTGAACGAACAGGGGCCGATGGGTCGATCGGCCGGCCGGGCGAGAAAATCAACACTTTGGCCCGGCGCGCCACGGCCTGCCCTGGGCCTGCCCTGGCCCGCCTCTTCCCGAGCGGCGTCACGCCACGCGGTTCACACGAGGCAGCGGCGTCCAGTGGCGGAGGCACTGGCGGCCAGGGGGGGGGGGGATCAAGCTTTGGCCAGCATGCAGCCTGCAGGCCGTCGCGGCCGCGGCCACGTGCCCCGGGACTTGCACCAATTATTGGCGCCGTGACAAAATCGCCACGGATTCGTTTCCGACAGCGACAACGACCACAGAGGTAATGACAGAGGCTGCCGCTGCTGCCGCGGCGCTGTGGTTACCATGGTTACCAGGTTGTTAGCGTAACGGGCTGGCGGGACTGGCCGAGGTGTTGGGGGCCTCCAGTGCCTCCAGCCGCAAAATCGTCTCCCAGTCGTTTTGTTGTTTTGATGATGTTTGTTTTTGTTTTTTGTTGGGTGCCTCACAACCATTGCTACACCCACCTTGATGGTGTCCTCCAGGGCCACCAGCTTGCCCGCCTGCCCCGTGAACACCTCGGCCACCTGGAAGGGCTGCGACAGGAAGCGCTGCACCTTGCGCGCCCTCGCCACCGTCTGCTTGTCCTCCTCGGAGAGCTCGTCCATGCCCAGGATGGCGATGATGTCCTGCAGCGACTTGTAGTCCTGCCGGCACGAGACATTGGAGTAGCAGGTTTCGTCGGCATTATTGCCCTGTCCGCGCCGCCGGCGCCGCCCCACCAACCTGCAGAAGCTTCTGCACGCCCCGCGCCGTCCTGTAGTGCAGCTCTCCCACGACGTCGGCGTCCATGCATCGCGACGTCGAGTCCAGTGGGTCCACGGCGGGGTAGATGCCCAGCTCCGCGATGCCCCTCGACAGCACGGTAGTGGCGTCCAGGTGCGCGAACGTCGTGGCGGGGGCGGGGTCCGTCAGGTCGTCGGCGGGGACGTACACGGCCTGCAGCGCGATGGACGCCGTCGAGACATCGCGGCGCGTGCGTGCGCGCTGGGCTGCCTACCTGCCCCGGCTGACAGGCTTACAGTGTGGGGCTCGGTGTGGGGGCATGGACGCGCCGGCCCGCCGACGCGACCAAACCGTATACAAGCGCGTGTGGCGGGTCGCATGCCCCCACGGCGTCCCACGCACCTGCACCGAGGTGATGGAGCCCTTCCTGGTGGTCGTGATCCTCTCCTGCATGGCCCCCATGTCCGTGGACAGCGTTGGCTGGTACCCGACGGCTGAGGGGATCCTGCCCAGTAGAGCAGACACCTCGGAGCCCGCCTGGGTGAACCTGAAGATGTTGTCGATGAACAGCAGTACGTCCTGGCCCTCGTGGTCGCGAAAGTGCTCAGCCAGGGTGAGGCCGGTCAGGGCCACGCGCGCGCGCGCTCCTGGTGGCTCGTTCATTTGGCCGTACACCAGCGCCACCTTCAGGCCAGAGGGGAAAAGGGAAGTCGAGGGAGGGAGTTGAACCTAACCCAGCGGTTCCCAACCTTTTGCGGTTCGCGACCCCAAATTTGTAGCCAAAACTTTCCGCGACCCCCAGGAAAAATTTCGCGACCCCACGCGACCCCTCCTTTAGCATGCCTTTGTTATGGAGTGCGATTATCTGCCTTAGTTTGGGAGCAGTATTGCCGCAAAGTTGATCAAAACGGTCACAAATGTCTTAAAAAATCGTGTTTTGGGCCGACTTTAAGCATCTACTGCGTCTGATCCGAGGCGGTAAATCGTCCTCCCTCAACGGGCAATTGGTCTTTGGACCTTCCTTTTGCATGCCTTTGTTACGGAGTGCGATTATCTGCCTTAGTTTGGGAGCAGTTTTGCCACAAAGTTGATCAAAACACGATTTTTCAGACATTTGTGACCGTTTTGATCAACTTTGCGGCAAAACTGTTCCCAAACTAAGGCACATAATCGCACTCCGTAACAAAGGCATGCTAAGGTAAGGTCTAAAGACCAATTGCCCGTTGACGTAGGACGATTTACCGCCTCGGATCAGACGCAGTGGATGCTTAAAGTCGGCCCAAAACACGATTTTTTTTACAGACATTTGTGACCGTTTAGACCAACTTTGCGGCAGTACTGCTTCCAAACTAAGGCAGATAATCACACTCCGTAACAAAGGCATGCAAAAGGAAGGTCCAAAGACCAATTGCCCGTTGAGGGAGGACGATTTACCGCCTCGGATCAGACGCAGTGGATGCTTAAAGTCGGCCCAAAACACGATCTTTTACAGACATTTGTGACCGTTTTGATCAACTTTGCGGCATTTAAGCAGCCAGTGCTCGGCGTGTGGGCCAGCCGGGAAAACACCGCGACCCCAGGCGACGCTAGCCACCTCGCCGCGACCCCTCGAAATTTTTTCGCGACCCCATTTGGGGTCGCGACCCCAAGGTTGGGAACCGCTGACCTAACCCGTGGCGCGGCGCCAGCACGGCGTCAGCACCTTGGAGGTATTGTCCTGGAGGGAGATGACACCGCCTTCAATCATCTCCTTGTACAGATCGTTGCCCTCGCGGGTGCGCTCCCCGACCCCCGCGAACACGGAGTAGCCGCCGTGCGCACGAGCCACGTTGTTGATCAACTCCATGATGAGCACCGTCTTGCCCACGCCAGCACCGCCAAACAAACCTGTTGAAGAAAAATTGGATGAAACCAAGCTGCATAACCATGGCAAAATCGAGGAAGCAAAGTAGTCGTCGCTGCTGAGAGGTTGGCAGCATTGTTGCTGGAATGCATTTGAGCCAGTGCCACGTACCAATCTTCCCTCCTTTGGCATACGGCGCGAGTAAGTCGACCACCTTGATGCCGGTCACCAAGATCTCCTGCTCCACGCTCATCTCGGCGAACTCGGGGGCCTCGGCGTGGATCGGGGCGAACATGGTGGTCTCGATAGGGCCCCGCTCGTCGATCGGCTCTCCTGCAAGAGGAGAAGTTTGAGAAGGGAAGGCCCTGCTGGACGCCGGCAGGGCAGGCCCGACTGCGAGTTGCGTGTTGACGGCGGCACGACGGCACACCGATGACGTTGATGATGCGGCCCAGCGTGCCGGTGCCCACGGGGATGCTGATGGGCTTGCCCGTGTCCAGGACCTCCTGGCCGCGCTGCAGGCCCTCCGTGCCGTCCATGGCGATGGTCCGCACCGTGCCTTCCCCTGCGCGAGGCGGCAAGGCGGCAAGGTCCCAGTTGAAACGGTACCGACGACCGATGGCGTCAAAGACACTGCGCAAGTCCGACGTAGTCCGACGTACCCAAGTGCTGCGCCACCTCAAGCACGAGTCGCGGGTTCCGGCCGGGCACCTCCAAGGCGCTCAGGATGTTGGGCAGCCCGTCGTGGAAATGCACGTCCACGACGGCGCCGATGACTGCCACCACCGCGCCCTTGAGCCCAGAGGCACTGCTCGGCGCCGCGCTGGACGGGGTCGTCGTCGTGGTCTTGCGTCCCGGGCCCTGAGAGCCGGGCGTACCCCATGGGGCGGGCGGCGGTGGTGGCGGCGGGTCGGACGGGGGCGGCGAAGGTGGGATGGCAGGCGTCCTGGGCGGACACGTCGGTGGCGGCACCGGAGGCGATGGACATGATGGATTCTGAGCCCTGGCGACATCCGCAGCCGACGGCTTCGCGGGGGCCCTGCCTGAGGATTGCACTCTGGTAAGTTGGGCCTTCCCTGTGGCCGCGGCCTGCCTTGGCCTGCCTTGGCCCCGAGAAGCTGCAGCAGCGGCAGCCAACCATACCGCTGATGTGTCTGCTCGCAGCCGCGAAAGCCGAGGCCAACTGAGGGAATTTCAGCAAAGCCGCACGGGCAGCCATTAGAGCCAGTCCACTGGCACCTGACCAATGAAGTTTAGATCAGCTGCAGCTGAGGCAAGGCTGTGGCCTTACAACAATACGGGGCACATTCAGATTCAGACGTAAGGAGCGATTCGGAAGGTTCGTCCGCGTTTCGTTCATAACCCTAGACCTCCCCCGCTGGATTTGCCAACGGCGCGAACGGTCCAGATCAGACACACAGGCTAGGAAACACAACGGAATCATGTACCTGTCATTTCCTCTATTGAGCTGAACAAAACCACTGTGTGATCTGTCGTATATTATTTCAAGCCCGGGTATTTTTATTATGAAATCTTAGTTACGAGAGTACTCTCTTAACCCCTGGAAGATAGCTAGTGGTATTGCCAAAGTAAGTACCTGCTGTGTGAAGTTTTGCTCTAGGTTGGTCACATTGAAAAATACGAAATTGCGTCTTTGGCTGGGGGCTTATCGAACCACGGACAATTGAACCCGTAATTGATCATGGTGGCGGTTGTGAAACGCCATCGAGGAGTGGTACTTCAGTTACTGCCCCACACCTGTAGCTGTAGCTCATCTGTGCTGCATTGTGTGAAATCATGAGGGAGCTGAAACAAGAGGTTTGTTTCGTTGTCTTCTGCTCGCAAAATATAATTAGTCAGTTGATGACAAACGTTCGCTCCAGATCGTGTTTCTGCTTGGGGTAGCGATGTCGTTTTACTACTTCTTACAGCTGACCGCTTAATCTCTTTAAAAACCTTCAAAACTGTGTTTGTAAATTTTGAGAATTTTCTATTAAATTATTTTTTACACTGTGCCAACAAGGATCCCTGTGAGCTAGAACTTGGGCTCGAATTGGAGTTAGAAGCAGATGATGTTGAAGCAGCTGTGGCAGCTGTTGCTGCTGCCTCTGAAGGACAATTACCCTGCAGCTGCTGTGATGTATTACTGGAAAATGCTGAGGAGCTTCACGCTCATCAAATGCAACAGCATTCAATATCCGAATTATCTTTAGCTCTGATCACACTTCGAGGACTGGATCTTCCATTAGTTGTAAGCAGTTTGTTCTTTACCTTTAATCCCATTCAACTTGATAAGCCACTGCACATATCAATTTTTCCTGTTTTAAGCAAACCGAAGAATCCGAGTCACCTGCTGTTTTTGATGACTCATCCCACCTGCGAAATATCTTACTTGGGCAGGCTGTTGATCGTAGTCATGATTGTGATAGTGAATCAACTGTTACTGTCAATTCAGAAGCAAGAATGTTTTCACCTGTAAGCTTGTATAGTGAGAATCTTAATCTGTAGGTGAGGTCCCTGAAAGTAACTTACTGAGTCTTTTTACCTTTTCCAGTCAAATTCACCTGAGTTTGTGGATACATCTTATTTCCAAAACATTAACATGTGGAATAATGAATCCAAAAGGTACTCTCCAAACTCATATATGGTTGAAGATAATTATTTAGATGACAACAAGATAGAAATCAGTAAACCAAATATTGGCAACTCTCAGGATTCTGGATTCTGGTCTGATTATAGTTCCCAGAGCAAAACAAATGAGCCCATAATAGGTTGGTATAGTCTTTCATTCATTCATTATGATGATCTAAGGAAGAAAATCAATTTCATATATTGTGTCCTTTTTTCTGTTGCAGCTCAGAAGAAACCTAACAAGAAGTATGATGATTTAGATTCCAGGCAATTTTTTTGTAATTTATGTGATCGTAGATATAAAAAGAAATCTCATCTGGAAAGACACTTCCGTGTTCATACTGGTGTAAGACCTTATAAGTGTCATATATGCGAGAAGCGTTTTGCTGTTCGCTCTATTTTGAAACAGCACATCAGAGTGCATACGGGTGAGCGTCCTTTTTCATGTGACATCTGTTCTCAAAGGTATGTTATGGCCAACTTCATGTTTTTGCTTATAACTAACTGCCATCAAACTAAAAACCCTCTTCTTGCCTGCCAATAGGTTCCCCCAGAAGTCAGGATTAATGACACACATGATGCTGCACAATGGCAAACCATTTAAATGCGAATATTGTGTGAAGTCATTTGTATCAAACCACAAACTGATGCTCCATCAACGATCCCATGGTGACTTACTGAATGGTGCTCCCCACCAGGGACCATACTGCTGTCCAAGCTGTGATATGAGATTTTTCACTGCAGGAGCACTTGCAGAACATGCAAAAGTTCACAACCCAACTGCTGATGACTTTACCATTAGTGAAGATGCCGCTAGAGCAGCAGTGTCTGCCATTGGAATGTTTAGTAATGAATCACCTGATTATCAAAGTGAAATTCCTGAGTACAATGATGAAGCTTTAGGATATAATTACCAAAGTGACACACTAGATATTGTTAAAAATGAGATATTTGAGGACGAGGAGGAGGATCTTGCTCCAGGTTTCCTCTGTGAAGCAAGGTGGGGTGGTATTGAGGACATGTGTATATGATGATAATTTCTGAAATGTAGTTTTCTTTTCTCATAATTGGTGGAATTACTGAGGGTGCGAATTTTCACTTCAGTTTTCATTTTTTTGTTATATCATGTATATGATATATACCATTATGCTTCTCTGTACTTTTTATGAAATGTCATACTTTTTAAGTTTGTTGCTCACATTTTTCAATATTTTGATTTTTTTGTTATTCTATTTTTATTTATTTTTTGTTGTATTATATTATTTTTGTTGGTGATTACCAACAAGGATATTGGACTATTTTCATATCCATCTCTAAAACAGGCAAACTAATCAATTTATTTGTTGTAGTACAGTTTTAATATTCTCACTGTTGCCTGGGGATTGTTAGCCAAACCAATCTGATAGCAAAGTGCTGTCAGTTCTTTGAGTTTGTTTATTTCCTTATTGCATGAGTGATTATGGAGTTGCACCCTTTTTGTGTCAACCGGAATTAATCGCTGTAGCATGCGGAGCTGTGTGGCCCCACCTTCATTTGTGAGTTTTGGTGACTATTTTTGATAAGTTTTGTTACTCTTTACTCTATCATTGAGTGAGTATAGGCAAGTAATTGGTGCCGTCCTTTGAGCGTAAGCGTTTGTACTCCTTCTGTTTGTCCGCCAACTTATTACCAACTTAAATTAATTAAATAAAAAGAAAATATTGCTGGTATTTTTTTGTTTTTAACCATGGAGGGTTCTTAGTGTTAACAACAGGGTTTCTTGTGGGTACCGATTGGCTGGTCACAAAGATAATAAACAGTCAACACTATGAGTGTGCGTGATTCATTCTCAGTAGTTGGTCGAACTGTAAAGTCGAGCTCGGCTGGTAAGGAGGAGAAATTCATCTTGCGCAAACATCAACATTCAGTTTCAGACGTCAGCAGAAGCGGCGTACCGGCTCGTATTTTCGAAATGGAAGTTTTGTACAGTTTACCGTATCAACTTTTAGAAGTTCCCAATATCAAAGTTAAATGGCCATCATGGTTTCGTCAACCTTCCTCCATGGGCGTGTACGCTATGGTGCTCCTTTCGTATTTTTTGGTAACGGGAGGTATGTTTACGTTAGAATAGGTTACCTCTCCAGTGAATGTTATTGTTTGTAGATTGCTATGAATTGTAGCACTGCTTTAATGATAGGATGTGAAGCAATTTCTCCATTTAATCTTATGATCTGTCAAATTTTGAAATTGGTGTGTTGTAGGGTCTCAACCTTGCCTTGATCAAGCATCCTAGATTTTGAGTGTGCTCAGTGTTTACTTCGTACTTTGCATCCATCAGCCTAGTCATTCATTCAACCTTATTGTGAGTGTTTTCTTTTCTTTTGCAGGCGTTATATATGACATCATCACAGAGACTCCAGGGTATGGGACAGTAACTGATGAGCGTGGAACTAGAACTGTACGTATTTGTTTTGAAACAGCCAGTCTGACGCCACAATTACCTAGTTTTTGATTTTGTAAAATGAACTTAATATGGTTTAATTAGGTGGCGATTCTACCTCATCGTGTTAATGGCCAATACGTCATTGAAGGACTGACTTCCTCATTCATGTTCACTTTGGGTGGTTTGGGCTTCATTGTTCTAAATCAGACCCATAGCCCGACTACTCCTAAATTCAACCGCCTTCTTCTCATAGCTGTTGGATTCTTGTTTGTTATTGTTTCATTCTGCTCATGTTGGATTTTCATGAGAATCAAACTTCCGTGAGTATTAGTTTACTCTTTTGTGTCAATGAACTTATTCCCGGGCAAACATATTCTATTACAATTCTTTTCTTTAATTTCAGAGGATACTTGAACTCATAAATGGCACTAATTGAACTGGATTCCATGAATCTGCGTGCACATCACAACATGAATGTGAAATGTCCAAATCTCATAGCCCAAACAAATGCTTTATATCTATCCATTTGTATCCCAACCATTTTGAAAATACTAATGTAATATTTTTACTAAATATAGTGACTGCTTATTTATCTTCAGGTTTTTCATTCTCATCTTTTCCATGCCTCCCAGATTCACTAAAATAAAACACATTCAGTGCTTGGGATTTAAGTGGGTAAAAATGTCACTCATCAAATGTTCAAAATAATTTTAATATTTCTTCAACTTAGAACAAAGTTTTATTTGGGGAAGCAGTGTTTTTCCAATACAGTAGACAGCTTCAATATCACAGAAGAGAAGAAAAAGCAAAACATAACATTAAATATATCTATGGATGGATTACTAGAGAGCTTTACTTCTCTCTCCAAAGGTGCATCAAAAACAAATCTGAAGTGTTGCATGGCTCTTGCACACTAAAGTAAAAGGCAGGTGGAAGAGCAAATAAATGCATTTTGTGCGGAGTCGATCACTGAGCACAATAAAAATGGAGTATCACAAGATAGAGCAAATTCAATTAAAATAAGGCATCCCATCAGTCAAACAAAAGGAAACTGAAACCACACACTAACTACATTTGATAGTGAACACACTAGGTAAAGAACATAACAAATGAAAGTACAATATTTCTTAACTAAAATGGATAGCAAAACCAGACTCCAATATGTTTACTAAGATCTACTCTTTAATCCACACAGTGCTCTGAACATTTTATTTTTTATTTAAATCTATTCTACTTCTAAAACACATGAAAAGGAAATGTAGTTTACGAAGTTCCATTGATGATTTGCAAGGCACTGGGTGAGCATATCTACAGACCAGTACTATGTTCAAAATGAAGGGCACAGATTGAAGTTTAAAGAAAGTGGACGATTCAAAGAAATGTTACAAAGTATGTAAGGCATTCCTCTTGCACTTACTTACTTTTATTTCCTACATTGCAAAGTAAGGCACCAAATAGGCTTCCAGGGCTCCTTCGGATACAATACAAATATATACTTTTGAATCAAATACACAGAATAATGCTCAATATTCTAATCAGATCAGTATGTTACTGACATAGTCATCTTCATAAAAAAACAAATGTTAGTATCAAAATATAAAATAAAATACAGAACAAAAATCAATGTGTAAAACGTCTTAATGTACAGGCGAAAAGGTGACCTGCTTTGGACTAGTAATAAACCACAAAATTAATATAATAATTTATCAGTGAATGCGCATAACTTTGGTAATACTGTACAGTGCGATTCTTAAAAATTGATATTTTTAAGCTACCAACTTTTAGCTGTCAACACTGCAAAATACTGTCAATGGTCAAGATTTTAAGAGACAATACTGTCGCAGTAGGCTCACCCCCTTTGTCTCTCAAGGCTACTTCTAAGGGGCAGAGAGAGCGGTTAGTGACAGCAGGTAGTTCTGCTTGACCAAGAAGTGTGTGGAAGCATTGCCATTTCTGGGAAAACAGCTGAAAATGAGAGGGAAACATAAACATCAGAAGGAGCATAAGTTAAAAGCTCTTGATTCCTGCATCCAATGAGTAACAGAAATTCTGAAGACATTCAAAGAGAAAATAAAACATTTGTTTAGTTAACTTACCTGAACACTGATTGGTTTATCGGGATGTGCTCTATAAAATACGAATGCAGTATTCCATGATGGTTGATTGGAATCTTGAGATTTTAAGGTTTTAGCCTTCTTTCCCTCACATTTAAGCTTAATCCACATGTTGGTGCCTACAAAAGCCAAAGAGCAGAAACATTCTTATGCTGAAAAACTGCCTGAGCAACATGGAAAAAAGAGGTGAAGGGTTTCCCTTTTTCTTTGTACCTTTCATGCTCGACACATTGTTCAAGGATTCTATGACAATAACAGTCGTCAAAGAAGGGTACCTAAATAGGAATTTAGGCCAATGCTGAGTTGGACCATTCTTTTTCAATTCCCTAAAAATAAAATTAATAATCATTTTTTTTAAAAATGAAAACAACAATGCATTAAAAAAGAAGTTGGGAAGTTAGATTCTAATGAACAAACCTTAAATTGATGTTAGCTTTTGCAAAGGTTCTCAGCATGAAACCGGCCAACTCCCCAGGTTTGTAAGTATGTGGAACTATGATATAGCGACCTCTCCCCAGCGTACCACAATAATAAAGCTGTCGCTTTCTTAAAGGGTGTACAGTGACTACAGTAGGGTTGAAGTCCCATTGTTTGGACAAACGATAACTGCGGTTCTCCTCTACCTGTCAAAGAGCATTAAGATAAGAAAGTCATCACAATGACAGACAGAGCTAACACTTTGCATTTAGATAACTGAAAATGTGATTAAGTTCTAATGACAAGTTAATTCTAACAAGACATTACCTTTATAATGAAAAACCCAATAAGGAAAGGCAACCGTTCATGTGTAATCAATTTTTCATTATCCTTCCCTTGCCATTGAAGGAGCTGTACAACAAGGTTTTCTTCCTGCTTTGATACATCAAATATGTACTAAAACAAAATAACAAGTTAAAACCACAAGCAAACATTTTTTTCTTTTCATTAGATAACTTTAAAGATACAATAATACAACACAATAACACAATTTTATCATTTCTCACCTGAGGATTCCTTAAGTAAGTTTCATGAAATTCAAGACATCCACCACAACGGTCAGATGATGTTCCCTTAACTCCTTCACTCCAATGCCCCAATATTGAAGCTTCCTTCCACCTTAATCTGAGTGCATAAACATTCTTCGTATAGAAGTGCACAATAATGACTTCATTAAACACAATTAGATCATCCAAGGGCATCCTGCATTTATTTACGTTTTGAAGGGGGAGAAAGTTGACAATACAGACAAATTAGATAGCATGTAAGATTTACAGACCAGAGGCAGCATATCAGCCATATTTCTGTACCAAAATTCTCCAACATGGTCCAGACCAAGGCCCATGCGCTGCTGCTCAGTCTCCTTAACCTGCGTCCACTTAGGATTGCGAGATAATAGACGAGACAGCATGGTAGCAGAATATGCAAGAGATCCTGAGCTTTTCTGACTAACTGGGCTTCCCATTCTGTGAAAAAAAAAAAAAAGTTATGACGAATTCTATTGATTTTTTTAAAATTGCAAATTTGTATAATTGGCAAGATTTTTTTTCAAACTTAGGATACTAACTGTTGTTCTGGAGGAGTACCACGAAGTCGTACCATGCCTATCCGATTCCTATTGCTAAAATATAAACAATGGTTGAAAACTTCTACAAAGCACTGTAAATCACTTAAAATTTAATGGGATCAACTAAAATTACCTGAAAATACTTTGTAATCTTGATTCTCCAAGGGAAACATACTTGGCTCCATTTATCTGATAAACAGCTCCTCGGGTTAATCCAAGATCATTCCTATCACTCTCTTCTTCAACATGAGGGTGCTGTCAAGAAGAATGATCAAGTTTTCAATGTTAAAAAGTACAAAAGTCCAGAAATAGGAAATAATTTTTCACCTATATCACAACAAGCATAAGTCTTCCTGTCCACCTTTATCTCATAACTATCCCTTCCTATTCCTTAGATAAGGGGGAAAATGGTGGGAAGAGATATGATAAGAGTAACCCATCACTGTTGTGACTCCACCTCTCCACCACACCCATAGCAGTTTCTGCTTTTGAGGGATATAATGCCAATGTATCATTTGTAACAGTTTACTCCTTATAAACACAGAACACAACTGAGTTAGTTTGACTTAAATTCAGCTGAGAGGTATGTAGTATGACCCGAGCTGCTTCCATACAAAAAAGAAAATATGTGTTAATTTTTACCATATAAAAATCAGTGCCTAAAATCGTGGTAATCACAACTCTTGCTCTTATTTAAGATAACAGAACTAATCATAGAATTCTAGGGGCAATGGGAGCAGAAGAAGAAGAAGACTGTAATGGACCTACAGGCGGTGAAAATTCTATTTTAGATAAAAAGCAACTGAGAATATTTGGTCATCCTCTTACCACCGCGCAACAAATGTGGATTGGGTTTTTTGTACCATCTATTCTTTCAACAGTTATCTTTATAGCCAACATTGCACTGGACATTACTGTAGCCTGTCAACTTTTCAGGTTGGTTAACAAACATTCTTTCGAAGCAAGATGTACCATTTGCTCCTGCTGATAATTTTAAAGAATGTCCTCTCATAATCATTATGTTTCTTTTTTCAAAAACAAAACAGAGAAGACCACCCATTGCTTGGAGGGGCAACATTGGCTCTCATGTATGCCCCTTCTTTAACATGCTTGATTTTAACTTTCACTCGACTTCCTAAGTTGGAAAAAATTGGGGACTTGTTGACTTGGGTCACAATTCAATGCCTTCAAAGTTTACTTTTTCCTTTGGGCATCATATACAGGTATGAATAAAGTTTTAACTAATTACTTGAGCATCTCCAATCTTCATAAGTTTATTTTTTTGTAGATTTGCAACACAGTTGTTTTGGTCTGTTGTTGCTTTAACTGAAGAAGACCCAGCAAGAGAAAAAGCACTATGCATTGTAGCTGCTTGTCATCAAACTGAACTGTTTTTCTTCCTTGATTCATTTCTGAATGCAGCACCACAAGCTATCCTTCAAGCTTATATTTTACTTTCTCCACAAATTGTCACAACAGATGAAACAGGTAAAAAAAAAAATCAATCAAAATCACCACATTAAATCCAGTTATAATAGCAACAAATCATAAACATGTTCTGTTCAACAGGCTGGACTCTGGCAGTAAGTATAATCACCTCTGTCATTACTTTATCTAAAACAGCTGCATTGTATCAGAGATTTGAAAGTCAGAGGGCTGTTGGGCGCCTTCCCCAATGGGCCCAACAAGAAAATGAAGCTCACACTCGAGCACTGATAAACATTAAACAATTTGACCCAAAGTTGCTAATGGTTCTACAAGATCCTCCACCTAACAAGAAGACTGTAGCTGTGGTAATCTCCCCTGCTCATGAAGGAAGCCAATGTAATGATACAGACGAGCCAGAGAGAACAACAGGTCAAATATCTCAGCTCAGCCATGACCAACCAGCCACAGAAGAGGAGCAAGAAGAAATTAATGAAGCAAAAAGCACCACATCAGCACCAGAACCATTTGAAACAAGTTTCCACGGTGAAACAGATAAAGAAACTGCAGCGTCCCCAGACAACGGTGCAAAAGACAATCCTCAAACACAGGTTGATGATCAAACAGTGAAAGAGGAAGAGCCTGAAGAACATGACACACTCCTTAGTACTGAAGCTAATCAATCTGTTAGTGGAGCTAACGATTCTGCTTATCTCACGCCAATAACAGTAGAAGGTGCTCCCTTAGACGATCGCTGTTTCTGGCCACGAATACAAACACCACCATCATCACCTACAGCTGACCCTCACATGAGACCAAGGTTATCAATAAACACTATTAGAAGCCAAAACCGGCCAGCATATACCTCAAACGTCGCCCTACCCGTCCGAAAACCACGGATAAAAGGACTTCATGAGGATGAACCACTCGGAATTTTTGCAGCTTTTAATGCATGGTTAATGTATCTCCTTGCTCGGGTTCTTGTTATTGCAGCCTTCGCTCACTTTTACCTCTGGCCATCCCTTGGTATGATATTCAGCCACTATTGTATCATGGTAGCTTACCTATGGTTTTGCAACCCTTGTCCAAGTTTCTGGGCACCGCTGATTGCACTCATTTTTATTTTATGTCCAATAGAAGTAAAAGTGCGGTATAAATACCCAAGAGTATTTCTCATTATATTCTTTGCACTTGTTTTATTGGAAGATTTGGCAACAGTAATTTTGTGGTATTGCGGGGCTGAATGGGAAAGCTGGTGGTATGATTTCGCCTTTGTTTTTATCATAGGTTGTCATGGAATGGCCCTTTTAAATGCTGCTCTCTACTTGTTCATGTTCAAACCAAATGCCAAATATGTAGAACCAACTTTTTCTTTCTAGAAAAACTTTGGCAGCTACCACAGTGCCATAAGATAGATCTATATCTCATTACTTTTAGCACCTAAGTTTAGTTCAGAGTAAAAGTCTTCAAACACAGAAGAACATCAAGGTAATGTGGACTTCAGGCATTAATACTTACATTTATTTTTAGGCAGACGATGGAGTGATTACTTAGCTCATGATTGATACTTTCCATTAAGTGATTTAATTGGCCATTAGAATCATTTTCGTCAATATTTAAGTCATATGTCTCTGCAACTCCACCAGTGAAGTCTACAAGAGCATTAGTCACATGCCCATAATCCAGATTTTGATACGATCCATGTAATCTGAGATTAAGAAATTATGACGAATAAATATTGATGAGAACATGCATTCATTTAATAAGAAAGTAATTAAACATACTTAGCATATGCCTTCTCCAGCAGAGGAATCCAAAACTCTCCATTATCAGTAGATTGAGTGAAAAGGAGTTCACCTTCAACAGTTGGAAGCCTGTCATCAATGGTCACAAAAGTCCAAGTCCCATAATGCCAGAAACAGAAGTAAAACAGTCCTATGTACTCATAGGACGGATCATCCCTCCATTCCTGCATGTGTGAATCCGGCATGACCTAAGGCAAAAATTACAATAAACCAAAATCATTGATGTACAACATTTTACGTATATGTTTGTATCGAAAATCTTACCATGTAGAATAATTCTCTCATGCCTCCCAACACAGATATTGCTGATACAACCCACGGACTGCTCATCTTACCCGGTTTAACTTCCGACTGTGTCGGAGCAGATGAAAACAGTTGGGGATTAGGACACAAATCCTGAGCAAGAGAAGGAGGGTGTCAATGTAGTTTTTGAACGAGAAATTTGTTACAGGAAATCACAAACAGTACCTTAGGTCGTTTCCACACAACATTTTCAACCACAACATCACCTAGAGACAACTGGTCAGCAGGAAAACAAGGATCTTCAAAAAGTTCTCCGCTGAGCAGCAGCTCAGATCGAAGTTGAGGAATATCTTGATTTTTAAAGTGCACATCTCGCAATCCGACATTCATGTTGCACCAAGGCATTCTACCAGGAAGAGAGACAAATATAAAACATTAAGAAACAAAGCAGTTGCATTTGAGGTACGTCGGAACTTAACAAACCTGGATTTAAGTCACTATGCTAACAATATGCAACAAAATTTAAAATCCTATAACGTAACCCACGTTCTTCGCAACTGGCCTTCATAATAATTCCAATAATTCCAAACAAGGATCTCCTTCCAAACAAAACCTTCAAATTCCTCCCTTTCCCCCATGCTAGCAGAAGACAGGACAAACAACAAAAGACAGTCGAGTAACGTATTTTTTGGAAACATTAAAAAGGGGCCAATAAATATTGTTTATTTCACGTTCACACCTTCACGTTTACAGCATTTGAAAGCCAACTCCATGAAAATTGAATCTAGATAGTCAATTTCTTCAAGAAGCTATGATCGAATCGACCGCAAAGTGACCACAGGGCGCGGGATCGCGCCGTTCAAACGCCGGCCGCCCCGCCACTTTTCGGTTTTTCCGTCGTATGTTTGTGTTTGTTGTTTGTTTGTCTTCGTGTAGTGGCATTTTGTGTTCAAGTTTTAGTTTAACCAATTTGTTTTGAAGATTGATGATGAGAAATAGTGCCTTAAGATAACCCCCTGTGTTCACTGTCTAAACGATAGTAAAAATGAAGTTTCGTGGATTTCTAAAGAAAGGGTAAATTGGCTCCTCAATCTTAACCTTTATTTATTTGCATATAGCACAAAAAAAAAAAAGAACTGTTATTCAGAGAATAGCTGGAACTATTGGTTATTACACCTTTATCAATTTTAGAATAGCTTGTTTTATTCATCCACCCTGTCTTTTGGTTTTCAGAAACATTAAAAGAAAAAGCAACGAACTTACTATTTCCGATCCAGGATCCGATGACAGTTGGGATGTACTGTGCAAGGTATTTTGCCACTGTGCTCAGTTTCAAATAATCCTTTTGATTTGTGATTACATCGTGACATAAATCTTTCTTTTTGTTCAGACTGACAACCAGGATAATAATGTTCCAACTGGAACAGAACCTATCAAGGCTCTCCATACAGTTGCCACTGCGTCCACCTCTTCAACTGCACCTATCGTTAAGGGTACATCTCAAATTACTGAAGTCATTGCCGATTCATCTCCAACGCACACCAAAACTGCAAATATCAGTGTGGTATGGTATTCCTTGTATAAACTGAAATTTTGTTTTGATTTTTTCTTTGTGAAGTTTTGATATTGTTTGATTTTGTTAATTTTTATAGTTTTCTTGCTTGGTAGTATTCTAGTATACCTATCATTTACAAATATCTGTCATTTGTTGTTTGGTTGCAGGAATCCCAAACAAATGTCAACTCAAAGAAACTTCTCCCCTTCACTAGTACACCCTTTGTAAGGCATAAACAAGTACCTGTGTTTGAGGTTTCTTCAATTATTTCTCCTGTAGATGGGCCCACCAATGAAAGGTATATTACTAAAAAGATGTTCTTATGCTTGTTTTCTTGTCCTATTGTTAAGGACCATGATTTTTTTAAATTTCAGAATTCCAGAACAAGAGGTTCAAAATTATTCTGGAAGCCTAGTTCTGAACAGAAAAAATTCAGCTGACCCAGCTGATGATACATTTAACCAACTTCTTGAGCCAGGGTTTGTTTCATATTTCCTGTAACCTTAAAATTAAAAGAAAAATTTTAAAAAATGTTTTTATTTTATTTTTTTATTTTTTTTTAGGAAAAGTGTCAAGAAAAGATCCTCTAGAGAACTTGGTAAGTTACTTTTCTTTACCAGTTAACCATGTGCTAAGAATGTTTCAAAGAAACTTACCTCATCCTATTTATCTGAAATCCTTTTCAAGGAGTTCGACCCTTGAAGTCCCTTATCAACCAAGGTGACACAACTAGGCAGTATGCAGGTGGTGCTTTGAAAGGGAGAACAATGAGCTCTGTGAATCCACCTATCAACAGCACAGAGGGAAGCTGGGAAACCACTGAAGCATCAACAACCTGCACTGCTGATTTGAAAAAGACTTCCATTAGTCCCGATAAGATACCAATACGAAATCGATTGCCTATTGCTTCCTCTCATTCAAGCAGCAAGGAGAAAACAATGGCCAAAATTAACCATCCAAATGAAATAATGAATTTACAAGATGAGAACAAAGTGCAAAGCTCTGCTGGCAGTCTTCGTACCTACAGCCCTAGAAAATACTCAAGAAAAAAACAAAGCGGGTTTACTGAAATATCTGATGCTCAAACCACGGATAAAGGAAGAGACCGAGATCTAATAGTGAGCAAGAAGTGTGAGTCACATGATGTCGGCGGGGACCTTCCTCTTACAATACTAAACCATGATAAAGTAACTTTGGAGCTTGAAGAAAATCACCAGCAGCGCACAACCGAAAGAAATGAGGTACGAGGTACAGTTGAAGAGCTTCCAAACCACATTAACACCCAAAGTTCAGACCAAACACTAGTTCAGCTAAATAAGGCTTCATCCCATAAAACTCAAAGGAAGTCTATAATTATTGATCATACAAAAGAAAAAGGTCAGGGATTGAAAAAGCGTGTGAGCTTTGCTGAGGTACCAGAACAGACAACCAATGCTCAAGAGGACTCAGCAATGAAAATAAAATCAAAAACTAACTACAGCAAAGAACTGGAACCTGAAACTGAAAGTTATAATAATAATAAGGGGAAAAATGAATCAAAGAAAGGGGATAAGAATACCCCCAGAGATGAAAGTATTTCTACTGATCCTCAGGTTTCTAAAGAACATGCATTGGTTCACTCTTCTGACCATGCCAACAAAAATAACCAGCTAACTCAGAATCTCCAAAAGAGTTCTGATGTTCCTTGTAAAGAAGTAAATATGATCTGTCAATCTAACTTTGCTGTGAAGATTGGAAACACCGTTATCAAACAGTCCAGCTGCTTCGGTGTTGCTGTTGATCTTGATAAAAACAAGTCAAGTAAAAATGATAAGGTGGAACATACACTTGTAGCTCCTGCATGTATTGTTGGTGGAGATACGAACAAAGAAAAGTCAAACCCAAACATCACAGAACCTGAGGACAGGCATAAAAGCTCAAACAATACCAAAGGTGAGTTAAGGTAAAGGTAAGTAAAATTTGGAAATATATACAAAAAATAAACAACTTAGTGTGTACAAGGAAACTTGCTTTTAATTTTGCCTGGACTCACACCAGAGACCAACACTGTAAGCAGGTTTCACTATTTCTGGGAGGAAGAATTTGAATGTATCTTTTATTTATTATAGCTCATGCAGTAAAGCAGTCAAATGCCAGGGAACTGCTTTCTAGTGCACACAAGACATCATCCATTCAGCAGAACAAACCAAAAGGTAAATATTTTGTTGTATTCTGCATAATGCGACCAGTGGGTTGGGTAGCTACGTTATGGTCACACTTGCATGTCTTCTACCTCTCCATCCCTAGTCTCCATTTCCCTTCCCTCTTCCAATCAGCACATATCCCTTCTAATTTCAGAGATCGAGTCTTCATCTGAAGAAGAGAGGATATTGCTACGAGCTCAAAGTTTGAAATTGAGGGAAAATCAGAACAACGCAAGGAACTCAAAGAGCCTTGAGAAGAGCAATCAGTTGGGTAAGTAAAAGTAGTCAGTGGGTATCTGACTTGTTGAAAAATTAATTTGTTTAAATTTTATATAATTGTAGTTTTTACATTACACAATATTTTGTCTCTTTATTTTCAGGACTCAATTCTAGGCACAACATATCTCCATTCAAAAGCCCTGTCAAATGTAGGTGTTGATTTTGTGACAAGACATTTCTTTCCCTTGATTATGAATTACATAATATGTTATGATTATTTTGCCTCTGTATCTTTATTGTGTCTGAAATTCATTGCAGCTCTTTCCTGTGACATACGACCAGCACAATATGCCTCTCCCACTGGAGTAAGAGAGTCATTATTTTCAGTCCCTCAAGGTACTGAACAGCCTCAACCGTTAACCCCTGATGCATTGAGTAAGTCAAGTACAGTGTTCTAACTTGCAAGATTTGTGTCCCACACCTTGCTCTGGGGAAATGTTGCAGTTATACCACCATTTTTACACTTTTTTGTTAATTTCTTTTAACAGATTTTCACAATGAAAGTGCATCAAGCTGTGACATCTTCATATCAAGACAGCCAAGTGATTGTCAAAGTAATTTTGCAGAGGACCATTTCGAGTTAGGTGTGTCATGCATTTTGTTAATAATAAATATATCTCACACTAAAAGAAATTTTACTCTGATGACGTTTATTATGTGTCTAACATAACTCTCCTTCCATTTTAGAAATTATGTCCTCCTCTGAAGAAGAGAAAGTTGCGTCTCAGAAACTTCTAAAGAAACAAAGTCCCACTGGAAAGTTGGAGAGTAATGCGACACAAAGTCACAAACCTCTAAGTGAGTATGATTGCCGACTGTATATTTAAAGGACATCTGATATTATTTCCTCCTAATACCTGTGTATATTTTACAGAGGAAGATGAAGTGCCAAATCCAAAGCATTTAAAAAAAGGTGACCATATTTTATTACTATTACGTACTGTAATATTTAGCTCACAAAGTGAGTTTACCTGTCAGACCATGCATATAAAACTCTTTTTTTCTTTTTGGGTAGTTTCTCGATTGAGTTCAAAGGCCAAAGAAATTCGTCGTCGTAGGAAAGAAAAGATAGAAGAGAAACGAAGATCTCAGGGGAACAGCTCTGATAGTGATTCCCCATCTCCTCGTCCCCTTCAGAAAAGAATAAGCAGGAGAGGTTTGTTTATGCTTAACTTATCCCCTTTGTGTGGTGTCCTTTTTTCAACAGACTAACTCTCCCTTAATTATCCTTGCAGGCACAAAAACTCCATTCTCTAGTGCTAGGGAAGTTACAGAAATAGAAAAATGTAAAAAGAAACTCTTACAGGATAATGTTGATGAAAAATCTGCCGCCATGGAGATACTTGATGCACAACAAACAGAGAAAAATTTTACTGCAATGCCTTCAACTCAGGCTTCATCATCTGCCGATATGGAGATACTTAATGCACAACAAGCTAGGGAAATTTCCACTGCCATGCCTTCAATTGAGGCTTCATCAAACCAGAATTCCCAAAATCATAAAAGCAAGGAGAAACAAAAGAAAAGCACAAAAAAGAGAACACAGGAAAATTTCAATTTGAAGAAAACCAAGAGTCCTAAAGGTATTCTTTTTGCCAAGGAAGATGAAATTATTCTTTATCAGAGATAGTAATTTAGAATTTGTTGATAATATTGTTAAAATTACTGCATAGCTCACCCCATCTGTATTTTTTTACAGGAAAACTTGTAACAAATGGGCCAGTTTCATCACGAGATGCCTTGCAAGGAAAGCAGAGAATGATGACTGAAGTTCAAATGGATGATGATCTAATTCAAGAGGAAGAAAAGGGCAATCCCATCAAAAATCAAAATATTTTGATTGAACTTCCAAACCATGACGAACTGGCATCAGGTTTGTCTCACCAACAGTTCTAATAACTTGAAAAACTACATTAAAAGTTCTGACTCTTACAAAATATTGCATTACTGTTGCTTAATGGACCCATGATGTTTCCTTTCCAGGAATTCGCTGTTCTCAAAGAAGCCGCAAACCCCCTTCAATGTATTGGCTTGGTAATAGAGCACATAACAATCTGATAATTGACTATGTAACGGAAAATGAAGGCACGAGTCAGTCACGTAAAAAAACATCATGTGAGTCATCTTCAACTCATTCTTAAAATTTGTTCTCTCTTTCATTTCACTTTTATTTCCTGCTTTTAACTTCAATGCTTTTGCGTAGATAAGGAAAGGAAGACCAGCAATCCTAAAGGTCAGAAACGAAAGATTGATAAGACGAGTAAATTGGATGTTGCCAAAACTAGTAAAAGAGTCAAGCAGATCGAAGAGGATCCAGCTTCCTCACAGGTTGACACTTCACCATCACATCCTGATGTAGATAGAGGTATGAAAAGTATACAGTCGTACATACATCATTTGGTACACAAAGTATGCTTTAATAACTCCATTGTTTCACTTTTCAGTTCTGATTTATGACACCTACAATTTGAATGAAAACGGAGTCAAAAAAATCACTTGCTTGCCAATGGAGGTCAAGACAACTGAATTTGTCTGGGGATGTGGTGTTAAAGGAGATTTGATTACTCTTGGACCTGAAGCTGCGTGTGAAGACCAGAGATCAAGTACATATAATCAAGTTAGTACACCAGAATATCAGTTAAATTCATTGCATAGTGGTGTAATTTGTGTGCTGCCGTGTAACATAATTCAAATTTTATTTTTTAGGTATTTTATGTATTGGAGGGTAAAATGAATTATGAATGTTCTAAAGATGAGAAAATACTTACAACTGGCTCAGTTTTCATTGTTCCCAGAGGTAATATCTTCTTCTTGTACGGTAACTTGGTTGTTTTGCTTCTAAGAAAGAAAATTTGTTTTCATTTAAATATTTGTCTTCCACCAGGTGAAACTTACAACATTAGAAACTTGGGTGATTCAACTGCAAAGCTGTTTGTCACAAGTTGTTCTGTATGAGCAGGAACATTAATTTCAGATTAGATTAAACTGAATATTTTGTAAATTTTTTTTATTGGAAATATTTTCTAGTTTAACATAGGTTTTAGTGGTGTTTAAGAGTTGTATCATACATAGCATGAAATGTGTTTGCAGTTTTTATTTTCTTGGTTTTGAACTCACAAAAAGTGCCGTCAAATAATTTCTCTTGATTGTTATAGTTTGTTTTAAAGGCGCATATTTAAATGTTTATGTAAATGCACTGAGCATTTGTGTGGACAACTCTGTGTATATGCACTGACATATATATCTTAAATGAAATAATTTGGAGTTTTAACGTTTGTTTATGTTTATTTGCCCCGCTCACTCATCATTTTTGTTCATACGTTCATGAAGTCACCTCTGATTCAACCGTTAATTGAACAAATATCAAGAAATTGGCTTGAAGCTGGTGCTGGCTAGGGAGAGTCCCTAGAGACCCTCCCATCCACACCAGTATTAACAGTAGAATTATTTTATGCAGTGCGCGTCCACTCAAAGCGTACCATGATATGACAGTTCCGAGTACGATTTACTTATTGAAGAGGTGTCACTCTGCCTCCGCCAAGTGCTGGCTGTCCCGAGCCGAAGGCATTTCTAGTTCTCCTGGTGGACACTAGAGCCACAGCGACCGTCTCACATCTATTTAAGTAATTTTATCATAGAATAAGACCAAATGGGAGAATTTATTGGACGAATGGAAAACTTGGGTGAAGACAAGCAGCCTACGACCCAGCAGACGACGCGCCGCGCGGCAACGTCGCCGGAGGGGGGGGGGGGAACGAACGACCATAACATCAAAGATGTCGGAAGACAGTAGCAGAAAGCGTGTTACATTTACTGCAGAGGAATGGGACTCAATCGCCCGATATTTAGTTGGAAACAACACACGACAAAGAGACAACATAATCATTCCAAGAATAGCTGGGCCTGTCAAAATAAAGGGAGACGAGGAGAAAATGGTTGAAGCCTTTTTCGAAAGTTGCGCTTTCAAGTCAACTCTCAGCTGTGTCTTAGGTTAGTGAGAAATTCGGCTTTTAAATGCACTTAAACTTAGAAAGATATTATGTGCTAGAGTATCCCTGTTTCAATTGTCTGCAGTCTCATTTATTGCTGCACACTTTTCACTATGTCAGTCAGATGTTAGAAAAGTGTTTCTTGTGCTTACTAGGTTATGGAGTTGGAGCTGCGTTTGGGCTTTTTACTTCAGGAGTCAACCCTCCTGTGACACTTCCCGATGCTCCACCGCAAACTGCTAGAGAAGTTTTCAGAGACATGAAAACTACCACTCTAAGTTATGCCAAAAATTTCGCAATGGTTGGAGGTGTATTTGCTGCTGTGGAATGCACTGTTGAATCGGTAAGCAAAAATTGTTTTTAAGATTGTAATATTTGCCTTTCAATCCACTTTGGCTCTGATTGTTTTATGAAATTTCAGTATCGAGGCACAACAGACTGGAAAAATGGTACATATGCTGGTGGAATTACAGGTGGATTGATAGGAGTTAGAGGTAAGATCATACATCTAAAATTTTGTCTCAGCTGACTCAGTATTTCAAATTCTGGCTATTTAAGGCATTGCTCTGACTTGTATTTCATTCATTTGCAGCTGGTTTGAAAGCTGGTCTTTTAGGAGCTGCTGGATTTGCAGCATTTTCAACCATCATAGATTATTACATGCGTCATTAAATCGCTCAAGAATAATAGTACTTTTTCAATTGAATATTAAAGCCTAAATCGAATATTTAATAAAATGTGTCAACTTGTTATTGCTTTTGGTGCAAGGCGAAGGGTGCATATGTCCTTACCACAGAGCCAGTACAACCACTTCGTGGTTGGTTAGATATGCCTACATCTGAAAGTAATTTTCTTTAATGTCACAGAAGATTGTGTTTAATTGGCATTTTAAAGTAACAGGTACATCATGTTTCTGTTATACACTAATTGCTAAATTTAACCATGACTAATTCAGCTACCACAGCTACAGCTCATTTGTTTTTACATTCATCAGTTGTAAAAGAGTTGTAAATTAAAATTGGAATTATTTTGATTCTAAAGGAGAAAATCACAGTCAAGCTCTGTAGTCTTCACACAACACCATTTCAGTTGGCAGATAATTCACAAATAACTTTTTAAACAATTTTTTTTTTTTTTTTGTGCACATTTGATTGAAGGAGATGAAAGCTGATCATTTAGCTTGAGCAGCTTACACGGATACAATTTGCCCAGGGTGGAGTTGGACCAGAATACCCTTTCTTTTCTGCCGTTTCGTTGATAGTGAATGGATTGTTCAATATCTCTAGTAAAAACTGAACTCCGCTGAAGTCATCTTGTTCTGCCAGCTTAATTGCATCCTGGGCCATCCAGTTGCGTAGGACATACTGAGGGTTTTTTGCTAACATGTTGCTTCGACGCTTCTCATCAGACAAACCTAAGCAGAAAAAAAAGTTACTTTTTAAAAAGCATTTTATGCATTGAGGACAAATTTAAATCTAAAAAAACCACAAACCTTCTATGATCATAGTCTGTTTATAAGTATGTACAAACTCTTTAAATCTTGGGTGGCGACTGAAAACTTTCAGAGCCCAATATTTATCAAGAACTTTTGGATCCAACATTTCATCCAATTTTACAAAAGCTAGCTGCCTGAAAGTCATTGTGAAATCACTGGATGTATCTTGCATCATCTCTACTAGTAGATGCACTAGCTGAGTGTTTGCTGTTGAATTTGGCTTGAAGCCCAACTTTTCATGAAATCCTGCAATAAACTGAGCTTCTCCAGTAGCCACAGCATTTCGGAGCATTTGCTCTGCTTGCTTTTGCTCTGGTTCAGAAAGAAGAGGCCTGACTGCCATGACAAGCTTTGCCAGATTCCAGTGAACTATCTAAAAAAAAAAGCAAAACAGTTGGTAAATAAACAGTTTACAATCATACCATCATGATAGATTTCAAGAATAAAAGAACAAAACTTAAACCTACTCCCAGCTGCTCAACAAATGAATACCGCCCTCCACTATCAGAGGAATTTGGAACAAAGTTCCGATCAAATTTTTCCATGAAGCCAAATGGGCCATAGTCAATCGTGACACCAAACATACTCATGTTGTCAGTGTTCAGGACACCATGGGTAAAGCTACAAAAAATAAAAAAATTATAATAACAATTTATTTATTATTAGTATTGTGGCACAGTACACTATCTTGCATCCACCTTTACTTACCCAACCATGGACCAAGCAATTACCAGTTTGATGCTTTCATCTATTACCTTTTCCAATAAAGCAAGATATTTCTGGTCTCCATACTCAGTTATGTCCGTGCGCAACTAAATGTACAAAAAGAAAAAAAAATTGATACATTGAAGAAAAAAACTATGCTTTGTTTTCGTAAGAGACTTAAAGTTGATTTAATACCTCAAGGATATAGTTAAGCAGTTTACGCAATTCAGATAGTTCACTAGTGCTGGTAAGAATTTCTAAAGAACCAAATCTCAAGAATGATGGGGCGATTCGCATGACAACTGCAGCTCTTTCAATTTCTGGTCTTCCATCATAGAATTGATCTCGTATGACTGGGTCGTTGCTTACAACCAAGGCAGCTGCTCTTGTTGTAGGTACACCTAAAGTCATCCATCATATAAAGTAACAATCAATTATGACAATGCAGAACGTTGAGATCAAAATGATTCCAACTTACTTAGAGCATGCATAGCCTCTGAACACAAGAATTCTCGCACTGATGATCTTATCACAGCACGACCATCTCCCCCACGAGAATAGGGGGTAAGACCACTTCCTTTTAGCTGAATATCCCAGCGTCTTCCATCACTTTAAAAAGAGAATTACTTCTTGAAAAACAAATAACGGGTGCAGAGTCATCAGCAAACAATCAAACTTAAAATGGGACTTACTGTGACACATATTCACCTAAAGACATGGCACGACCATCACCTAATTGAGCAGCCCAGGCTCCAAATTGATGACCCCCATAACGATGTGCCAAAGGTGTTGACGAACTAAGAACATTGCTGCCGGCAACCCACCTGACAAATTCATCTGTCTCTGTGATGCTGGGGTCCATGTTCAGAATGTTTATTAAAACGTCTTTTGAGAAAGCAACAAGTCTCACATCCTTTTCTAAAGGAGTTGGCTGGACTCTTGAAAATATTGCTCCCTAATAAATCAGATATCACATTAAAACAACACAACTCACGATCTGAAACAAAGAATCTCAGAACTGCACCTTAACATTAGGGCGAATGTAAGAATCCTCTTCAGAATCAATGGGTAGATTATTTTCAAAAACCGATGAAGGAGCAAACTGCCACTCAGACATGGATTTCTTCAGACTTTTTGGTGTACATTGCGCTTCTTTCGAGGGACAACGTCCACTTTTGGAGTCACTCATTGTGTAAATCAGCACTGGATGGAATAGGAACAAGCAAAGAAACAGATCAAAACACAGACCACATAATGACTTCATTACATCAAAAGAAACGGTAAAAATGACAACAAGGTTCTAGCACAAAACCTGCCTTTACCTGACAAGATGTACACAGGCTGCACTGCAAAGCTTCTAGGTTGAGGACATCTTTTATTAAGGAGGCGATGAAATGTTTTCAACATTAGAAACTTGGCCCACGCAAAAATCAATTGCTCCAGAAGAGAGCTGCACCCTAAATCTTACTTTGAAACAGAGTTTGAAGCGGACAAGTTACTATTTTGTTTGTTTATTGCACATTTGCCAATCTGTCATTCTGGTCATTACAAAAAAAAACAACTGCGACAAACAGCTGAGAGCACAGGGGGGGTAGGGGGTGGGGGGTGGGGTTCGAAGTATGACAACTTCATCAAGCAGAAATCTCATCAGTCAGTAGAGTCCTAGACTGCACCGCGTGAGTCATTCATTGGTGGAGTCGGGCGTCTCAGCGCAGGGAGAATACCGGCAGATCCCGAATGGGGAAACCTGTACGCGTTGCGTTCTTTAAATAAAGTCGGCACAATCCACAGAAAGAAAACCGGAAGCTGGCGTGTTTTGAACGCGGGTCGTACGAATGAAATAAAAAAATATGGGGGCCGGTCCTCTCAGTTCCAGGCCTTCCCCACCGCTTGACTGGTAAGCCAAGAAGGGTACTTCCCATTGGGCAGAGAATTTAAAAAATATCAATCTGATTTGACTAAAGCTCGATTTAGCGTTTGTGACAGATGCTTAAAATTTCCAACGCTATGTGCGGGGTTCGTTATATGCGGCGGCTGATTAATGGCGTTTTCCGCATTGGGGTAACGCATTTGGCGCGCTATAAGCGGGATACATTATATCCATTATATCGTGCAACGCTAAACCGAGCTTATACATTAACTTTAATTTCATGTAATGACACTAGTCTATCGGAAAGGTAGTGCAATGTGTGTGAGGTGAATGTTATCATCCTGCAATGGACTTGGTGTTAAAAGAAAAGAAATAGGGTACGGTCATTAATATTTTTTATCCAATTCATTCCATAACTACACTTTTCTTAGTGTTTAAATTATCTTTTCTGTCATGAGGAAATCTTATCTTTCAAAGAAAATTGGGAGGGGCAAAATAATACAGTTTGGTTAATGGACCTTTTAAATTCCAGTTCAAAATAATAAAAAAAAAATTCACATTGAAATTCCTACAAGGTAGCTATTGGATTAAATCACATCATTGCTACAGTTGATTAGGAAATCCTAGGAAAGTTGGTTCATTATGGACTTAATGAAATTCAGTTGTAATAAATAAAAGAAATCATAATTAATTTAGAACAAGTATGATTGAATGTGCTAAATGATGACTGAACAAATCAAAACCTAACCACAAACAAGCAGATATTTGAAAATATTATCAGCCCATGAGCCATTGTACATGCTATTCATTAGGTTCATTACAAACAGTGTGATTTAACAAGTCATTACAATTAAAAATTATACAGTAGGTGTATTGCCATGAGAAGCATGTAAATGCATACATTTTTTCTTTTTCTTTCCCACAAAGCTTAAAGAGTTTGGCCTCTTTCAAAAGTACTACATATATAGTAAAGTATATAATTTCATTTAAGGTGGATAATGTGAGAGTTAAACATTATGGGGCAAAAATGCTATAAAATTCAAACGTCTCAGCACATAGCAAAACTTGCTAAGAATAATAGACAAAGACAAAGAGGTCTTCAATATTAGTTGACTGCTTTGGAAACATATTCACGGACTTCAATGCAATTTAATACTACATAGATAATAAAAATCAGACCTTTACAACATCCTCATAACAGACCAATGTCTTGTGAAGATTGCAGCTTTGCCCTCAAAAGACATTCTGAATAAGAAACTTTCATGAACTAATACTTCTAACATATGGTGTGCCTAGTGCATTACTAACTTAAGCAACACATGGGAGCATATAAATTATTTCTGCCTGTTACCCATTGACTGACAAGCCATCCACAAGAAAAAAAAATCAATGTTTTAGAAATGCAAATAAAAACATGGATGAAATGCTATAAGGAAAAGGCACAGGTACAATCTAACAGAGGGATTCAGCACATGCTCCCATGAATTTTAAGAGACAAAGTATCATAAGAATCACTGATTAATTTTCATTTGTACACACGATTCATCAACTACACCATCATCCACATCTCATCCAGCACTCATAATCACTATTTAACTTCACAGGCATGGAAGCCCCATCATTGTGATCTGTGTTGTCACCCCACTCTCAGCAATAGTCAAGTTTACTATCATCAAATTACAATGAAGAGCAACAAAAAAGTAACAAAGAGGATTTCAATTTCTTTAAACCTTTTTTAACCACAATTGTGGGGAAGGGTAGCCTGTGCACACCGAACTGAAAGATGAGTGCGGCACAGGCAGTGTTGATCAGTAGGGGTAAAATGAAGCCCTTCTGTAACTCCTATAAAAGAAAAAATAATTTAATTTGAGTTGAGCCTGAATTAAATTTAATGAGCCATTAATTGAACAATCATTTACATCAATAATTACCTTGGTCTTCTCATAGGTCTGTACCCAAAATAGGCAGATCCTCTACTGACTCTCCCTCCACGGCCCAAGCCCCTGCCCCTAGGTCCCCTGTTCGTAATACTCATACCAGGTCTATTCGTGCGCTTTGGATTAACCTGGACGAGAAAATTGTGAGTTTCAGTTGTGCATCAAGTGGCTGCATGGATAAATGTAAACCATCAAAGTTAAAATCAAACCTTTATTTGGCGACCTCGGAAGAGAGATTCATCCATGGCCATAGCTGTCTGTACAGACTCCTTCTCAGCAAATTCAATGTATGCAAAGCCTTTGGGATGCCCATCAAACTTGTTGCAGAGGATTGTCACTCTATTTATAGAGCCACAACCATGAAAATGCTGCTCTAATTCTTCTGCTGTTGCACCATAATCTACCTAAAGTATCACATAAGATTAATAACCAGTAATAGGAAAAATAGTGGTGATCAGGCATATAATACAATTTACTTACATTTCCTACATAAATTGAACGATTATCTACTTCCATTTTGTCTTCTAACGACATATTCAAGGGGCTGGCTGCAAACAAAAATAGGAATCCAAGTAAATAAAGATCTACAAATCATTTCAAATTTTATGATGCTGTGGGTTGGAGGACTCTAGTCCAATTGTCAAGGATATCTACTCACCAATCCCTGGCGGACTACCCATGTTCATTTGTTTGTCAACTTCTGATTGAAGCTGCTTCAACTTCTCGGCCTCCTCCTCCATTTCCCGTACCCTAGCTTTGATGGCTTCAAGTTCCTGGCAAACACAGGCTATGAATTTCCAACGATACAGCAATAATTTAATAAAGAACTAATTGAAATTCAAAGCTTACAGGGTCATCCATGCCAGCTCCAGCATGGTTCGCATCCAACTCTCCAATGTCTCCATTGTCACCGACATCTCCTTCACCTCCCTCCATCTGATCTAAACTGTCCAACTGCTCCTCCCCAGTCATGCCCATATCTTCAGAGTCTGCCATAGTTAAACCTGTCAAAATGGAATTTTAAAAAAAATTATGATAGGTGCAGAAATTAGACTTTAAAACTGAAATTTCCAATTGTGAGCAGAAACTGCAAAAAAATTAAAAACAGCAATCATCCTTGAACTATCCAGCAGGAAGTAATAACAACCCAAATGATGCTTGGATCTGGAGAGCAAGGGCCCAAAAAAAAATTATGCCCTGCCTACCAATGAACCAACCGAACTTTAAGTGTTCGTCATTTGAAAAACTATGAGTTGTTTTGAACCGAAATGAAAACAATTCATATAAATATGAAATTTTTGTGACAGAACTAAGTCCGAAAAATACACACTCGGGTGAGAACTATAACCTTCTTGGTAAACAGACGACGAGAAGTAGTTACAGCAACTTGAATAAGGAACAAGGGCTTTGAGCTCTTTACTAATGAGAAACAAACACGCTAATGTAAAAAGTAGGATATTGAAATTAACAAAACAGTTTGTAAACAAATCTTAACAAAACTGTGTTCCTTCTGATCTAGGCCGGCTCCGGAGATCGCCGGTGAAAATGGGTGTAATGATGGCGTCACAAAAACTAGTCGGTCCTTAACGATATATAAGCAAGCAAAAATATCTCCGTCGCCAAAATTGCACAGATGTACCCCGTAGAACATAAATCTAACGCGATGTAATAGGATAAATGCACTTGCCTAAAATCCTCTATAAATAACGAATTCACAACCAAAACCAAATTGCTTCTTAAAGTGTTTATTTCTTCCTCTTCTTGTTCTTCTTCCAGCGGTCGATATTGGGTCTTTCACGTCGAAGAGTAACAACAGATAATATTAAGGATGTTCCCTTCAAAATCATCCGGTTTGATTATTTAATAAATTTTGCTAGGCTTCATTCCACAGATCCGAACATTAGAAACTTAAAGAGAGGCGCATTGGTAACAGAGGGGAGGAGGGAGGTGGGGAGGGGGAGGGAAGGTGCACCAAGAACCACCAAGAACACGCCCCAGTTGAAGGGTCAAGTCAACAACCAAAGGAGAGATCCAACAAATCATTTTCCAAATCTTTTTCAAACCGGATAATTTGCCTCCCAGTTTGTGTTTTTGACCATTTTCGCTTTTTATAGTTAATTTTACATCCCAAGGTAATGTTTCACTCATATTACTTGACATTACCTAGCCCATCCATTTAATTTAGTGTTGAGCATGAGTATGTAGTTGACGTTGACAAAAGCGAAGAGCGGACATACGATAAACGCTAGCCGACGATGTGTTTATTTAGATTGTACTTTTAGCAGCAATTTGTATTTGTAAAACAGAAATGCACCTTAATTTACACGATAAAGAGTTATTTTATTTTGTCTCTGACATTGCTTATGTTAAATTATTGTTAAAGCAGTGCGCAGAGCTGTAGTGTGGACGTCAGTTAAAAGGACAATTCAAATCCGTTCAACCCTTCCTCTCGAATAACTTCATGTTTCTCTTTGTTTTCTATCGTTTCTCAAAGTTACTGTTTATTTGAGTACACGACTTGCTTTCAACATCATGACCTCCCCTTTGGCTGTTGCTTCTGCTGCTTGACCGATATCGTTAATGTCTTCAAGTGAAACTAACCACAAGAAGTTGTTGTGAATCCCGTCAAAATGGACATTGATAGCACTGAAGACAACTACCATGCTACCACCAGCCAACATGCTCCTTCCCCTGATATGTTTTCGTCTGAAGATGAGGAAACATACAAAATTGGTAAGTGTACATCTTTCATGTGTCGATAATCATTTGAGGTCGTTGATTAACAAAGAAATCTCCTTTTGCAGAAGATGAGCTTAGTCAGTCAGCACCTGTGAGCCCAACAACTGAGACTGCAATTCCGGAAGAGAAGGATTTGGTGGTAGAACTTGAGTCTGCTCGTCTGCAGCGTTTGATGGCTCTGCTTCAAGGCGTGCCTCCTCCTCCTTCAGTAACTATTCCCCAAATTACACTGAATGAAGTTCTCAAGAAATTGAGAGAAAATAATGATCAACTATTTGGACCCAATGACACTGGAGGTATGCCAAATCTAAGATACAGTTGAACTGTTCTTTACTGTGTTACCTATTTCTAAATATGTTTTATGTTCTGGTTTTAGGGCCGGTTCATAGCCTGTGGAAGCCAAACGCTTCATTGAAGGAAGTACTTAACGCTGAGTGGCCTGAAATCAAAAAAATTGTCTACCATGACATGCAGTTAGTGTCTGATCTAAGTGTTTCATTTGAAATGGATTCCTCTTAATTTAATTTGATTTAAATTGGCTGTTTGTCTCAAATTTTTCAGCTTTAATACCTGTACTGCTTCAGAAGATGTAGAGCACATCAGCTTAAAACTTCATGAACGACTCATTGGTGCCGAAACATCCACATGGTGTAATGCAGTGACATCATCTGTTCCAATTAGCACTAGACAGAGACAAAGACGCAGTATGGGTAATGTAAGTGGTCTATCTAATTTACTTGATTTCATCGATTAAAATCCAAAGGTCATGATTGGTCACCCATTATTTTTCTACAGACGTCTCCAGGGTGTAGGCTAAGCCACTTGGCTCGTAGGCGTCAAACTTTCTCGTCTGCTAATTTGGCACAACTGTCAAGCGTAGCTGGTAGTGGAACTGCTGGAGGTGCTCATGCTGCTGGCAGCAGCCTCGGCGGCACGCGGCGGCGCTCAATGAATGGAGCGGGCTCCGGAAATGAGAGGCGATGCATTATGGTGGAAATAAAGTGAGTCTTAAGGAAGAAACTTCTGGCGTTATCTTGTTTTTGATGTGTGAGATGTAATGTTCTGTTTTCTGTTGTGCGTGTAGGAAAACTGACAAGAACAAACGCATAAAAACTAACAGCAAGGAAGCTATGAAGAAATTATCCTCATCTGGAAATGCTCCTAAGGCTGCAGCTCCAGTTCAAGACCCTGTACAATCCCTCAAAAGAGCTCTGTTTCAAAGTCCTGAGGAACATAAACGCATGGCAGCTTCATCTTCGAATCATCCTTCGTCATCTGAATCCAATAATGTTCAGAGATCTAAAAGAGCGTTGTGGCCTTCTGAAAGAGAGGTAATCTGAAGTGTCCAGCCTAAAATTTGTGTATTTGAAACCTATCTAAATTGTTACCTTTAATTATTGTTCACCTTTTTATGCAGGCTGCAGTTAATGATAATGGTAAGAGAACTCTTGATAAGAGTGATTCCTTGAGTTCTCAGAGATCTAAAATGCACTGTTCTGATGATCGAGCCCCATACATCCGTACTACAAGGTAGATTATGTCAAATACTCATAAATTTTTTTTTGTGCTTCAATTTGGATTGTGATCTTAATTTGTATCCTCAAATTCATCAATTTCAGAAGTCTCCCTTTTCCTGTGGGTCAGAACTCTAATAGCAGTTCTGTAAGCAATCCCTGCCACAGTTCTAATTCAAACAGCATTGGTAGCAACAATAAAAGTGCTCGTCGTGCCAGTGACCAGGGACCCCCTGCCCAAGAGTACAATCTTAACACTGAACTCAGTGAACTACACAAGAGAGTAAGTGACACTGTGGTGAGTTTTTAACTCTTAGTTTAGAATTATCTTAACTTATGTCTCCTTGTTTTGTTTTGTTTTTTCAGAAACTCTATTGGGCAATTACATCAGCACTTCGATCTCATGGTATAAACAATAGGACCCATTCCGATTTTATCCAAATAACGTCAGATCTGGCATATCATTACATCAAAGTTCGTGCTAACATGACTGGTCCTCCACCTGCAAGTACAAGTGAACATATGTTGCAAGTTGTAACAGCCAAAGCAGCTGAAGTTATCCAGGCAGTGCGAGCTGGGAAGACAGGCCAAGAGGAAAATTTGGGAGGAAACAAGGTCCAAAGGAAAGAAGAGAGGCCCAACAAAGAATTGTTTCGTGATGCTACTGCGTCCCTCAATGTGAGGAGAAGCCTTTGTGTTTCTTTGTCCACTTCAAACCATCAGTTATCAGATGATAAGCCCAAGCAGACAAAGAGAGTTCCTTCAGCAAGGAAATCATTGTCTTTTGATGCAATAGACCCTAGGCCTTCCTCTGGAACATTAAGCGATGAACCTGCAGAGAAAGGGGAAAGTAAGTACCAGTTGGATTCAAAAGGAAATGACAGCAAATGGAAAGTCAATGGTGAAAATGTCCCTCTTGCAAGTGCTAAGAGAGTTAGTCGGAGTCTGTTCCTGTCACCAAAAGACGATGTTAAAACTACAAAGAAAGACGCATGTGAACAAACATGTGGCTCAGACAATAAATTTAACTCAATTAAACAGACCTGTGAAGAGGCTATGGATATTGTAGATCATAAAAGTGAGGAGATGAAGAAGTCTGGTGCAATTGAAACAAGTGAAGTTGACGATCGGCATCCACACACCAGCAGTGAGGTTTCATCCATTCCAAGTGTAAGTGCTGAATCTTCAACTTTAGAGGCTGACAATGAAGCTTCAAGAACAAGTGAAGCAACAAACTTATCAGAACATGCCAACTCTGTTGATGCTTCCACAAATTTAGCCTTACTTCAATCAAATACTGTTGGAAGGGTAAATGGTTTGTTGGAAAAGTCAAATGTTCTCGGTATATCTGATAACCTTAAGGTCGATTCTGGAAGTTCTGAGTCATGTGAGTATGCCCAAACCAGAGTTCTAAGGGACACCAAAGAAAGGGTTGCCCGACATACTGTAGTGCCTGCCAGAAGAATCACCAGATTATCTTTGTCTCTGTCAAGAAGAGAATTAAGGTCTAGTAGTTCTGATTCTACTGATCAAGATCCTGCCCCTACCAGCTCTCACTTGGATCAGAAAGCCACCTTACTGAAGAAAGGTGCAGAAAACAACTTAATTAATATTGCTCATGGTGTGTCTACTAATCTGGTACCCACAGTTGTGTTGTCACCCTTAAAGCTAGAGCAACACCACACAAGTGAAAGCAACAATACTTCGAAGAGTACATTTGGAAGTCCGCCTTTCATTGTTGATAGTTCATTGACTCCTGCACATTCGCCATTCCTTGGTTTCCCATCGAAAGATGACCTTAACTCGTCTGGTGAAGCAGCTGATGGATCTGATAGCACAACAAAAGCAGATGGTACATCTGATGAAGGGAATCTTTCTCGCTCAGAAGCTATAAAAATAGATATTGAGGAGAAAGTTATAACACCACTGCTAGAGGGAGCAGTTTTGGAGTCTTCTGTTTGTGTGGGAAGTGGTTCGTCCCCAAGTACAGATGTAGATTTATCTTTCCGTGGTCGCATTGAAAGTTTGAAGCCATCAATTGCAAGTGAAACTGCCATTAGTTTAGACTTAGGTATGAATTTGAATGTAAGTGCAAATATCCTGAACATGGATGAAAACCATGAAAAAAGTCCTGTGCTGGAAAAATGGGCAGAAAGAGCTAGTCGAAGTGCTCAGAAAAGTTGCATTCCTGTTGAAGAAGTGATTGATACTGTGGCACAGGATGTTCCTCTCACTGCATTGCAGAAGCCTACTGATCATTCAGCTGAAGAATCTATCCTGCAGTGGGAGGAGTCACAGTATGATGGCACCTCTCAGTGCTCCACAAACATGTACGAAAAATTCTGCTCGATATTTGGGCCCTCTAGTCACCAGGGTAATCCTTGAGGTGATGTTGAACAACTTGTTTTGACCAAGTGTGTTCCTTTGTGATGTAATGTATTATGTACAATGTCTAGGTGTTTTTGACTGGCTTCGGGAAGACTGAAATTTTCCTCTTTGTTATCAATTTTATTGATTTCATGTGAGTGGTTAAATAGTTGAATTATTTAATGGTAGCAAAAAATATGTACTACTGTTGGGTAGTTTCATTATGAGAATGTGTATTTTGGTAGGTTCCTTTTACTGACTACTTTTTAATCATATTCTTTGTGTCTTGATTCTACTCACTAGTGTGTTGAGGGGGCTCTGTTGAGATTCTATTGTTTGTTGTGCTTTAGTCTAACAAACTTCACCCTCTCCTCCCCTCTTGTTTTTTTAGATAGTAATAAAAAAGAGTTTTTATTATAATAAATAATTTCAATGAATTCTTAATAAACATCCTACTTTCTATTTTGTGGGACTTCTGCTATTTTGTAACACATTTGTTCAGTCAGATTGAGCTCAGATTCAATACCTTTATGTATAACATGCTGATATTTCTGAATCTGTTAATCTTTTAGCATAAATTGTTGGTCTGCTCATGTAACTTTGATGTGTTTTTTTTCTTCTTTCTATTCACTCTGCTTTTTATTCAGTTTCATTGATAGGTTTGTGAATTCAAACCAATTCAGCTGTTCCCTTTCATGACTGAAGTAGGCTGCAACCTATTTTCAATTTAAAGGACCTTGTTTTAAATGGAAGAATTTGTGTACGAGTTTTACTTGAAAGTTGACTTTGTTTATGTATCTTGATTGACGTTGCTAAGGTTATTAAAAAAATATGGAAAACTGAAAAGAGACATATTTATTGAGCCAAGGGAATCTGCTTCATCTTCCGTAATTGACGCTGCCGCCGGGGAAGGTGACTAGCCCGCCCGAGGGCCTGCCGCCACTTAGCAGGGTCGCCAATCTGTTGGGCACGTTGACGAAGCCTCCGGGATAGGCAACTTGGATGGGGCCCGCCTGGCCGTTGTTGGGCACGTTGACGAAGCCGCCAGGGTAGTTGACATTGACCTGAGGGTGGGCCGCTGCCACCGCCACCAGTGCCACCACCATCCAAGTCTGCAACACGCCGGTGCCAAGCCCACATCACACGCAGAAATAAATACTCTGTTCACCAGGTCGAATCACGTCGGAAGCGCTGCAGGCGCCGGGAAGGCTACCATTTCATTCCGAAGTCAACAGCGCCGAATGCCTGATGCCTGGGCACTGGAAACTTGCGAGCCGCTCTCGCTCACCGGGGGCCTGGGGGAAGTCCACGCACCAGCGACCTGCTTCCTGATTCGTCCTTGGCGCCAGCGTGACAATGGGAGGGAACAGTCTGGCGGCCCGTCGGCCCGGCCAGGTCGAGCCACGCCTCCCAGCTAAATGGCGCCTGCCCGGCTTGGCGCCGCCACACCGCGCCACACATGCAGGATGACAATTACTTCCAGAACGAAGCGGCAAATTTCCGTGGCCAGAAGTCAACCACGTTGCATCGTAGGAGGCCGAAAAGCGACCGACCGCCGCAAGGCTTTGAGACCGCTTATAAGTCAAGCCCGGGTCAGACCCTCTGAGGACTACAGATGACGCCCCGTTAGCGATTTCACTTTCAGGTCACTGGCAGGTCCTTTTGGGCCGCCACGTGGCAGGGAGGGAAGGACTCACCAGCAGGGCGCGCGCCATGTCGCCTCTCGCTGAGTTTCGGCAATGTGAGGATGTTCGTCGGCCACGCGTTGCTTAGCGCTTCAGCCTCGGCTTCAGCGACTCTCGGCGCAGACTGGCCGCCGCGGCGCGCGTCCTGCCATCTTATAGGTTCCGGGTCCTGGCGTCCCGGGGGCCGGCCCGGGGGCTTGCGGCAGGCCGGCGCGCATCTCGCGCCTCGCTTCCAGGAGCCGCGGCGGCGCCTCTGGGCTCATTTTCGGCCGGGGAAGGGTGGAGAGGGGGGGGGGGGTCGATTAAGTGGCGGATGGCGGTAGCAGCGCTCACCGCGCCAAACCTTGGCCGGTCAAGCGTCCCTTTGCGAGAGAGGCGAAGAGGCACTATGTCGGGATCGGCTAGTAACCCAACGCGCGCGCCTCGCAGGACGAGGCTAATTATCCCAGCAAACTGATTCCGAGAGTCGTTTTTGTCGCTCCGTCTCTCTCGCACTCCTGGGGCCTCCCGTATAGGCGCGAGAGAGACACAGCGACGGAAACGACTCACGGAATCAGTCTGCAGGGAGTACCTAGGGAGCCGCCGCGGCTTAATTTTGTTGTTTTTGTTGTTGTTCCGCGAGCCGATTCAGAAAGGCGCGGCACGCAGCCCGATGCAGACGGCAGCGATGGTGACCGTGCCCAGAATGAGGAAGATGAAGAAGCGGGAGGGCGAGCCCGATTCCCGACGAACGAGAAACGAGGAGAGTCGAAACACAAGGTATACTCCTGCAGACTGATTCTGAGAGTCCTTTTCGTCGCTCTATCGCACTGATAGGGCGGACTGAACATAGGTGCGAGGGAGACAGAGCGACGAATCGAAAACCACTGTCAATCTTCAGTCGGCGAGAGCGCCCGCGAAGTCGAGGGTAGGCAAGCCCGCTCGCCGGGCGCGTCTTGCAGAGCGGCCTACCCCCGACTCCGCGGGCGCTTTTTCGCGCGCTTTTTCGCGCGCTCTCCCCGTCTCTCTCTTGCAGACAAGGACGCGCCAGACGCGCTCCGCTCGCTCCGGTCGAGACGCACGCGTGCTTCCATTCGTCAACACACGACTCGCTATCATAAAACGCTCCAGAGCCTCGGACTCATGCATATGAAGATGTGCGAATCGCCGTGTCATATAAAAACAAACACGGCCACGCGGCTTGACTCAGCTTGGTCCCGGCCGCAGTCATCCAACACGTCTCGCTGCCGGCCTGCCGGCCGTAATGGTGCGATATTGCTGTCCATGGAGCGTGGATCGCGAAACCGCAGAGAGGCCCTGCCGGATGACCTGAGGTCGGTCAGCTTGACGCCAGTGACAATGAGCGAAAAGCGACCCCCCCCCCCCCAATCCTCCGCGCCGCGGGCTCTACTTCTCCTCACAGCTCACGGCTCCAAGGGAAAGAGGACCCGAGCTGACCATAACTTACTCTACGAGTGATCTCAGCCTTCCACACGGGCGTGGTCAGACAGATACGCACAGCCGAGCGATTCGGAAGTCGTTTCCTCGCCCCGACTAGGCTTAGGCTTCTGGGGCCTCGGATTCGCGGAACGGAGCAGAACGGAATGGGGCGACCGCGCGGACTTTGGAACGCCCCGGTCCAGGTCCTGGAGGGGCTGGTGTCTGGTGCCCGGCCACACCGCATTATCAAAGAGTCATTACTCTCTGCAGGCTGATTCGTCGTTCTGTCTCTCTCAAACACTCGGGCCCATGGAGCGTCCCGTGGGCGTGCGTGGGAGACGGAGCGACGAAACACTGTTCGGATCCGAATCGCTCTGCGGGCCAAAGATTGGACCTGGAGCCCCGGCAAGCACAGGCTAGCACCGGCTAGCGGCGTTCCAGAGTCTCTTGCCGTTCCAGCCGAGCCGGTCAGCCGGCCTGGGTCGCATCGATTCGAACTTGGATTCGAACCGTTATGGAAAACCTACCATTAGAGTGGCCCACAAATGCTTGGCGCTTCGCGGGCCACAGGAACATTTCCACACTCACGGCAGGATCTTCGTTTTGGTTCAGTGGCTGCTTTTTCATCAGCTACCCACCCAACCACCATCGTCGCATTTGATAATAATGATGATTCAAAGTTAGTTTTAGGTAATTTTATTATTGTGATTTCAAGAATACAACATGACTATATTAGAAACTGTGTTATTGCTGCATTTAACTCAAACATTTCATGAGTGCAATTTTAGTGACACATGTCCACAATACCTTACTCATAACACAACATTTTCCTTTTTTCTAGTTTTAACTCATTCACCGGTACAGTTTTAGCGACTAGATTGAAATCTTTAAGGCCAGCTCTAGTAAAAAGTAATTGTAGTCTTGTAGTCACCGCAATAATGTAAGGAGATGCATCATCTAAGTAATAATATAAGTTTGTGTTGAGTATGTGCCATAGCCATTTAGTCTTAAATTTCCAAATGTCTTCAAGCGAGCTACATATTTTGGAAGATTGGAGTCTTTCCACAGGTAAAACAGCTGCATGAGGCAAAAGTTAATTTGAGCCCAAAACTTAAATAATAAATCACAAAAAGACATAAAGACCTATAAGAAATCAAAAATTAAATACAAAATACTGTCACAAAAGGAAGACTTCACTTTCAAGTAATTATGAGGACTCACATAAAGTCAACAGCTTTTAAGTGCATGATTTTAGATCACAAAAAAATAAAATTCAAAAGCAGACTTTGGCTTATATAGTTTACAAGTCTTAATAAAAAGACAGCCCACAAAGTAAAGTAACAGACTGAAGGCTCAATGACTGACTAGGCCATACATTAATACGCATAGTGTGCAATATACATTTCTTCAAAAGAAGTTACAACCAGAAAGCAGATACAAGTACACTTAGTCTTTAGTTTCATTCTGTAAGGGAAGCGTTAAAAAAATAAAACAAATAGTTTAACAAACTGTGGAAGAAGGTAAAGCAGAAGTTAATGTTGTTTTGTGGAAGGGAGCAAACAAAAATAACCGATTACCAGTCCAGTACACAAAGTTCACAAGCAACTTGCTTGTCCCTTACATAAAATACTATAACAGGTCTTGTTATGTTACACCATAAAAGGAAAACAACAAAAAACAAAACAATTGACCACACACAACAGATCATGAAACAGTTATCTAACTTTGGATGTCTTTTAGTAACACCAATTTAAAGTAATTTAAAATATCAACAATATTTGTTCAGAACAAAAGAAAAGAGCATTTATTATTCGTGCGAACAACCAATTCACTTTGACAGCCTATGAATATTTTAAGCATCAATGAACAAGACAGGAAACCATGGTCTTGGTACACCCTGCCTGGTAGTATATTCTGCCCTCATAGTGCACGATGAACATGAAAATTCACTAAGTGCCCTGCAAGGGACAGACACAATACAAAATTAAGCCACTTTTAAGTAGAAATTAATCACGACTGATTATCACACCCTTGTTCACAAAATAAAATAGTGCTTCACATAATACTTCAAAAATTGGTTGATTCAGCGTTCACGATTTTGTTAGATTTAATGTATTATTTTCAGGTAAGAAAAATACCCATGGTAACTAGTACCCACAATAGGCAAAACTTGGTCCACCAACAAGTAGATTGTTGTTTAACAGTAACAAACCTTAAGTCCGGACAATCTCAAACATGCTGCATACAAAAATGCATGGGAATAACTAAACTGTGGGTGGAGCAAGTTCTTTCCCCTAAGAGCTTAAATTATACTAGCATCAGCACATTATTTCAAAAGAGAAAAGTGCCAGATCACAGTCTACAATACTACATATACAACCGAAACATAATATCCATCTGTGTTAGAAAGACAGAACAGGACATCTGTAAAAGCATTTGATTCATATAAATATATTTGGTCAAAATACTGAAATTGGAAGCAAGTAATTTTAAACAAAAGAAAAGAAGACACTTAATTTGGTCCTCAGCCTGAGTTTGGTCCGATTGCTTGTTGTGTATTTCAACACGACTGCATAGGAAGCGAAATCTTCACTACCGGAATAGAGCTGCCGTCAACCCAACGTACAAAAACAAAGATGATTGCAATCGGCCATCAAATGATCAGTTGTGTGGAAACTCGATAGGTACATGCTCTTAGGCACTTTGATGACAGTCTCCATAGTATGGCAGCAACATGTCCTGAACCATACAGTTCACAAAAGGTATAGCATTACCAATTAAAAACACTTCAAGCACAACATTAGTGTAGAAAACTGACCTAAATCACACAAATGAATAAAAAGATTGATTGCAATTAGAAAAATACTTCTCAGAATACTATCATTCACAAGTATTTCTTATGAATTTAAAAAATGTGAGGAGCAGTCACAAATGATTAACTGTAGTATTCTAGTTTGGTTATAAGACTCGGATGATTCAGTCTAATGTAAATGTACAAACATTTGTCGAAGAAGACCCAACGATTCACATAGGGGAAACCATGGCCAGATTTGAAATATTTTCTTCTTATATGGTTTAAGAACTTAAGCCAAACTCGAAGGCTATTTGAATGACCCAAATGTGTGATTTAAAGTAAGAAGGAAGTGAAAACACACATGAACAGAGCTAAAAATTAAATGCATCTAAACATGATTAACAACCATCATAAAAAATAGTTAGTGAAATGCATCTATTCAAAATTGTCAAATATTTTGTGTCCAAGTCAGTCTGAAAGGCCAAGTTCTCAGAGTAGACAACTAACATTTACTCCATATTTCTGAAGTTGGAATGACATACTTCGGAATATTGAAGAAAATGATCAAATAACATGACATAGGTTTTGTTACAAATCTGCGAACCTCAGCACTCTGCAATTTCAAGAAATAGTTAATTTCCTGCCTGAAGTGTAGAGCTGCCATTGACAAATCTTACCACTACATGGAGGGAGATCTTTGGTTCAAGAGGAACAGAATTTAACAAGGCAGCAGAGGCACATAATCCCCAAAACTTGGCATTATACCTCTACTCAGAAGACACCTCTATGGATTGTTGATACAAAGTAACATTCGCAATATACTTAGTAAACAGATAAGCTGGTTTCCTGGACCAGGCACAGTTCAATGGAAAGTACTTTATTTCTATTCAGCACCTTAAAAAAAAATTAATGCTTTAGAATATTTACTCTGACACAATGGATAAAACCCTGAACATCCTATAACACAACAATGTTGGTTGTGCACTTGATTATAAGTACACAAATTAAAAATAATTTCAACAATGTCACTGTGGTGTGTGAAAATTTGCTATCTATCAGCTTCCTTAAGACAAGATTTCCATACAGAAAAGAAAAGACCAGTCCTACATTTAAGGCTTACTCAGGACTTGAATATGTGAGGACTGGCCTCATTCTTTTGAGGAGAAATAAGCATGGAGATACAGTATAATATTAACACCACATTAAAAGCATGCAAGTTCAAAATATTCTTAAAATAATTTTTTTCACTTTTTTTAATATTTTACGGTCAATAAAAGCATGCTATGAAGTTGTGCTGATTAGAAGAAGAAATGGACTAAGATGCAACTGCAATCATCAAAAACAAGCAAGATTCATTGCCTCACATCACTTGCACCACTAGTCAATGGTGAACATGAAGGTTTCTTGCTAGAGATAGGGCTGGCAACCTTTTTCTTGGCAAATATTGACACAGCCCCTTTGGTCATCAAAGAAAACCAATAAAACTGTGGTAGTGTCAGAATAGCCATACTGACTTTGCAACCTGTAGGTAGACTCTGCACAGCCTGTAAAAGAAAGAGAAATTTTCAATTTAAGCCAATGTAAAATTGCAAAGAAACCTTAGTTTCAAATTTGAAGCAGAGAAAATGTACTCACCTCCCAAATGGATTGATTAATAAACTCACTGTACATGTACATCACATATGGAAACATAGCCAACCGGCAAAGGAAGAAAGTAAATAACATGGTTAAGCCATTTACAACATAAAGGCTAGATGCTTTCATCTGTAACAAATTGAAATAAGGTAACAGGCCTTCTCAAGGTAATATTTACTGATTCATGAAGATGAAAAATGCTTGAAAAATACCTTTAGTTTACTCAGAATACCCCTTATTGAAACAAATGGAGTACTGAGTTCCATGAGATAAACAAATCCAAATACACAATCACCTAGACCTCCTCGGAGATACTGAAAAACACAAATCCAGGGATGAGTGACATGGTACAAGCAATGCTAAAACTGACTGAACTGGAACTGTCAAAGATTACTTACGACAATTAAAAGGAAACCAAATGAACCAATAAATATGTGGTGCAAAATTATGAGGGGCTGAGTTACAAGATAATCAGCAATTTTCCTCAAACGGCTTTTTTGCTTTTCTTTGACCACAGAACCATTTATAGCTCCATTTACAGCCGTACAAACATAAACCTTGTACATTGACCAAATGTCATAAAAGAAGTAGGCAGCACCAAACCATGCATACGCTTCTGACATAAAATGATTAGAGCGCAGAAAATTTCGAGTGCATGACCATGCACACACAACAACACCAGTGAAGCATGATAGAACAGCTTGGACGGCTGACACAATTCTGTAACAAAGATTAGAATGTAGGCAGGTTCCAAAATAAAAGTAATGGCAAGGTTCATGTTTTACAATACTCACTTGTTAGAAATATCTAGTACATCACCTATCGTAAGCTGGTACTTTTTACGGCAAAGGTGGCCTAGCTTTGTTTTAAGGCCAACATGATTTATAAGACCAAATAACGATACAAAAAATACTAATCCCAAGGCTGAAAGCCAGGCTCCTAGTGCTATGGGTATGTGGTCACTTGGATGAAGTGGTAAAAGGGAGACTCCAGCAATGCTCATAGAGCCAACGACTGATGCCAAAAGAAGATACAAGGCACAATTATTGCATTGCAGCTTCTGGTCCATCTGAAATAAAATCAAGCCGATAAAGTGATGTACTCCACATTCACATAACTCAAGGGCTGCCGAGAGCTTGCACTAGGCACTAAGCCAAAACTTCATTCCTCAATAAAATTGATTTGAAATAGAACAACAAGAAGACAACAAACTTCAAAATTACTGACAATAAAATTGCTTTGAGGAAAGTCAAAGAACTGGTTGGTTTACCTCATACCTCCCTTAATTAGAGGTTAAGCTAAATCTATTCCCGCAGTTCCAAGAAACATTCTTTCACCCGCCAAAATCGAATTATAAACCCTCAAAATGCTAAATTTACAGCTAATCATTCAAAAACTTTCGTAACACGTTCGTGAAAAGAGGTTAAAAGGCTTGCTACCACAGACCAGTGCATGTCATAACGATCATGTTTTAAATTTATCAAGAAGGTTGGGACTACTTACTTTCTTTTCTGAACCAGAGGTGCGACTTAAAGTTGAGTTATCCATGTCCAAGTGACAAAGTTCCTTGAGAAAAAGATGTTACTCCCCTGAAGAAGGGGACGCCGCTAAGGCCATCGGGTGTAGGTGCCGTCTGCTACAACGAGCTGAGCGCGCGCGCGCTCGCCGTGCCGTGCCGTGCCCTGCCCCCCACCCCCTCTTCCCGCCCTCTCCCCTCCAGGGAGGTCCGCGAGGGCCGTGATCCTTCCTTGTTTCGGGCTCTAGGGCTCTAGGGTCTGGGCTTTCTTTGATTCGCCAATGTCTCCCACACGTTTCATTCCACGATGTTGCAATGTGGAATCATGCTCCTTCCCCCCCCCTAAATTTTCCAAGCCAGGTGGCTGTCGAGATGGCATGGATGGCATCAGGCGAGGCGCAGGTGCAGCAGTGGGTGTGGAGTGGAGTGCTGCGTCGAGTAGTGCTGTTGACGGTCGTTTCGTGTGGTTTAGAGCAAGCTGAGCACAAATTTGAAACGCGCCAAACTAGCGCGATTGCAGGGCCACCGCGTTAGGCAGCCCCTTCCCCCTCCCCCGCAGAGACGTTGCGCCGGGTTGCGTCACGCTCCCAGCGTGTTGTGTATTTGCTGCTCATCTTGGCTGATATATTCCATGCATGGTGTGGCTTGGGATTTTGACTGGGCACCGCGCGTCCTGAAGCAGTTACGGGGGCTACTTTTAGTCTTAATTAATTAGTTTTTGAGTTAGAAATTGTCAAATTTTGCCTAATTGGTGGTGAGTAAACGCGACGACATGTCCGTCACCCTCTACCGGTCGGTGTGCTTTGTCGCACGCGTCTCGTGGGACGAATGAGGGAGAGAGAGAGAGAGATGACAACGAGAGGCGATTAACTTGCATAACTGCTTGCTAGAAGCTGGCTGGCCTGCCGGCCGGGCGAGCGACTGGCACACTGGCACGCCCTTCCAGGGCACGTGCACTGGCCGCACCGTGTAACTGTGTACTATCATCGCGTACAGTAGTGGCAAGCCCGGCAAGCCGCCTCTCGGTTAGCACGCCACGCCGCGCCACGCCGCGCCACGCGCACACTGCGAAAAACAGGACAGCGAACAGTGGACAGGAGAGGGAATGCGCCCAGAAAGCCGCGTCTCAGCGTTTTATGGCTGTCGTGGTGGCGTCACGTGTCACATCCACCGGGAGGCAATGCGGCGGGGCTGCACCCAGCCTCTCTCGCACCCCGACGGGCCATCGCTCGGCTCGCTGCGCCCGCCCTGCGCCCGCCCTGCGCCCGCCACGCGCCACCCCGTGCCCCCCTGGCCGTCGTCGAGTGGCTCCTGCGACGCGGTGCTTGGAATCAAGGTCGCGTCGTCGCGTCCCGGTCGTCACGTGACCGCCCCGACCGCGCTGACCGCTTGCGTAGGGCGTGCAGTGCGTGCAGCGCGAAACAGCTCCGCCGGTCAGGACGTCAGGACACGCCTCACCGCCTTTTACTTCCGAGGCGCTGAAAATTGAGCGGCCACGGTCCGCGCAAGGACTCCGCGCAGACAAAAGTGAAGTTGTTGTGGGGGTTTTGTAGTGCAGCCGGCTCGACAGGAAAGACAGGAAGCGGGGAGTCGGCCTCTAGACAGTCCCGGCCCGGCCGACGCCCCTTTTCTCTCCCCCACCGGGCAACTGGGCCCCACCGGGCCCCTCTTGGGGTCTGGACAGAGGGGCACTGTCAGGCGCTTGGCAGCAGACGGATTCGGAGAGCCGTGTCGTCGCCCTGTCTGTCGCACTCGCGAGGCGTTCCGTAGGGGTGCGAGAGAGCCAGAGCGACGACACGGCGATCTCGGAATCGGTTGGCAGGGTGGGCGGGGCCCGCCGCGGGGCGTTTTCGCGGTGTGCCGGGTGTTGGCCGGGTGTGCCTGACGGCCCCCGAGGGCTGCGGGGGCTGCGGCGAGGGGCAAAGGGGAGACAGTGGCGAGGCCCCCCGCCGCGGCCCGCAGCCATCACGCAGAGAGGCAGAGGCACGTCTGGAAGTTGGTAGTTCCTTATCTTTATTTAGAGTACGCTAGATAAGCCGGTGGGTGGCTATTTTACAAAATTCTTGTGACTAGAGAGAGCGTTGCAACTTGCAACCAGGGTCACTGCGCCTTGGCGTTGGCGGCAGCAAACTCCGGTTGGTTGCGGGCCGCGGTGTGGCGGTGCGGCGGCCGGCGGGTCGCCATTGCGCGGTGTGCTATTGACCCTGATCGCGCGTTGCACGTACAACCGTACAGCCGTACCGCGCGGTGCGGCGACTCAAGAGGCGCCAAATGAAACCTCAGCCCGGCAGCGCGACGCAGCGCGGCGAGGCTATAGATAACAAGACCCCCTCCTCTCAGGGCTCAGGTCCAAGGCCCAGGGTCCAGGGCGGGCCAACGGGCGAACTGCGGTGACCTGGTCCGCCAGACCTAGCGACCAGGCTTCTTCGTGGTCGCTGGCGACGGTGTTGGCGCTGCCGAGGGTGCCTTGGCGGGGGTTGTCGGCGTCGTCGCGGGGGCCGCCGTCGTCGCCTTATCGCGTGCGGTGGTAGCGGCGGGTTTGGCTGTACTGGGCCGGCTTGTTGTTGTTGTGGAGGGCCTGCTCGTGGTCGTGGAGGGCTTGGACGCCGGCAGAGGGGGCTGCTCGTCGGCCGTGACGTTGGCCCCGGCAGGTGGGCGCGCGGGGTGCCCCTCGTCGGCAGCCCCCTGCCCCACCGGCCTCGCCGGCCCCGCCACCACGCAGTTGGCCGTCTGGTGCTGCTGCTGGTGCGTCAGGTCCACGGTCTCCGCGTCCACGTGGCCCAGCGAGGCCGGATAGGGCAGGGCGGGGTTCCAGGTTGGCGGTGACGACGGCCAGGGTCGCGTGGGCGCGGGCGGCTGCAGTGTGTCCGCCAGGGCAGCGCCGGCGGCGGCACCCGAAGACCAGGACGACGTTGACGCCAGCGTGAGGGACACGCGCAGCGTGAAGGTGGCCGAGGCCGGCAGCGCCGTGGACAGCACGGCCACGCTGGAGCGGGTGTGCACCTCGGCGCTGGACTGCGCCGGGGCGTGGAGGCTGCGGAGAAGACAGGGTGGCGTCAACGAGGGCAGGGCGTCGTCGAGGACGGGGCTCGAGTGCAGCCCACAGCCTCACCTAAACACGGGGCTGAGGTCGCCGGCCTCCGTCTGCGCGTACAGGTGCACCACGCCGCGGCCGCCACGCCCCCACGCCCCCATGGCCACGGCGGCCGACACGTTGTAGCCGGCAGGGGCGACGAGCGTCCACAGGCATCCTGCAATCATGGAACGCGGAACAACGAGCGGCTGGGCCGGGCTGGGCCGGCTTGACATTTACTCAGCGCCTGCGTTTTGGACGGGCCCTAAACGAGCGGCCGTAAACGGCGACGCTCTCTCTCTCTCTCTCGCTCCCAGACAATGGCCTTGTTGGCGGCAGAGTAGTGTCGCCCCGTCCCCGTCCCAGCAGACTGATTCCGAGAGTCGTTTTCGTCGCTCTGTCTCTGTCGCACTTCTACGGGACGCCCCATGAGTGCGAGAGAGACAGCGACATTCTGCAGCACTGCAGGCCCGCGGATGGTCTGCTTCGGGCCCCCTCCAAGTCTCCGGGACGGCGCGGAAAAACGAAGCCAACGCCAGCGGCAGTCCCACTGCAGACCCTGCGGCTCCCCATGAAGTGCAGCAGTGTTTTGTAGGGCCTACACCGCCTGGACTGGAGGGGAGCATTAACAGCGCCTCGACAGGTGCCATAGCTACGCCGCGCCACGCCGCGCCACTCGGCGGGAGTCGCGGCCCGCGGGCACAGCAGGCGCCCCGCGCGCCGCCCGCTCACCACGTGGAGTGTGGAGTGGACGACGCTGCTGCGATAACTGAAGTGATCGACGCCCTCTCCGGCGCTCACCTGACACGGTGCCTACTGCAGCGCGCGGAGCGTTTCGGGATAAGATACAAGATACCCATGTTTTTGGTCGTTCCCCGGCCGGGACCGGGAGGATGCTGCTTGGCACAGCCGCCGCAGTGGCGCAGTGGCGCAGTGGCGCCGCCTTCTGCTTGGCTGCGCCGCTGTGCCGCCGCGCACGACGGCGATGCAACTTATTTATGGGAATGACACTTACTTGAAAGACCAGCCGCGGCGTCCAAGGCCTGCGGCGGCAGCGGGTCTGGCGAGTAGAGGAGGTCGAGGGGCGGCCCGGCGGCGCCGGAAGCCAGCCCGGCCAGCTCGGGGGCGGCGGGGCGGGGCAGCTGGATGGCGGCGAAGCAGGGCGGGGCGCGGACGGGGGCGCGGCGGCGGCGGCGGGCCGCACCACGAGGGGCTGGCTAGGCCTGAAAGGGCGCGGCCTCTGGGTCGGCTGCGTGTCGACGCGGTCCCACTCCTGGAGACGTTCTGTCGGAAACGTCATTCAGTAACTGACTGGCAGGCCATTCGGTTTCTTCCGCCCGGGGGACGAGCGAGTCGCGGGTGGCCGGCCAGGCGCCTGCAGTAGCGAGGTAGGCAGTCCCGCCGAACACCCCTGTGCCGCGGGACGGCCTGTGCTCGGCTTTGCGGGCGCCTCGACTCGCCAGGGGAAGTCCACGGAGGGCGCTCACCAGGCCACGGCGCCGCCAGGGGCCGCCAGTCCGAGTAGTTGCACGCCAGGGTGGCGGGGGCGGGGGGCTGCTCCGTGGTGGCCAGCGCCTGGGGCGGCGGGGCCGGCTCGTCCGCCCTCCACGAGGACGAGGAGGCGATCAGGTTGTCCCAGACAGAGCCCGCGTCCTCCAAGGCGGTGGCGTGCATGCCAGCGTGCTGGCCCCAGAGGTCGGCGTCGACGCCCCTCCGCGGCGCGCACGCGGCCAGCGCCGCCAGCACCGCCAGTGTCCGCGTCGTGGTCGCCACGCTGCGCCTGTATGGGAGGAAGGCCGGAAGCACGGAATTATGAGTCGACTGGACCGCGCTCCATCGACACTAGGCTGTCCGGCGCGGACGGGGCACGTTAATTTGGCGGCTGGCCAACACAGATGCACTTCCGCAGAGGAGAGGAACAACCTTCGGCTTCGGCCGCCGACCATCATTTCGGGTGCAGCCATCCCGAATCCGAATCCCTTGATCCCCGACTCGCTCACCTCTCGCGAACCATTGTTCCCCGGTCGCGTTCGCCGACTGCCACTGCGACTGCCACTGCGGTCGGCGTGCAACGGCGCAGCAAAGCGCAGCCCCTCCCCGCGCAGGTTATCAATGCCCGGAGCATGGCAGTGCCATGGCAGTGCAGGCGATGCGGGTGTCTCGTCCAGTGAAAGCCGTTGCGTAGCTTGCGTTGCGAGTAAAAGCTGCATGCAGACAACGCGACAACACGCCGGCCGAGTCTAGGCCACCGGCCCCCCGACTTCTGGCTCCCTCTCCCTCACTCCGTCCATCTGCGTGCGCCACCCCTATCCTTCCTCCTTTATCCCCGGCGCGTCACACTTTCGCTCGTAAATGCCTCGAGGCCTGGAGCGCCTGTGAGGTAGGCAACGCGGCGACGAGGGTGTGTGGAGGCCGCTGGGAGGCCTACGTGCCAGGCGTTCGTCGCAGAAGCATAGCAGAAGCGCAGAAGGGGGATGGATGACACGGACACTGCGGGAGCGGCGAGAGCCAATGAGACCGGAAATTGGGCGCTATGCTGTACAGCACATGTTCCACTCGTCCGCCGAGAGTGCGTTTAGTGCCCACTTGCCCTGTCATCGCGGACTGCGGGCGACCAGGGCGACGAGGTGCGGCTGTGTGCGAAAGAGCGAAACTATATCCACCGCACTCCGTCCCTCTCTCGGCCCTGGCCATGGCCATTGTCAAAATAAAGCTGACCCACCATACAAAGTCGAACGCGGAGCACCGGAGCGTGTCCGCCGATTCGTACATATTTGGCGGCGGCGGGCCGCACGGCGCACTTTGGAGCTCGGCTCCGGTCATCTCAGACAGAGCGTTCGTCCACGATGGGGCCCTTGACCGCGTTGTTCGCCGCGCTGCTCCTCGTCGCGGTAAGTAAACGTCCCCCATTGGAGCGGTTTCTCAGACCAGAGTTTTTAATGCAAGCGCCTCGACTGGTTCGAAAGGTGGCGAACGCAGCTGCGACCAACTCCACTAGCTCCAGCTCCAGCTCCGACTGCCGCCCTCCGGGGATGACGGGAAACTCCACCGGGGGACCTCCTTCGGGACCGCCACCAGGACCGCCACCGGATGGAAAATGCCCACCTCCGCCCGGCGGAGTGCCCACGGGGATGCCGTCAACTGTGTCGCCGTCATCCAGCAGCCGAAGGAGGCGGTCTCCCCACGACCCTGAAACAACGGCCAGCAGCCCAACGGAGGCATGCCCCAAGGCAGCCCACCCAGTGGACAGCGCGATGGACAGCAGGATCCGGAAACCAGCAACAGGGCGGTCGCATGAGGAGGTCTCCCCACGACCCTGAGAACAACGGCCAGCAGCCCAACGGAGGCATGCCCCAAGGCAGCCCACCCAGTGGACAGCGCGATGGACAGCAGGGATCCGGAAACCAGCAACAGGGCGGTCGCATGAGGAGGTCTCCCCACGACCCTGAGAACAACGGCCAGCAGCCCAACGGAGGCATGCCCCAAGGCAGCCCACCCAGTGGACAGCGCGATGGACAGCAGGGATCCGGAAACCAGCAACAGGGCGGTCGCATGAGGAGGTCTCCCCACGACCCTGAGAACAACGGCCAGCAGCCCAACGGAGGCATGCCCCAAGGCAGCCCACCCAGTGGACAGCGCATGGACAGCAGGGATCCGGAAACCAGCAACAGGGCGGTCGCATGAGGAGGTCTCCCCACGACCCTGAGAACAACGGCCAGCAGCCCAACGGAGGCATGCCCCAAGGCAGCCCACCCAGTGGACAGCGCGATGGACAGCAGGGATCCGGAAACCAGCAACAGGGCGGTCGCATGAGGAGGTCTCCCCACGACCCTGAGAACAACGGCCAGCAGCCCAACGGAGGCATGCCCCAAGGCAGCCCACCCAGTGGACAGCGCGATGGACAGCAGGGATCCGGAAACCAGCAACAGGGCGGTCGCATGAGGAGGTCTCCCCACGACCCTGAGAACAACGGCCAGCAGCCCAACGGAGGCATGCCCCAAGGCAGCCCACCCAGTGGACAGCGCGATGGACAGCAGGGATCCGGAAACCAGCAACAGGGCGGTCGCATGAAGCGTTCTCCCTGTAACGGGCGTGGACAGGTGCCTGCCGTGCCAGTTGGGCAAGGCCAGGTCGCGGGAGGACAGCAACCTAGTACGGCCGGCGCCCAGAGTGGATCTGGAAACCAAACCCTGGCGGCTAGCCGTATGAGGAGGTCTGCCTACAACGCCGATAGCAACCGTCAGGAAAGCGCAGGCATGCAGCAGGGCGGTCTCGGACAGCAGCCTATGGGGCAGTCCGGACAGCCGCCGGCAAGGCCCGACCAAGAGCAGTCTGAGAGGGGTGGCCAGGGCGAAAGTAACCAGCAAGGGCGCTTCAGGCGTTCCCCACTGCCTGTGGCGATGGCCTATTTCAACTAGATTTTCTCGTGTTGTGAATGCTAATATGAAATTCTGTGATCAAAATGGCTTCTCTGTCAATGTAGCTACTTTAGCAATACTCTGTTTATGGTAAGGTTTGATTTTGATAAGGTTCTGGCTCTGCAGCTCTGAAATATACATTATTGTTTTGATTGAATCTAACTGGATGTTTTTGTACTGAAAACATGTTTTCATAAAGTTTGAGGGAAATGAGAGTTTCGAATGTGGCAATATTTCTTTTATTTGACTTCAATTAAAATCATGGATGACAAAATCAGACTGGATCAATTATTTTTAAAATATACATTACACCAAATTGGCAAGATCACAGCATTATCTCATAAAAGGAAATGTTAAGACTTAAATGAATTATAATAAATAGTTTTCACTGGAGATGTGTAGTATGCTGTCATAGAATTCATTGAACAATTGGAATGTTCATGAAACAAATCTTAAATTAATTACTGGTATTTAAAATATGGACAGTAAAGGAATAACTGAATTACAAGAACAGCAGATGTCTAAAAAATAAAAACATCATTGTTATGGAAATCTTTATACATATAAATGTCATGCACTAAGAAAATTAGTAACATCCTTCTAACGTATCCTATAGAGGCAAGAATGACAAAAGCTACTTGAAGCATACACCATTTAGATTTCCTGAGATCATAATTCCTCAGTTTTATAGTTCAATGACCGTGCACCATTGAACATAACATATTCTTACATGGCAGTGTGGAGAGTGGAAGTGGATGCTTTCCGAAAGTGCACATGTCTAGAGTGTATATCACTTTGACCTGAGGATTGCGTGTCACTGCCTTGATGGCTTGAACTGCGAGCATCTTCAGTTTCCTCATCTGATTCTTCAAGACTTTGAACAATTGAAGATGTGAAACTAAATTCACAAACATCTCGCACTTCAGCAATAGCCTCATCTCTGTTGAGGAGGAAAATCATGTAAAGCAATGCAATGATACATTTCAAAACATTTAAGGGAAGAGCAGGGAAAACATAAATACCTATTGTCTGAGGCTGTTTCTAGACTGGTACAGCTGTAACCCAGTTCATCAGGGCATGCAAGAGCACCATCAAGACGAACTATTTCCACACCATTTGCTGGGATATTGCTGGCATACACGGAACCAAATGACAGGGTGTCTCCCAGGTAGAGAGGGCTGTTCAATTCTATCACAGAGGATGCAGGGCACTCACTAATGGTAGACCCAGAGTCATTCAGGTTGCGAGTAAAACTAGTGTGGGAAAGTCTCATAATTTCTACTGACGCAAAATGGAATATCATGAGGAACGGTTTCCGGAATGCTGCAAAGAAAAAATAGTCCACTAACAGATATAACATGAAAGTGTGATAGAGAAGAAAATATAAAATGCACATAGTTGACATACCAAAAGCAAAAGGCACATGGGCCCACTTGATATCCTCCTCCCGAGACCGGCGGCCATATTGGTCAACAAATACTCCCACTTCATGGAAACAGACTAAATACTCAGGTGAACATCTTCCTCCTGTCATTGTGACATCCAAAATAGCAGAGGGGAAACTGTTGGTCTTTTTAGCAAGAGAGATAAGGTGCGACAATGATTTGTCAGACACATCAAGGAAATCTAAAAAGAGAAAAATAAAATTATTTTAAAGAGTTGTAATAAAACGAAAAACGCACTGAACAATAATGAAAAAGAAATAGAACAACAATATTACCTTCAACTGAAAAATCTTGAGCATCGATCTCAAAAAATTTGTTACATCCTACAATAATTGAATGAGGTGTCAACAAAATGCAACTGCAGGGTTCTTGAGTTTCCAAAACCTTAAGTTGCTGGAAGCCACCTTCACCTGTCCACTTGAAAATCCTGAAACAAAATACAAAGATTTCAAGATATTCATTTTGTTTGGCAATGCACATATTCTTGGTAGGGATTTCATTCAAAGAGACTTACACTAGTCTTTTAGCTGAAGCTGCACAGAGAATGTCTGTGGTGGTTCCTGATTCATTGGGCTTGGAAGTTGCAATTAATTGGAAACAACCGTCAGTGCTGCTTGTGCTACCATGAGCAAACACAGGCCTGGTGTTCAGAACTGCTTGAGTGCACTCAGCTGCCTCAGCACAAGATTTCAACTGAGCATAGTCACAGAAAAGCACTTCTCTATTTTTACCAGAAATCATAATTGCAATCCCACGATTTGACATGACAGTCATCTGATAAACAGAACCAACACCACCTATCTTCACAGGTTTAGCATTTTCTTTGTTCAAGTGGTAAGAGAAGAGACCCTCCTCTGCTCCCAGGAGCATGACCTGAAAAAAAGTGATAAACAAATTTGTACAATTTATAAATAAACGAAACAAATATGAAATCAATCAAAAATTTTACTAACCTGATTGTTGATGTGCAAGATGCATGAAACATCTAACTTGTTTTCTTGAGGGAGACGAACCATAACTTGACCACAATAACGCCGACTTCTATCAGAGGCTGTGGTGCCCTTCATAGCTTCTCCCGCTCGAATCGCTGCTTTTAAGGCCTCTATCCATTTTTCCTTATCTACCGCACTTAAAGCCATTAGATATTGTGTAGATCCAGGCCAACAAGTAGTACGAGGTGTCACTTCCACCTGAACAGATTGTGTTGCATTCAGACAAAAACACTCAAAAATGCCCACAAGAAAAATAGATTTTAAAAAACAAGCCATTGTACCTTGATGATATAAGGCACATCAGACTTAGCAGTTCCAGCCACATCAGTCTGAGATGCTGAGCTCACAGAGGCAATACCGTCGGCAGGGCAGAGAGGGTACCGTTCAATAGGTGACATGTGTGCAGAATTAGCAGACGGTTCATGGGAAAATATGAGCAACTCACTGCCCGCAAGACGAACGTATCGCCGTTCCCAACATGCGTTACCTCGTCTGGAGACAAAGAGAAATGTTTCTCATTCAAGGAAATATTCAAAGCAGCACAAGGCGCTTCAATAAAAATACTTACGTAGGAAGTTTCATCCAGCTTTCCATGTTAACAGCTGTGGAACATGGAGCATCATTTTGACTACTAACACTTTCTCCATCTCTCGATTTCTTCCACCTTTGGGAAAAGTGGCGAGCAAAGCCAGAAGGTAACCCACAGGTTGAAGGCAGAAGAGCAATGCAACGATGATGGGCGGTGACACCGCACTCCAGACAAGTTGCAGCTTGACGCCCAAAGGGTAAACCATCTTGACAAGCGGCACATTTTGAAGATCTCATAATGACCTTGAGCTCGAATCTGAAAGATCAAGACTGAGTACTTGGTAAAAAGAAACAAAAAGGAAAGAGAAAATTAAAAATGAATAAATGATGAGTACTGGCACCTGTGAGGTATGTTATGATGCATTCGTTGATGTGACCCTTGGCTTTTGATCGCTTGAGATCCTGGTGAGAGCACCAAATGTTTGGCAGCTGTTGGTGAGAGAACCTCTGGATCCGGCACAGTGGAGGAGTGTTTCTCCTTCTCCTTATCCCTTGGTGTACTTTTAGGCCCATGAACAGATGATCGAACAATTTCATCTGTTAGCTTCTGGGCCTTTTTGCGTTCTTGCAAAAGCTGGGACTCCAACTCTTTAAACCTGGGCAAAAGAAATCAAGAAATTAAAGTTTAATAGAACAGTGGAGTCCATAATGAAAGAAAAGAAAGAGAGAGCCTATCCTCACCCAGCATTTATGATATTTGCACTGTTCATTTGATTTTCCTTATCCTTTTTTCCAAACAGCTTGTCTGTCAGTGTCTTCTTCCTGCGTCCTTGCTCTTCAAGTTTTTGCTGCAGATAATCAATCAGCTTAGCCTGTTGCTGGAGGGTGGCATCACTCTTCACCTGGCGATGGCGATGACATGCCTCCATTTCTGATATGGTTGACTGAAGCCTTTCAACTCTTTCCAAGAGAGCCCTCTCCTCCTCAGCACTCTCCTCGAGCTCCAGATCCAACCTGTGAAGAAGGAAATGAATAAATACAGACACTAGGGGAAAAAGTAAATGATGAAACAAAAACAAATAAAAATAGATCAAGTGGTACCTGAGATTTGTTTCCTTCAGAGTATGGATCCGAGTCAGCTGTGTGGTCACCTCTTCTTTCAGTCCAATCATCTCTGCTTGAAGATTAGCAATTTGGCGTTGGGCAGAGTGCAAGGTCACCTCTAACTGGGATGTATGTTCATCTGTGTTGTTAACTTGCTGAGTAAGTCGTTCGGCAAGACTCTTGTATTCCGAAGCCTGCTCACGTGCTTGAGCAAGAGAAGCTTTGCATTCTTCTAATTGGGATTCCAATACTTGAACACGAGCTTCTGCCTGAGCACGGAAGGACTTTTCTTCATTCAAATTTTGCTTGCTGAGACGCAGTTCACTCTGAACAACTTCAATGTCTGTCTGGTTTTGAAAATATTCAATAAAAGGAGGAGAAATTTTTTGTTAGTCATGTAAATTAACTACAAGCAAGGAGTTGAGTTGGAAATAGCACATTAGGAACTTACATGCAGTTTGGAACATTCTTCATGGAGCCGAGCCTCTTTAGCTTCATGGGTTGAAGTCAGTCTTTCAAAATCTTCAAGCTGCTCTTCCAACATAGTGCATGTTTCTTTAAGTACATTACTGTTAACTTCAAGCCTCTGGAGACTTCGTTGAGCTTCATCCAGCTGAAACACAGCAGTAAGAAGAAAACAAATTAAGAGACCTCAATGGAAGAGACATACAATACCAACTTATTAGAAAATAAAACATTTACCTGCTGTAGAATCCTTTTCTTTTCATCTCGCAATTCACTACAAGTTTCATCCGTCTTATTAACTTGCAGCTCCAGTAGTCTAACTTGTCTGTTGGCAGCCGTTAAATCTACTTGCAGTTCTTTCATTCTTGCCTCTTTGGCCATTAGGTCCGTTTTGTAACTAGCCAAGGTTTCTGTTAAAGTTGAAGAGGATAGCTTGTCCTGCTTAAGTTCCGCTTGTAGCATTTCAAGCTCACGTGTTAATTGAGAAATTTTGTCCTTCTCAGTTCTTCTCAATTCACGATCTTTCTTAATGTCATCCTCTAGCTTTGCCTTGGCACTCTAAATAAGATAAGGAAAAAAGCAACATAAGAGCAAATAAAAGCGTAATACAGATTACTTAGCACGGAAAACACCAAATAAAATAAATACCTCTAATTTTGTGGTCTCTTCTTTCAATCTTTTAACTTCACGCTCAGAAATACGCAAATCCAGTTTGACATCTGACAACTCTTTCTCTTTACGCCAGAGTTCAGAGCGGGCTGTTTGGGCAGCTTGACGATCCAAGATGGCAGCCTCTTTAGCTTTGTCAAGTTGAGATTCAAGCTTGTTAATATTAGCTTCCATGACTTGAAGCTGGAAATGATTGGCTTCATCCTGAAATGAGAATGTGAGAATGACAGCACAAAGAAACTATTAGAGACAAACAGTAATTAAACATGCACTGTTGACAGAAAATGAATGTATACCATATTATCATTGCAGGCAGGTTCTAAACTGGCTTCAGCTTTAGATGCTACAACAGTAGTTGTGGTAACTGTGGTTGTGGTTGAAGCTCGAGGCGACGCAGTAGGGAGATTGGAACCAATAGTACCAATAGATGAGCGACGCTTATACTTCACAAGAGCAGAATTTTGGTCTCTCAGTTTGGCGTTTTCTTCTTCAAGTTTGTCAACACTTCCCTGTAGAGACTGCATCAACTTTTCTAAAGAAGCAAGTTTTTCTTTATTTTCCTCTTCCTTAAATGCAAAGTTTTGTAGGCGGTTTTCTAAATCAGATTTCTCTTTGCTGACTTTTTCAAGCTGGTGGCCTTCTCGTTCAGCAATAGTAGTTTCATGTTGCTCAAAGGACATCATAGAGGCACTAAGTTCAGACTCAAGAGTGGCAACACGTTCTTGCCACAATGTGCACTTAGTGCAGCCCATTTGAATCTTTTTCTCTAGCTCTGCAACACGAGTGCGATCCAGATATTTCAGCTGATTAGATTTCTCAACCAGTTTGTCATTTAAGATCTTATTCTCCAAACGAGATTTTTCTAGAGCTTTTTCCAACTCATGGCGTTTCTTATCTAACTGAGATTTGTGGAGTTCAAATTTACGTGTCTCAGAATCTAGACGCTTTTGGAGCTCCGACAGCTCTTTTTGACTTTCTGAGGCCAATTCACTAAGCCGACTTTGAACATCCAAGACACTCTCTCTCTGAGACTGTCTGGTTTTGGCCATATTGTCCTTGTACTCTTTCACAAGTTCCTGAAGATTAGCTACTTCTGTTTTGAGCTGTGTCTGTTCCTTATCTCGTCTAAGCAGCTTTGACATCAGATTGTTGTTGGTTGTATTTAAAGCAGTTAATTGGTCAGTCAGCTGCTCAATTCTCTTGTCCTTTTCCTTATGCTCTTTTGCATATAGGCGATCCCATTTCTCCTTTGCACTTTTGATGAGTTCCATGGCTCTAGCTTCCATGTTCTTGGTTTCCTGCATTTCCAGATCCAAGGCCCTTCGCAATGATTGCTGTTCAGACCGAGAGCGTGCAAGTTCAGTTTCAAGACGTGATCTGTCCTGTTCAATTAATTCCAAGCACTGCTCTGCTGTTTCTGCCCTCTTTTCTAAAGTCTCAGCATTATGATTCTTGCGCCCTGAAGTTCCCTCTAAAGCATGGATCTTGGACTAAAACAGAAAAAAAGTGGAAATTTTTAACAACAAAAAAACGGATGATAAAAAAATTATGAAAGTACAAGAGGCAACATCATATCACTAATAAAATATATATTACCAAAAGACCATGGATTTCTTTTTTCTTAGCTTCAAGCTTCCTTTCTAAATGAGGGTCAACAGAACCACTGAGATTTGACACTGTTGAAGAGTCTCTAGCATAGGTGAAGCCTACAAAAGGCAAGTTCCGTCCAGAGAACTCCTTGTGTGTTTTGAAATTTTCAATAGAGGGAGCAGGCTGCATTCTTTCAAACTCAAAGAAGTTGGATGTGTCATCATCCCCATTCACAACAGGCACATGAGGCGGGACAATGTCTCGCAGAGACACCCAGTCAACATCGCCAAAAAATGGGTGTTTGATCAAATGATCGTAAGTTAGGCGTGAGTTGGCATCCGTAATCAAACCAGAGACCATATCCTTAAAATCTGAAACAGGTAATAAATGCTTAGTACATAAAAAGTATCATAACTAGCCAAAGCTGGTTGTGGCAAATTTTAGGTAAATACGTTTAAAAGTTATGAGAGTAAGATGAGTGAACTATTTCTTGTTACAAATTCCTCACAGCTTTGCTAACAAGTTGTTGTCTGCATTCGTACTTGGTTTAGGTGGATATGGATTACACAAAAAATTCTCTTACCATTAGAAACTTCAATGCTGTCTGGATACTTTAATTGTTTCTTGTGTGACTGTATATTTTGATAAGTGGTGGCTAACTGGTCACTTCTGAAGGGTGTCTTTCCATATACCAGCTCATAAGCTACAATGCCCAGTGACCAGAAATCACACTCTGCACCATACAAAGGTGAAAACTGGTTTTGAGGAGATCGAGAGACAGCTGAGCGACTTTTGACCTTCCCTTCAGTTGTTTCAATGGATAGTAGAACTTCTGGAGCCAAGTATTCTGGCGTTCCAACAGGCATATCAGCTTGGACAATTCCAGCACTGGACAGTTTGGCAGATGACCCTAATAAGAATGATTAAAATTAGAACAACTCCAGGATGAAATAATCAAGAGTCCAATTTGTAGGATATTACCAAAATCAGCAAGTTTTATGTGACCGCAGCGATCCAATAAAACATTGTCGGGCTTTAAGTCACGGTGCACATATCCCATTTGATGCAAGCTCCTGATTCCAGAGGTGATCTCGGCCAAATAAAATCTGCAACAGTGTCATAAATTTCAGAAAAAGTAAAACCAACAGGAAACGCTTCATAATTCAAAAAAGGGTAATAAGAAGCACCTTGCAAATTCTTCTGAAATACGTCCTCCAAAGCGATCAAGGAGGGCTAATAAATCACCACCTGAATGAAACTCCATGACCAAGTACAAATTGTGCATATCTTGAAAAGCATATTGCAGAGAGGTGATCCAAGGGGAGGTGGCAATAGCCATCACATCCCTCTCGTTCTCAAAGAAAGCTCTTTTGTTCCCGAGAGTATCATTCTTTCTCAAAGTCTTCATGGCATATGCATCCCCGGTTTGTTTTTCTCGCACAAGGTGAACTTCACCAAAATGCCCTCTTCCAATAACTTTTCGCACTTCAAAATCACTAATATTGACACGCATGCCCCTAATTTCACTGACAGGGGAGCGAAACTTCTCAACAAAAGCAGCAATATTTGGGTCCTTTTTCATTGAATCATTATTGCATTCATCATATAGAACCAGAAGAGAATCGATGAGACCCTCACGTCTTATGAGACTCCTTGGAGTTTTACCCAAGACCATGTTATTCAAGCGTGTGATCCTCACACTGACAGGTTCTTTGGAAGGCTCCATTTTGGAATGGAGATGCAATCACAAAATTAAAATCTGAAATCAAAGACAAAAACTTCATTTGAAAACACAAATGAAATTGACAGCAAGTACGAGGCTGAATCCATACGATTCGAAGAATCATGAATGAGAACTAGAATGAACTGGCCATAAATGAACAGGAAAGGTCACAACAAATAAAAAAAACCATTAAAATTCGAACATGAGTAGGCAATTAATTAAGGCTAGGAGCTTTTTCGTGGGTTCTAAAGATAACCTCACTACCCCGAGTTCGCTTCCCGCCACGAAACAAAATTATTGCAGTTCCTTCAAAGCAAGGTACAAAATTTAAGTTCAAAGTTACATCATCACCGTCATTTTATGATAAATAAAGGAACGAATGCCGGATATTCAACTTAAATAAGAAATACAACAATGGAAAAATACGCCATTTCTGTATTGATGAAGCTTCAGTCACTGATATCTTTCCGAAGTTCCGTCGATATAGAATCTTAATCCTAAGTACACAATACTGTGCATGGAACAATGCCTTACATAAATTTCAGTTGCATCAAAGGTCTTCGTCAATCAAACGTAAAAGAAACATAATGTCATCTCAAAGCTCAACCCGGCCTCTTCGCCTCTTCCCGCAATATACCGTTCAAATTTGACTTTGTATGCAGCGATGCAGTGTTGCAACATGAAGAAACAAACCAGGAAACAATATTTTTCCAGAAATGATGTAAAATTGCGCAGTATGCTACAAAAACGATTAACTTTCTTTTGTAAAAATAAAGAAAACTCTTCAACCTAGGGCAGATGCAAACGTTGAACTTTGAAATGCTACGACCACACTTAAATATTTGTGCTCCTTTGGGTGGATCAACTGATTCTGCCAAACGGTCAAAGCTGGTAAATAAACTTAATTTAAAAATATGATAACTTTTAAACTCACTTTGGTTCGCAATGGTCCTCCTGAAAAGAGCAAACTACATTTTATAAACAGAATTTTATATGATTTTCGGCATTTGATGGTTCATAGTGCGTTCATGTCGGGTAAAGCAGTGTTTTTTCATATGTCACAGGTTGCTTAAGAGGATGCTTTACCCGCGGCCGGGAGTGGGGATTCGGGCCCCCGGCGGGCGGCAAGGCGCGCGTTGCACCGATGCAAATGTAACGTCGCCGTGGCTTCACTTTTGATCCGATTGTCACGAAACTTGGCAGACGCGTTCGTGATGCCCTGAGGCAGGCCTCGCTCGTTTTTGCCGCGTTCCAAACCGTTCATTTGAACATTTTTTGAACATTTCCGTTCAACAGGTTTTGGCCACAGCAGCTCAGTTTGCGGGACAGTATCCCCAAAAACGGAGATCAAGGTGAGATGCGCGCTGAAGTTTTAAGTAGCTTCCCGCAAACGGATCGGCAAAATGTTGAACGACCTCGCTTGAATCTTTAAAATACAAACGCCCTGCAGCGGCGTGGACGGCGTGGATCAGCCCGGCCCCGGGTGGAGCGGCTCGCCACGGCCTGGTGGGGAGCCCCCCTTTCACCCGAACCCCGCAGCGCAAGCCCACCCCCACTCCTCCGCCGCCTAGCCCAGCCGAGGAAGCGGGGGCAGGGGGAGGTGACAATAGGTGCATCCGCACGTGCAGTTTTGTTTCACTCGCACCCGCAGGAGAATAGACAGAGACGTGAGCGACAAGAACGCGACCCTCCGAGCCGGGCGAGGAGGCCCCGAAACCGTCCGCCGGATCGCCGGCCGCCGGACCGCAGAGATTTTAAGAAATTATGAGAACAGGGCCAAAATCAACCTTTTCACGAAAAATCGTAGTTGCGCGTTTCGAGTCTCGCTGATTATTTCTATACCTATCTCTAAAAACCCAGTTCGGGACCTAATCGCCGCTTCCTTCTTTCACTAGAGTCACTAGAGGGCACTAGAGGCTAAATTAGAATGGTCCAGAACTTACGAAATCAAGTATTCTTTTATTTTCTGCCCTGCCGACCACTATTTGAACAATGGTTGCTCAAAGTTGAAATCACTGCTCCTAATACCACTAGAATGCTTTATCTATTTGACCTAGAGGCAAGCAAGTATCACGAGACGATGCAGAAAACTATGTTTAACAACTTTTATTTAGCATCCAATTCGATAAACCGCCTGTCAGATTGGTCAAACGGTAAAATATGTATGTATGAAAATCACGATTTGGGCTGACTTTGGGCGGCCACTGCCTCAAATCTAGGCCCTCTAGTCACACTCTCTCTACAGGGCAGTGGTCTTTAGAGGCCTTGTTTGTAAATCCTAGCTCAGGAGAGCGATTTTCTTGCGTAGTTTGGACGCTGTGTTGTCGCGAAGTTGGGCGAAACGGCGACAAATGAATAGAAATTGCGATGTGGGGTGACTTTAAGCAGCCACTGCGTCTGATCCGAGGCGGTATTTCGTACCCCCTCAGTGGGCAATCGATCTTTGGACCTTCCTTTAGCACGCCTTTGTTACGCAGTGCGATTATCCAGCTTAGTTTGGAAGAAGCATTGTCTCAAAGTTGATCAAAACGGTCACAAATACCTTTGAAAAATCGTGTTTTGGGCCGACTTTAAGCAGCCACTGCGTTTGATCCGAGGCGGTATTTCGTACTCCCTCAACGGGCATTTGGTCTTTGGACCTTCCTTTGGCATGCCTTTGTTACGGAATGCGATTGTGTGCCTTAGTTTGGGAGCAGTATTGTCTCAAAGTTGATCAAAACCGACTTTAAAGGCATTTTTGACTGTTTTGACTCATTTTGATCCAACACTGCTCCCAAACTAAGGCACATAATCGCATTCCGTAACAAAGGCATGCCAAAGGAAGGTCCAAAGACCAAATGCCCGTTGAGGGAGTACGAAATACCGCCTCGGATCAAACGCAGTGGCTGCTTAAAGTCGGCCCAAAACACGATTTTTCAAAGGTATTTGTGACCGTTTTGATCAACTTTGAGACAATGCTTCTTCCAAACTAAGCTGGATAATCGCACTGCGTAACAAAGGCGTGCTAAAGGAAGGTCCAAAGATCGATTGCCCACTGAGGGGGTACGAAATACCGCCTCGGATCAGACGCAGTGGCTGCTTAAAGTCACCCCACATCGCAATTTCTATTCATTTGTCGCCGTTTCGCCCAACTTCGCGACAACACAGCGTCCAAACTACGCAAGAAAATCGCTCTCCTGAGCTAGGATTTACAAACAAGGCCTCTAAAGACCACTGCCCTGTAGAGAGAGTGTGACTAGAGGGCCTAGATTTGAGGCGACTCGGCGGAGACTCGGCGGAGACTCGGGGCGGAGACTCGGGGCGGAGACTCGGGGCGGAGACTCGGGGCGGAGACTCGGGGCGGAGACTCGGGGCGGAGACTCGGGGCGGAGACTCGGGGCGGAGACTCGGGGCGGAGACTCGGGGCGGAGACTCGGGGCGGAGACTCGGGGCGGAGACTCGGGGCGGAGACTGGGGGGCGGAGACTCGGGGCGGAGACTCGGGGCGGAGACTCGGGGCGGAGACTCGGGGCGGAGACTCGGGGCGGAGACTCGGGGCGGAGACTCGGGGGGAGACTGGGGGGGCCGGGGAGACTCGGGGCGGAGACTCGGGGGGAGACTCGGGGCGGAGACTGGGGGCGGAGACTGGGGGCGGAGACTCGGGGCGGAGACTCGGGGCGGAGGGGAACTCGGGGCGGAGACTCGGGGCGGAGACTCGGGGCGGAGACTCGGGGCGGAGACTGGGGCGGGACTCGGGCGGAGACTCGGGGCGGAGACTCGGGGCGGAGACTCGGGGCGGAGACTCGGGGCGGAGCCCGGGGCGGAGACTGGGGGCGGAGACTCGGGGCGGGACTCGGGGCGGAGACTCGGGGCGGAGACTGGGGGCGGAGACTCGGGGCGGAGACTCGGGGCGGAGACTCGGGGCGGAGACTCGGGGCGGAGACTCGGGGCGGAGACTCGGGGGGGGGGACTCGGGGCGGAGACTGGGGGCGGAGACTCGGGGCGGAGACTCGGGGCGGAAAACTCGGGGCGGAGACTCGGGGCGGAGACTGGGGGCGGGACTGGGGGCGGAGACTGGGGCGGAGACTGGGGGCGGAGACTGGGGCGGAGACTCGGGGCGGAGACTCGGGGCGGAGACTCGGGGCGGAGACTCGGCGGGACTCGGCGGAGACTCGGCGGAGATCGGGGAGACTGGGGGCGGAGACTCGGGGCGGAGACTCGGGGCGGAGACTCGGGGCGGAGACTCGGGGCGGAGACTCGGGGCGGAGA